>NC_090842.1:7536666-7865000 GCF_028021215.1 Eschrichtius robustus
CGGATTCTTAACCACTGTGCCACCAGGCAAGTCCCCATGAAAGCTCACTCTTGACTCAGTTCCAAATCAAGGCCACCTCTTTCCAAGCCAAGGAACCGCAAGCATGGGTTCCTACAGAGCATGACCCAGGACGGCTTCCACCTGACGGTTAATATCAACCCACATTCCAGAGTCCAGGCACTCAGAGGGGACGCACCTCTGTCCACGTGCAAGAAAGCGACTTCAGGGACTTCCCTGGTGGCGCAGTGGTTAAGAATCCGCCTGCCAACGCAGGGGACACGGGTTCAAGCCTTGGTCCGGGAAGATCCCACATGCTGCAGAGCAACTAAGCCTGTGCACCACAACTACCGAGCCTGCGCTCTAGAGCCCGCGAGCCACAACTACTGAGCCCACGTGCCACAACGACTGAAGCCCGCGTGCCTAGAGCCCGTGCTCCGCAACAAGAGAAGCCACGGCAATGAGAAGCCTGTGCACCGCAAATAAGAGTAGCCCCCGCTCGCCACAACTAGAGAAAGCCTGCGTGCAGCAATGCAGCCATAAATAAATAAATTAATAAATAAATAAATTTATTAAAAAGAAAAAAAAAAGCGACATCAGCAACAAGGTTGGGGAGCACTTCCAAGTGCCTTCAGCCTCCAACAGGTTCGAGGAACCAGTTATTTCACAGAACCTGGTCTCTCCTATGTGTAATATGAAAGTAACTAACAGGTACCTGATTTCGGAATTTTTACAGAGAAATTCATCTTTGCCTTGGCCAATTGTAGCTGCACTGCAGACCCTGCGGTAGGGGTGCTTTGAGTCCCTGCCCATGAGCTTATCCTGCACAGGATCCACTTCCGTTGATCCAGAAGTGCCTGGGACACTGCAGACACGAGGTCCCTCATCACTGAGGTTCTCTGGCCCTCGGGTGGCACGACTCTGGGGGAGACACAGATTGACCTCGAGTCCTTGCAGCTCACGAGAATGTTCAAGTGTATGATTTCTTATCACTGCAAGAGCCTGTTAGGCCACTGAGAGTGTGGGACCATCTCAGTAATTTATTGGATGGAGGGGGAGGTAGACATCAGGGTCAAACACTGGCCATTGGGAGTATCCTGAAAACTCAAGGACATATGACTACAGTACATTTATTATGAATTCTGCTCAGAGGTGAAAGGTGTGAAGTAAAAATGCACCTTACAGAAAGTCAATTACACTGATGGAAATAATAACAACTGTACTATTATTAACAGATTAAGGGCTTTTATGTGCCAGACATGGTACTACGAAATTCACATCTGATCTCATTCTTGTTAATTTTATGTGGCAGATACTAAGGGCTAGCTCTGCTTAGGAGAGACAGAACTTACTAAGCCTGTGGGAACAACAACAGCAACAAAAAACCATGTCCGTGATATGCCATGAGCAAGAGTGATAATAATATATAAGAAGCACAGAAAGCCATCATGAGACAAGACCTACAAGAAGGTTAAATACACTGGAAATTATATGCATATGAGATTTGGAGACCCCAATTTGCTGTGTGACTTTGGGAAAGTTACTTGACCTCTCTGTACCTCGGTTCCTTCATCTTTAAAATGAAGGCGTTTAACTTTACAACACTATGAATCTACAGTAACTAAAACAGCACGGTGCTGGAGCAAGGATAGTAAATCAGTAGTAACTAACAGAAAGCCTACAAGAGACTTTGGCATATATTTGAGATTTTTAGCATACGATATAGGGATATTTTAAAGCAGTGGAAAAGGGAACATTATTCATTGAATAATACTGGACAATCAGTTAACTATTTGGAGGGAAAGAACAGCCTCACACCTTATACCAAAAATTAACTCTAGATTAATTTTACAGTTATATGTTAAAAAAAAAAAAACAACAATGGGGAATGTCTGCTCAATCTTGAAATTTGGAAGAACTATTATAAACCACTAAGACAGTTCATTAACAAGCCATAGGTTAAGACACTGAGATCCAACCACAGAAAAATGTGAAACTTCTATATGTCAATAAATACCTCACACGAAATTAAGAAGCCAGAGAAAAAGATAAGTGGGAAGGGGTAACAACTGCTACATATTTGATTTGAAAAAAGATTAATAATTTTTCTATATTAAAAATGAAACCCTTATAAACTACTTTTTTTAAAAAAGGCATACACTCCAATTAAAAATAAAACACATAAGGAATCTAAACAATGCGCAACAGAAATGCAAATAGTTAATAACAAACTCATGAAGCAAGGGGAGTGAATGAGATTTAAGGTAGCAAATCCCTACAGAGGGTACCATGCAAGGTTCATGCTCCTCAAGAGTTCAGAGTTCACTATAATCAGGCATGTGTGGCCTTGCTTGTGTGGTCAAAAGGGTGCATTCCTGAAAGTCCTGGCCACGAGACACAGCTGACCACAGGCTGCCCGGGACGTGCCCAGGTACAGGAATCCTGACAGAGACAGGCGCCCCAGCCCCAGCCTGTTGGAGATAGACAGACCCACATAAGGGGGGCAGTGGAGCTGTGAGCGGAGCTTCCACGGGACCCCTCTCCTGCCCTGCCTGGAATGAGACAGCAGGAAAAAAGAAAACTCTATAGTCTCCAGGATCTTCCTTCCCCCTCTGGCTGCCCAGAGGATGCCCCTGATGCTCAAGGGTGATGGGCAGCGGGGAGGAAGGCGGGGGGGAGGGGGGGGGGTCTCCCTGCCTTCAGACTAGCATTTCCCTGCTGTCCCGCACTGCCTCAGCCCCAGCTCATGCTCTGGGGAGCCTTCAGCTGCAGCCCCTTGATTTTAAAGATAAAGCACAGAATGATAATATAAATAACAGAAGCTGTCATTTAGTGAGTATCTATCACTTCGTGAATGCCTACTACATACTTAGTAGGCAGACTTCACTCCAATGAGCAAAGTGAGGCTCTGCGAAGTTAAATAGATTCATTTATTCATTCATTCATTCATTCACTCAAAAGGTATTTATCAAGCATCTACAAGCACAGAGCCCTGTTCTAAATGCTGGGTATACAGCAGTGGGGGGAGAGAAGACAAACAAAAGTCCCTGCCTTTCTAGCAGGAGGAGAAAATAAACAAAACAGATAACAAATGCATAGTCTGTTAGATTATGGTAAGTGCTAAGGAGAAAAAATAAGGCAGAGAATGAGAAATAAGATAAAATATTGCAGCGGTGGGGTGGGTGTCAACATTTTAGATGGGATAGCCGAGGAAACCTGATTAGGTGACTTCTGGGTAAAGATCAAAAAGAAGTGAGGGAGCTGGCGGTGTGGATATCTAGTCCAAGATGCAAACAGAGGGACCAGCCAGGGCAAAGGCCTCCAGGTGCATCGCCAGGCGTGTCCACGGCGGCAGCCCAGGTCAGCCCCAGTGTAAGCAATGAGGGGAGCTCGCAGGCCACACTGCCTTTGCTGACGGCCCAGGAGGCCACGTGGTGCGCCCAAGGTCACACGGTTAATCATTGAGAGACCAGCCAGACATGGATGGCACTACAGAAAAAGGGCATGGAGCCCCGCACTGGATGCCACACCTCCACCCTCCTTCAGGGGCTGGTGGTGAAAAGCCCTGGGACCTGCCGACCCACCTCCCACCCACCTCGTAGTACTGGGTCCCAGAGCATCACCTCCCCCTTCCTCTGGCCCCGGGGAAGCTTCTCCTGACTCAGCCACTGGACAAGCGGAGGGGGCCTCCTTCGACCTGCAGGACTGAGCTGAGGACAGCCAGCCCCGGTCCCTGGGGAAGCACAGGGCTATTTGTGGGATTTAAAAGGTACTTGAAGAGACTGCGAGTAAAGCCCAGTGGTTCATCTGTTGGGCCCAATTTATTGGTCTGCCAGGAGAGGTCATTTAGGAACTTTTTCAAAATTGGTGACGGTTGACATTCTTGAAGACACTTACATGTATGCAGTGGCCTGCTGCACAAGCATGCACACGCATGCACTCACACCACATGCTCTTCTGCCAAATGCACATCTAAATGTGAACACCCTGTGTTTGTTCTTCTCTGCCATCTAATGACGAAGGTGTCTGCAGTTAGCAGGAAGACAGGCAGGGCAGAACAGACTCTTGAGTCCAAAGACTGCAGTTTGGAAGCCAGCTCGCACACGCATGAGCTGCACGACCTTGGGCTCCTAACTTCCTTAGCTGTCCTGGCATCAGTTTCCTCATCCGTAAAATCTGGAGCTCACCAGATTACTGTGAAAGCCACAGATAACGTAAGTAAAGTACCCAGAGTTGTGCCTGGCAGAGTTGGAGATCCACGAAATGGAAGCTATCCAATCACAATATGGTTTTAGAACTACTTGCAGTGCAATCGTTTCATTTTAGAGGACAAACCAGACCCACGTAAGCAAATTTATAAGCCATTTCTAAATACAAATGGCAACAGAGGTGAGATAATCAACAACTAGCCCCAACTAGTAATTTGCAACAGAAATGAATGTTTCTTAGTCAATAATCTGTTTTTTTTTTTCTTTCCTGGCTGTGGCATGGTTTGAATCAGCCAGTCTGGGAAAAGCCACGACATGGTTTGAGCCCTTGAAATCAGTTAACTTGGAAGGAGAGGAAACGATTCTTGAACCCAATGAACCCAGTTCTCCAAGCAAAGGTTGGACAGCGAACCTGAGCTTGACTGTATTTGCAAAGGCCCTGTCTCCAAATAAGGTCACATTCCCAGGTACTGGAGGTTAGGACTTGAACAGATCTTTTTCAGGGACGCAATCCAACCCACGACAGTGGTCATGGTATTAGAGCAAGCTGACATCAGCCAGTGGCTGATGTCCCAAGTTCAACACTAGAAGGGACGTGAGTGGGTAAATGTGCCGGGTGCCAGGTTCAGCTTTTCCACTCATTAACCCGGAGGCATTAGGATAAAACATTTAACGCAGGAGTTGTAATGCTAAATAAGGTAACGTATATGTCAAGGAGGGCACAGTGCCGGCGCTCAATCCCACCTAGAGATGCCCTCATGGGTAGTGACTGGGGGAGGCTCCTGGCCCCATCGCTGGGTGACATCAACATCTCCTGGTGACACAGACGTCTTGGAGGTAGCAGTCACACAGGCCCCGGCTCAGGGAGAGCCGTGGGAGGGAGGTGGGGCGGGAGAGGCTCCGCTCTGTTCTCGGGGAAGGAGGCTTTTGTGAGCAGGAGGCAGGAGATTCAAGAGGATTGTCAGGGCGTCAGCTGCAGGAGGTGCTGCTGGGGGAGCCGCTGAGTCAGACGGGCCGCACCGATCCCACCAAAGGGGAATACTCCCACCTAGAGAAATCTGTTTGACTTTAGGAAAGTACAGGTTACGGTGATACTCGCTAAACACCCCACCTTCCCGCTCAGCAGACGAGAGAATGAGTAACAGGAAATCCGTCAAGGTTCCTAAGGGATCTGCCATTTTCGCTGGGATTTTTCACCCCAAAGTGGGGTCCAGTTCACATCGTATTTGCTTGGGGTGATGTATTACCAGAATCCCCTAGAAAGAAGGTGCCAGCATCCTAACACATGGGTCCCGGGTAAGAACGGATCAGGATCAGTGAGTCTCCTTGATACTAAATGAGGTTAATTTCCCTCTGGCCTTAAATGGAACAACAATTAATCTACCAAGAACACTGGATGGAAGAGGGACTCTCTAAGAAGGTTTTCAGGAAATGGTGATGGTCTTACCGTCCCTGGCCAAAAGGTCCTGCACCCCTAACCCAGATCCTTGTACAAAGGTTTTCAGATGACCCCACACGTAACCAGTGTTATCAGTTTCCTAAGGCTGCTGCAGCGGACGTCTATAATTTAGTGCCTTAAAACAACACAAATGTATTCTCTTACAGTTCTGGAGGCCAGAAGTCCAAAACAGGTCTCAGAGGGCCCAAACCAAGGTGTCGGCAGGGCTGCACTCCTTCTGGAGGCTCAGGGGGGAGACTGTCTCCTGGTCTTTTCCCGCTTCTAGAGGCACTCACACTCCTTGTCTTGGGGCCCCGTCCTCCACCTGCAAAGCTGGCGGCAGCACCACTCTCACCTCTGCTCTGTTCTCACAGTCTCCACCTCTGACCCTGTCTCTTCTGCCTCCCCCTTCTCTTACAAGGATCCCTGTGACTACACGGAACCCATGTGCATAACCCAGGACACCTTCTCCATCACAAGATCCTTAACTCAATCACATCTCAGAGTCCCTTTTGCCATGTCAGGTCACATAGTCACAGGTTCTGGGGGTTAGGATGTGGACATCTTTGGGGGGCATTAGTCTGTCCTACTGCCCCATACAAATGCTGTCCCAGTGCCCCTTGGAGGGCCGTTGGGCCCTGCCTAATCTGCCTGCTGACCCCTCCAGAGCTGTACCTCCCACCTGACCTCACACCTGGTGGCCTGAGGTTCACTCAGCGCCCCTGGCACCGCTCGCCTGTCTTCCTCCATCAGGGAAACCAGATGCCCACTCTCTCCCATCACCCTCCCTCACTGGGCCCATCCCGAGACAGTGTTAAGATGCAGCTTCCAGGGCTTCCCTGGTGGCGCAGTGGTTGAGAGTCCACCTGCCAATGCAGGGGACACGGGTTGGAGCCCTGGTCTGGGAAGATCCCACATGCCGCGGAGCAACTGAGCCCGTGTGCCACAACTACTGAGCCCGCGTGCCGCAACTACTGAAGCCCGAATGCCTACAGCCCGTGCTCCGCAACGAGAAGCCACTGCAATGAGAAGCCCGCTCACCGCAACGAAGAGTAGCCCCCGCTCACCGCAACTAGAGAAAGCCCGCGCTCAGCAACGAAGACCCAACTCAGCAAAAAAAAAAAAAAAAAAAAAAGATGCAGCTTCCACAACGTGACCTCCAGGAAGCTCTTCCTGGTGCTCCTAACTTGGCCTAGATACCTTGCTTTTTCTCCTTCCTTACCCCACCTTACATGTCACATTGCACTGTGAACATCTGTTTACTCCTTTGTCTCCTCCAATAGGGGGTATTGGGAGGACCTCAAAGACGAGGGCCGCAGTTCATTCATCTGTGTCTAGCCCAAGGCCTCCTTGCAGTGGGTACTCAGGACGTGCTGGGTGGATGCATGGATGGACAGACGGATGGATGGACTGGCAGACAGATGAAAGGAAGGAGGGAGGGAGGGAGGGAGAATGTGGGAGTGTCTGGCACAAAAGTACATGCTCAATAATATTTATTGAGTGAAAGGAAGGAGGGAGGGAGAGAGGGAGGAAAAGGGCATGAATTGGGGCCACAGTCTATGTTGGGAGAACTCAGCTAAGCAGCGGCCAACATAAGGAAGAAGCTCAAGGCTTGGGCGTCACTGGTGCTGAGTCCAAGAGGGAAGCCCTAGTGAGCAGGTAGCCGTGACCAGGAGGGTTCCAGGAACAGGTGCACAGTCAACTAGAATTAGCAGAAAGTCAATGAAGTATTCTAATTTCCCATGCTGACTCATAAGCGCATCTCTCTGGGAACCAGCAGGAGGTGTCAGGACCTCCTCCAGGCCAGAAACCAGTTCAGAGCCCCCGCTCTGTGTCATGTGTCGTGGTAACTTGACGCATGAGCAAAGCTTTAAGGTGCTCTCACCTCACCTGGGGCCCTAGTGCTCGTCTACATCCAGCTTTTTAAATGTTATCCAGGACCTGCCAGTGTCCTGTGGGGGGCGGTGAGGGGAGGGGGCAGGGTCACAGGATGTAGTGCCAGCCTTGGCACTGTCCAGAGTGAAGAGACGAGGCTTCACTTCAAGGCCAGGCAAGTACCAATTTCAACCATTTTCCTTAAAAATACCATTTTTCAGGAATTCCCTGGCAGTCCAGTGGTTAGGACTCCATGCTTCCACTGCAGGGGGCATGGGTTTGATCCCTGGTCGGGAAACTAAGATTCCACAAGCAGCATGACCACGACCAAAACAACAAAAACAAAACAAAAAAAAACATTTTTCCATGCATGAAGTTGCTGCATGAATATGAATATTTTTCCAAATTTTTATTATGAAAAATTTCAAACATAAAGAAAAGCTGAATACTGCTATATACCCACCAGAATGGCTAGAATTTAAAGACTGACGGTAACAAATACTGGCATGATGTGAAGCAACTGGAAATTTCATATACTGTTCCTGGGAGTGTAAGCTGATACAACCACTTTGGAAAACTGTTTGGCATCATATACAACGGTTGAATCTATGCATATCCTGTGACTACCAACTCATTCCCAACTCTAAGCCAACGGAACTTCATGCTCTATCCCCAAGAGGCATATGCAAGTATTCCTAAGAATGGATACAATCCGAATGCCCACCATCTGTAGAATGGTATAGTCTTAAGATGAAATATTATCTGGCAACAAAAACGAATAGCTTTCAGCTATAATATAAAATACGGACGGATCTCACAGACGTAAAATTGAGCCAAAGTAGCCAGACATGAAAGAATATGCACAGTGTGATTCGCTTAAGCTGAAACCTAAGGAGAGCTCAGCTATAGACAGACAGTGGTCAGGAAAGTTGACTTTGGGGAAAAGCAAGTGGGTTGCTGCTGAAAGGGGCCCGGGGGTAGCTTCTGGGGTGCTCGCCTGGGTTGCAGGTCCATGAGGTGAGATGATTCGTGGATCCACTCATTTGGTTGTATACCTTTGTAAGTAATACATCAGAAAATGAAACAAGGGACTTCCCTAGTGGTACAGTGGTTGAGAATCCGCCTGCCAATGCAGGGGACACAGGTTCAAGCCCTGGTCTGGGAAGATCCCACATGCCGCGGAGCAATCTAAGCCCATGCGCCACAACTACTGAAGCCTGCGCGCTCTAGGGCCCACGTGCCGCAACTACTGAGCCCGCGCGCCTAGAGCCCATGCTCCGCAACAAGAGAAGCCACCGCAATGAGAAGCCTGTGCGCCGCAACAAACAGTAGGCCCTGCTCGCCGCAACTAGAGAAAGCCTGTGCGCAGCAACGAGGACCCAACGCAGCTAAAAATTTTTTTTAAATAAATTAAAAAAAAAAAAGAAAACAAAATGAAAGAAGAAAAACGTTGAAAGGCTCTTACAGTGGATACTCATACATTCACCAGTTAGATGCTACAAAGAACATTTTATGACTCCTGCTTTTTCAGCTCTCTATCCATTCCTCTAGCCATCCACCAGGCCTCGGTATTAGTGTTAAATAATGATATTTTGACATGCAGGCCATAAAGCCAAAGTTTCTCGAACAACTCAGCCCGGCCTTCCCCACCACAGCTCTTTGCCAAGCCAGGGCCGCCTGCAAACCTACCTCCCCCCGACTCCCGCCACCACTGCCCTCCCTGGCCCCATCACCTTGCTCCCTGCACCGCCCTCCAAGTCCCACTCTGGGCCGATGAGCTGGAGAATGGAGATGTCGTGAAGTGGGCAAAAACTAAGGAAACATGTCCCTCTTCGCGCTCAGACGCGTCTGGCCTCGCGCTGTCTGAACTGTACCATCACCCTGCAGGCTGCGTCCTCCAGTGGAACCAGTCCCAAGGCTGCAGGGCGCACGCCCCTGTGTGCTCACTCCTGGGAGCCCAGACGGACTCAAAACATGTCCAGAGCCATCCCGGAAACAGAGAAGAGTCCCATAATTATGAAGTGAAATTCCTCTTCTCAGTTTTGTAGGGTAGGGAGCGGCTGAAAATCATTGAGGACCCAGGATGCCTGACCACCCCTCCAAAGAAACTTTGATTCTCCTCCACGGAGCTGCCTGGAAGCAGTAATGTAAACCTACTCCGCCTGGTGGGCTGGATCCTGCACTGTGGGACCTGCAGTGGGAGAGGGGGTACCTCCTGAGAAGAGGGGGCCTGTGTGTACTCGTGGGCAGGGGTAGATGCTCAGGCCTCTTAACCTTTTTTGTGCCTTGGAGCCCTTGGCCGTGCGGCATGCAGGATCTTAGTTTCCCGACCAGGGGTCGAACCCATGCCCGCTGCGATGGAAGCGTGGAAACCACTGGACCGCCAGGGAAGTCCCAGAATAAACTTTTTAAATGGACAAAAGGAATTCATAGGATCGCAAGGGAACCTAGTGAAATATGGATCATAGTGAAATATGGTTATCAAAATATTTCTTAAAATTTGTGATAGAGCAAAAGATAACTTCTTCACTGCATTAAATAACAAGATCTAGCTGTAGGTGTGATAACTACCATAACTTTGGAGTAGTGACAAAGATAACGATATTCCAAGATATCTACAATGGCAGGAACGGTATCTGAAAACATCTGGGATTTCTGTTAGTGACTGTGTCACAGGTACTGCTAACACTGCCGCCGCAGCACTGACTACAGTCATTCTCGAAGGAAATGCTGCATGTCAGTTACAGGTTAGTGACAGTAAAGCTGTCTTTTTTTTTTTTTTTTTCATATCCAGGTTCACAGATACCCAGAATTCTATCCATGGGCCTGAGGATAAGAACTCCTGGAAGTCAGGAGTTTTCTTTTTGTTCCCTTTATTTTATTCCCGATGATAAAATGCTCCCTGCACCTACATATATACACAAACGAAGTGACAGTTGAAAGGAGAGACTCAAACAGATACTTGTACACCAACGTGCACAGCAGAGCTACTCCCATTCACTAAAAGGTGCAAACAACCCAAATGCCCACTGACAGATGAGTGGATGAACAAAATGTGGTGTGTGTACACACGCACGCACACACACACACACACAGACACACGGATATTATTCAGCCTTAGAAAGGAAATTCTGACATGTTACAACATGGAGGAACCTTGAGGACATTATGCTAAGTGAGATAAGCCAGACACAAAAATACAAATACTGTCTGATTCCATTCACATGAGGGACCTAGAGTAGTCAGATATATAGAGACAGACAGTATCACGAGAACGTGGTTACGGGGACCTGGGGGTAGGGAGAGTGTGAAGTTAGGTGTTTACTAGGGACAGTTTCAGTCTGGGAAGATGAAAACATTCTGGAGACAGACGGTAGTGATGGTTACACAACAATGTGAATGTACTTAATGCCACAGAACTGTACACTTAATAATGGCTAGAATGGTAAACTTTACGTTCTGTATATTTGACCACAATCATAAATAAACAAATCATGCATTAATTAATTAATTAATTTAAAAAAAAAAACCACACTCCCTGTATGTAGAACATGGAGGGCACTGGCTCTGTGAAAAGAGGAACAGCCTCCCCTGTGGCTGGGGGCCGGGCCGCCACACAGGCCTGGGCTTGCGAGCTGCTGTGACACCGTGGGCAGGTCACTTCACCTCTCTGGCTTCCATCTCCACTTCTGTAAGAGAGGGCTGTGGTCACAAGTGCAGCTGCCGCACTTTGGGCACAGGGGCCGCGCCCAGCACGGTGACAGTCACGCCGTCTTGCTGAGACTTCCGTAACCCCGAGGGGTTAGAGCACTGTGCCTGTGCTTACAGGGGACTTAGCTGACCTCACCTGAGGTCACTGGCAGGCTGGGCTGACAGAGGAGCCCCAGGTCCGGCCCTGTGGTTATCTGGCTGGTGCTCGTTTACTGTCTCCCCCACTGGGCAGCAGGCTCCGGCGTGACAGACACCGTCTCTGTTCCATTTGCCGCACTATCCCCAGGGCCGGCGCTCAGGAGGCTCAGTAAATACCTGCTGGGCGACTGGAAGAATCAAGTTCTGTCTGACCGCAAAACTGGCTTTCCTTTTAAGCGAGGGACGGTGGCATGCACAGGGCCTGGGCTCTCAGGTCTCCACGTGGATGCTGTGATGCCCCCGGAGAGTCACAGGTCACTGTTCTCCCCGGGGCTGCCAGCAGAGGTGGGGCCGGAGGGAGCCACGGTTAGAGGGACTGAAAAAATCCATCTACCTGCTGGTGGCCGCCCACGTACCGGCACACGTACCATGCACACCTGGCGAAAACACCGATGACTCAGAAACCAGGAGCTGCGAGTTTCTGCCAGTGTGCGAGGGGGTGGCTTTTGGTTCAAGGGGTCCCAGCGCTGGGAGAGAGCCGAGGGATGAGGTCAGCCTTACGGCCACGCTCCCTGGACGAGGGAGCTGCGCCTGGGCAAAAGGTCAGGGTTCCCTGAGGGTGACTCAGCGCAGGAGGCGACTCGGGGTGCTCAGCAGAGCGGCGCGGGCACCCAAGGCTGCCTTTGCCACCTCGCGGCCGGGGCCTCCAACCAGGGGGTGAGGGTGGTCAGGGAAATGGGCACAGCGCTCTCCCAACAAAAGCGCCGTCATCGCGTTTCCTTTTCAGACCGTGCTCTAGGCCACAGTGCTCTTTCAGGGAGGGGGTTGGCAGTGACCTAGATTAGGCAAACACGGCTGGGCTGGGTGACTCAGGAACGTGAATTCGTCAGACTGAATTCGTCGGCTGCTGTGCCAGGGACGTGAGGGACGCCCTGCCTTTGGAGTCCCATCAACATGGGGGCGGTGGGGGGGTGGTTATGAAGCCCACCTTGCAGCCGAGTGACCATGGGCTCCAGGTCCCCCTCTATAAGACGAGGTTTATCTGCACAAGATGGCAAACACAGTGTTACCGTGCAGCAGGGAAAAGAAGTGAGCTAAACAGGAACCAACAGACACAGATCCCAAACCCGGGAGCAAACGGTGCAGAGGGGAAAAGCCACGTGTAAGCACATTTTAAAAACATATGCAAAGCAATGCTACATATTGTTTATGGTTACGTGTGTGTGTCAAAGTATTTAAAAATCTAATGGAAAGGTCTACACCAAATTTATAATAAAGGGCAGCTGGAGGCAGGTGCTGAGCTATAGGTCAAGGTAATTTCACTTTTCCAACGGTGTGTTATTCCTTTTACTTAAAAAGGCAAAGCAAAGAGGATAAAATATAAACAATGGTCAATCCTGGGTGGTAGAAACGTGGTTTTTGATATTAGTCTTTGATGCTTTCTGTTTGATTATTGGCTAACCTGAAAGTCATCTTGATATCTGTACGTGGTCAAGCAATGAATCCTATTGATTGTATATGTATCCTACATTGTGTTTTTCTTTTTAATTCTCAAAATTCAAAAAGAAGAAGTCTCGGGCTTCCCTGGTGGCGCAGTGGTTGAGAAGCCGCCTGCCAATGCAGGGGACACAGGTTCAATCCCTGGTCCGGGAAGATCCCACGTGTTTCGGAGCAACTAAGCCCGTGCGCCGCAACTTCTGAGCCGGTGCTCTAGAGCCGGTGAGCCACAACTACTGAGCCCGTGTGCCACAACTACTGAAGCCCGCACGTCTAGGGCCCGTGCTGCGCAACAAGAGAGACCACTGCAATGAGAAGCCCGCGCACCGCAACGAAGAGTAGCCCCCGCTGGCCGCAACTAGAGAAAGCCTGCGTTCAGCAACGAAGACCCAACACAGCCAAAAATAAATAAATAAAATAAATTTTTTTTTAAAAAAAAGAAGTCTCCCAGAGTACGTAGTGTTCATTCAAAGTGCTCACTAAACTGCAGTCCTCCCAAAAAGAACCCAGAGTCGGGGCGCCCCCCCGCCCCCGCTCAGCTAGTAGGCACTCCTCTGACCTCTGGCTACTTCAGGTGAAAAGAGTTGGTCCGCTCGGCCCCGGGGCCCTGCCACGAGGCCATGTTCCTGGGACAGGCACTTGAGGAGCTCTGGGTGTCCCGCAGTGGAGGCACCAGCACTGAGCCCTCCATCCCGCCCGTTTCAATGCAGGTATGGCCACCTGGAACACGGCTCTGATGGCAGGGTCCGATCCACCAATCACACCCCAGGAAACCCAGTGACGGCACCGACCTCCAATCGGAGCGCCTGCCTGGCATGAGCGAATCGTGTTGCCACACCAGGTTGACAGGATTTCAGCTCGAGGCAAAGACATTTCCTTTCTCTTGGGAAGCCTTTATCAAGGTGGATGTGCAATTTATGGACGGCGTTGTCCAACAATGAAACCAGCAGCCCCCGTGTCCGCCCACACTTAGCTCCTAAATTTCAGATTTCCTCTTAAATTGTAACAGTGCCTCTTGAATCCTGCTTACTCACTCTCCCTCCCTCATCTCTAGATAAAAAAGAAATGACATTCTGTATGCTATATCTCACTGTATCATCCGCTCGCCTTTCTATAGAGAAATCCTAGCTGTAAGATTTCAGATGCCAGAAGGGAAAAGAAACATTCAGGATACTTTTTTCCTTCCCCTGATCTTAGCCAACCCTCAAGTGAAGAAAAGTATCACGTGCTTGACAACCCGTGACCCCCATACCGTGGCCATGCTGAAATCTGGATGCAAGGTACCGCAGGAGTTTTACAAACCATCTGGTTTCTCCTGCAAATAAAGGCGGACTTGGATGGGAAAATATGGACTTGGAACTTGGATGGTTCTCTGGTTCACTCCAGGGAACCACCAGGAGGGGCTTTCTGGATCAGCTCCCCCGCAGACCCCACCTGCTACTTTCAGGGTCCACATAAAGTCCCCTCCCTAGCTGAGGTGCCCCAGACATTCAGGGCCCTCCCCTTCTGGAGGCAGAAACTCCCCTGTATAGCCCAGTCCTTCCAAGAAGCAGCAGTGGCATTTCGGGGGGGATGGCGACCTCAGCAGTAACCATTTTACAGAGCAGAGCGGCAGTGGGGGCAGCTCGTGTTGTGCTGTTCAGGGGGGCGGCGAATGCAGAGCCACCGGATAACTAAAACCTCTACTGTCTTCCTGCCACTGCCGACCATCACCATAGGAACCACATCCTGCTGCTACCATGGCAACTGCACAGTACCATCCGCTCAGCAAGCAATGATGCAGAGGCCACTCGGGAAGGCTTGCTGCAAAAGGTCTTGGGGCTGACAGTGTCCTGCGGTCCACAGTCACGGGGACCGGGAAGTGACAGAAGCCTTCCGAAATGATTAGAGTGGGGTTTAAAAGCCCTCCTCCTGCTCCCCAAGAATTAATTTACCCCCAAATTAAATCCTTTCTAAAGTACATTCCTGTTCCTGAGCTGCAGAAATCTCCAGAGTAAAATACATAAGAACCTTACACGTACTTCTTTCCACACATGTCCACAGCTCAAATGGAGACAGCAAGCTGTGACACCAAGGGGCTTCCACAGTAAGACCACAAGCTCCCTACGGGAGCCCCTACAGCAGACCAGGCACTTGGGAGAGGCCCTTCCAAAAGCAGCATCTGATTTCATCCTCACAACTCTGCTCATAAATTGAATTTCCCACTTCCTACCCATATTTTACAGAGGAATGAGGCTCAGAGAGGTTAAGTGACCTGTCCAAGGTCACACAGCACACTGGGCAGGGCTGTCTGAGTCTGACTCTCAGGCCCTGAGAAATTCTGGTCACCTTTATTATCTCCAATGCAGTGTTCAATGAATCAGGCCCTACTTATTAATAGTGGCTAATGGTGATTTTTAATAATATCATTTTCAATACACATTCACAGCTACTCCATAGAGATTGCTTACTTTGTGCTAGGCATTGTGCTAGATACTTTACATGGGGCATTTTATGTGTCTCCCAGAGACTATGAGGCAGAAACTACTACAGATGAGGAAACTGAGGTGCAGCGAGGTGAAATGACTTGTCTGAGGGCATAGAGCAACCAAGAGGCAGACATGGGGTTCAAACTCGGCCAGCTAGACTCCAGAGCCGGGGCTCTTGACCACCGGCTTCCCAACCACACGCGCAGCTGAAACACAAGCATTAGACCCCAGCTAGCTAGCACAGCTTCCCAAGGCCTCCCAACCCTTTGGGCTGCGCCTGTCACCCCATGACACTGTTTGAAAGGACCCTGCTTGGCCTCACAGGAGCATCTGCGCCAGCACCCACGGCTGCGTCCATGCAGCCCCTCCACAAATCCTAATGATGGCTTCAGTGAACGGCCCCCTCCGTGCACACGGGACCTTCCAGGGAGTCATGACTTCAATGCTCCCTCTTCATTCGGAGGCAATGATTTCAGAAGCCACTTCCCATTCACTGCAGTCCAGGGAGACAGGGCCCTCAAGGTCGAGGGCCTGAAGGGAGGAAACAATAGTCTAGCCCGTCCCTGCACCTCACAAAGGCATTTCCATGGTGTAAAGACTCAGTAGAGCCATATGAAATTGCCGTTTTGTAGGGTAAAAGTGGCCAAATGCTGGCAATTTCATATGGCTTATCCTAAAGTCTGAGCCTCATTACAATTCCACTTTACAGATGAGCAAACTGAGGCTCAGGGAGGGTCAGTGACCTGTCCAAGGTCACAGAGACAGGAAGTAGGAGATGCAGCACTGCAGCCAGGTCGTTCTGGTTTCACAGTCAAAGTCCTTTCCCTCCACCAAGCCATGCTGTTTCCCCGAGTGCCCTGGGGGCTGGGAAGCCCAGCGAGGCTGTGACTGAGTGGGAAAACAGACCAGAGAAACCACTTCCTGTACTCTATAAGATCTGAGTTAGGAGGCCAGGGGGCTAGGACTTTCTCTGGAGGTCCAGGCTCTGCTGTCAAATGCAAGCAGGCCCAGTGTAGTGGTGGGACCAGCAATTACAGGGATTTTGTCTCATACTTTTAAATCAATATCAATAGACACAGAACACAGGAAGCAGGTACACAGTTACTTAATCGGTTTGAGCTCAGCTGGCTAATGAGTAAGGTAGGACGCTAACGCCCACTGCACAGTGCTGGCTGAGAAATAAACGCCATCGTGTGAGCCACAAGCCCGGCACCACTCTTGGGACACAGGCGGGACTCAGAATCCGCACTTCCCTTAACCACGGCTGGCCTCTGGACCTCTTGCCAAGCTGGTGGGGAGCGGCCCAGCCTGGTCCCTTCCCAAGCCTGTGCCCTCCTTCTTTCCCTGAAAGGTTCAGGCATTTCCTGTATTCCCTCCACCATGAGAAAGCCATTGTTTTGATTCACAACCCTGACACCTCTCTCCATTTCCCAACTCTGTGGCGTCAAAAGCTCAGGGGACAGACAGTGAGCCAGGTGAACTGAGCCCTTTGCACATGGCAGGTCACGCTTTCAAAATCACGACAGATTTTTCTGTGCTCAGCGATCTTCTGATCAAAGAGAGAGCCAAACAGGAAATGTAGGGATGAGATAATCCACAGGCTTTAGCCATGGGGGTTTCAAAGGTGACTTGGGAAATAGCATCTCATTGACTCAGCCCTTCCAAAGGATGGCAAGTCCTCAAGGAGCTGCATTACCTGCTCCCCTCTCCATTCCCATAACCCACCCACACAAACACACACACACACACACACACACACACACACACACACACACAGAGTTAACCATGGTGGGGTGAGGGTAAGGGGCATTCAAAGGAACTCCTTTCATTTACTTTGCCTGCAAAGAAATTCCACAAATCCATTGATGTCCACTCTCCTAGAAAATCCAACAACTATAAGAGGTTCCCACTGTTGTGATGTGAGGTCAAGGTTGAAAACAGATGTTTTAAGCCAACTTTGTGCCACAGCTGCATCTTCCAAGTCTCCAGGGAAGACTTAACTCCAAAATGGCATTCCCGAAGGATGGGACTGTTTCCGACATATTCCCAACAGAGACAAGGCTGTTCCATGTTTCTTCTGGAGAAAATGTTTCCAGTCTCCCTAGTGTTTTGAGGGGAGATTCCTAGGACACACTAGCTTAAACATGGGGGTGTCTTTCCGTCGATACACCATTACTTATTTTACAGTTACGTAGCTAACACATTAATACAGTGTCGTCATAAAAACTCAACAATCCAGAAATATGAAGAGCGAAAAGCAACAAAGTCAGCTTCACCTGGATTCAATCCCACTGGCTTCCCCGGTGATAATCCCTTTTGCCAGTTTGCGGGTGTTTCCTTGGAGTCATTTTCTAGGCATTTATGTGCATGTAAAAAAAGACCTTATGTTTTATGCTTTGGTGTGACAATGGGTCTCAAACAACAGCATGTCTTGGGCATCCTTCCGCGGCAATGCATTTTAGATGAACCTCACTCTTTTTCATCATGCATCATACCCCACAGGATCAACGGACTGAAACGTACTGACCGAGTCCTTCACTGACAAACCCGGATGCCGTCTCTAGCTTTTCACTCTGCTCCCTTACACATCCTTGGGCATGTCTCTAGACGCACGAGGGAGAACTTCTTTAGGACAGACACCTAGACGCTTTGGTACCTATCGCCAGGCCCCCGGACTCAGCGGTACACAGCCAGACCCGGTCCCAGCCCCATGGAGTCCTGAGCCCCGAGTGAGCACGGAGTGCCGTCATCCATGGGACACACAGGCTGGGGAGGCAGGGCCAGCTTCCGCTAGTGGGGAAGACAGACATCAGAGTGTCCAGGGAGGGGCGCTGGGGACAGATTCCAAGCCTGGTAAGAGCACACGCCTGCCAAGAGCAAGCGGGCAGTCGGAGTGCCGTTCCTTAGGAAGAAGGTGCAGCCAGTGTGACAGAGACCCTGCTGGGGAGGATGGTGGAGAGGGAGAAGCAGACGCCGAGGAGAAGCGTGATTCGATTTTATACTTCAGCAAGCACCCAGGGGAGCCAGGAAAGAGAAAGCAGACTGAGATGACAAGCCGGGCCCCAAGGAAAGGCATGGGCAGACTGAAGCTTGAGGAGGGGAGAGCCTGCGTGCTTGGAAAACGGCAGAGGGAAAAAGAATTTATGGCTGAGACCTGAATCAGGTGACAAGACTGGAAATCACGCAGAAGCTGGGACCGTGGGGTCTTCATCTGGTGGATCAGAGGCATCTAACCAGAGACAGAAGCCCCTAGCGTGTTTGAACTGAGGGACTTAATGCAGGGAAATGGGTACACAGGGATGGAAGAGCTGAGAAGTCAAATGGGGGACGCGGAGGAGACCCGGAGATCAGCACCAGCAGGAAACTGCCACCACCCCTAGACAGGAAAGACAGAGGGAGGGAGTGGCAGTCCTGACGCCCGGGGGCTGGGGACAGAACCACAGCCTGTCCAGTGGAAGCCGGGGCCACGGGGGAGGGGCAGCTGCTGTCACAGAGACTTCCGGAGACAGAGAGGGGGAGAAATCCTCCAGCCTTGCGCTGGCTCCTCCCACTGGCCAAACCCAGTGACACAGGCACTCGGGACATGTGGCCTGCAGGGTCGCCCCCTCTCCCCGGCACCCAGCGGGAGAGAGGAAGGGCAAGGAATGGACCCGGAGTCAGCAAGTCCAGACCAGCACAGCTAAGACTCTGGTACCTGGAGTAGCACCTGGTGCAGGAGACACGTCTCCTAAAAGCATAAATAAAGCCCAGATGGCATCAGAGGCCCTCCCAGGCCTACGATCGATTTCCCGATAGCCACTGACGCTGCTCTCAGACTGACGAAATCCACCTCTCGTTATCTGAGCCCTGTCCGCATGCCCCACATCCAAGAGCCGGTTGATAGCGTGTTCTCTGAAACAGCAGCCAAGGGGTGCCCGCCTGCCTGGCCGCAGAGCCGGGACCACATGCGCCCCTCCCCTCCCCTCCCGTCCCCACAGACGACAGTACCATCCAGCGGAGGCTGACTTCCACACCGTGAAGCAGGAGGGACCCCAAAGGTTCAGGGATAAGAGCCGGGACTCACTTAAAGTGTGAGTCATGGGACATGCCTGGCGGTCCAGTGGTTAAGACTTCGCCTTCCAGCGCAGGGGGTGTGGGTTCGATCCCTGGCTGGGGAGCTAAGATCCCACATGCCTTGCGGCCAAAAAACCAAAACATAAAACAAAAGCAATACTGTAACAAAATTCAATAAAGACTTTAAAAAAACGGTCCATATCCAAAAAAAAAAAAATCTTAAAAGAAAAAACAAAATATGAGTCACTTTGAGGCCTCCAAGTGCAAGTGAGAGGATCCAGCCTCACCTGCCCAGTCAATCCTGAACTCCTGCTCAGGGTCTCTGGCACATCCTGGCTCAGAATAAAGGCCCACTGCCAGTAGGTTTCTCTCTGCTACAGCCTGTGCTTCAGCCTAGCTGGGAGAAGACATGGGGAAGAGGCTGAGAGCTTTGCGGCTGCCCGGCTCTGCCAGTAACCGGCTGGGTGGCTATGGGTCACCCCGGGCTCGGGCTCCAGCTCTGGGAAACGGGAAGGATAGGATCTCCCTCCAGGGCTGCTGAGAGATTTACTGAAATGGTGCCTGGTTCTCAAACAATGACACTCGGGTGAGCCATTCACTGCACCTCCTGTCACTGGAGCAAAGGGCCCCATTCTGGGCCCATGGCAGCCACTTAGGACAGACAGTTGTATTAATATTAACTAGAGTAATAATGCTGGCACTGACCCAGCACAGGCACGTGCCAGGTGTTATCCTAAGGACTTCATATCTCTTAAGCCACTTAATCTTCACAAGCCTGGGAGGTAGGAAATATAATTATGCCCATTTTACAGATGAGGAGACTGAGGCACTGAGAAGTTCAGAAACCAACCCATGAACTCACAGTTTGTAACAGGTGGAGCCAGAACTCGTTCGCAGGCACCCCAGAGCCCACACGATTAACCACCTTGCTCGCACGATCCATTACGGGTGCCCACTACGTGCCAGGAACTACGTGAAAGGCTCCCCATTTTATGGATGAAGAAATGGAGGCTCAGGGAGGTGAAGCCACTTGTCCAGGGGTCACAGGCTAACAAGTAGCCACGCAGGTTGGGACCTAGGTGGTCTCATTCCAGAACTATACTCCTGACCCACGGGCGCAGCCTTGTTGCCAAGGTCAGGTTGGTCTGCCCTTCCGCTCTCCTCGCTCCATTTCTGGAAACTTCTCTCATCCTCATCCTCTGGGGGTGGTCACACGTCCCCCAAAGGGGAAGCTTTCTTGGTCACCCTCTTCCTCCCTGCCCACCCTCCCCTCAGCTGCATGGGTCGGAACACCTGCCCTCCTCACAACAAATCCGCACACAAATCCACCCTCAAATAGACCAGAAGTTTCACCGGATTCTAGCCTCTTATATAGTAAATACATGAAGTCATTCTCCATAAACAAACAAATTATTCTGGGGACCGAGAGTCTCTGGACATCAACAAAGCTGGCAGCGTTTTTCTTTTTTTTTTGTTTTCTTTTGTTTTTTTAAACTAGCAGCAGCAACCAGAACAGAAGCCCCGAGGTCCATTTAGGGGTCCGGTCACAGAGCCTTCCTTGAGCCCATGATTGCGCTGGGTACTCGGGACAAGCCCGGCCAGGGCAAGGGGAGCAGAGCAAATATTGACAATAGTGCAGAGGCTGCAAGTCAGCACAGTGAAATCCACGCCCAGAGGCTCTGAGAGCTGGAGCCGTGCCGCTGGGCCAGGGACCGGCTCCAGTTTTGCCTGGGCCCCCAGGGACAGCCCGGTCTGGGAAGTGTCAGAGCCGGCCCTCGCACCCCGGCCAGTGCCCCTCGCAGGAGGACGGGCGGCTCCCACATCAGCACCCTCGGCGCGACCCTGGAGGTTTCACCCCAGCTCCCCACGCGCTTGGCCCTGGGAGGGTGTCCTGAGGCCACAGGGAATCAAAGGCCAGCTCTATTTTCGAGTTGGCCTCTCGGGAGAATCCCAGGGTGGAGCGGAACCCAATCCAGCCAGGTGGTGTGACAGATCAGCTTTCGGTCCCTTCATTCACTCGACAGCCGTTTCCGGAACACCTACTATGTGTGGGGCCCGAGCCAGCAGTGCTGGCCTGGCTCCTCCACTCCAGCCTCTGGCTGGCACCTTGGCAACGAGGCCAGCGGGGAAGGTGGCACCTATGAATAGCCCGCTGGCACGAAGCCCCTACATCCCGGGCCTGGTGAGCAGCGGTGAATGCGGGCAGGCCCCACTCCTTCTGGAAGAAAGGGAATCTTCCCATCAGCTGAAAAGAGGAGAGAACTTGGAGATTCACAAAGGGTTTAGGCGAGGAGTCAAAATCAAGGCAAGAGGTTCCCACTGGCCATAGGTGGGACAATCTGGACATCAAAAAGATGTTGGATTCAAACACTGGATTCAAACACATCAAGTATAAATTTAAACCCCTGAATTCACATTGATAGTAAAAAAAAATTTTT
The DNA here is from genome assembly GCF_028021215.1 of Eschrichtius robustus. Lineage (NCBI taxonomy): Eukaryota > Metazoa > Chordata > Mammalia > Artiodactyla > Eschrichtiidae > Eschrichtius > Eschrichtius robustus. Next base: position 7,558,490 of record NC_090842.1, read on the forward strand.
TTTAAAACCTTGGGAAGGTTCTACCAAATCAGCTCATTGCTCTAAAACTTGGCGATACGGGGGAAGACTGAAGCTTTTTTCCCTGCCTTTTCTGTGTAAACTGAACTTCAGTACTAACAGGTAGCTGATGAAGTGAAGCCCTTTTTAGAATAATTCCATCTAACAAATGAAGAAGGAAAGGTAGACTTAAACTATCGTCTCTCCGCATCCCTGAGGAAATAATGCACCCCAGCATGATCGCTGATGACAACTAAAAACTAAGCAGGAAAGCCGGCGGCTGTTATATTAGACAGCACAGGTGTAGAGCTAACTATAAAGTCACAGGAGGTGCAGAAAATTTACAGGGAATACAGGGTACAGAGGAACGAGCTCGATGACACCACGAGGAAGCAATCGGCAAAACTGGGGGGATGGAAAATTCCACAAGATACATGACCCGATTCCAAAAGAGAGTTAAAAACCCTTAAGAGACATATTAAGCAACCGTGATGTACTGACCATGTTTGGGTTCTTCTTTGAACAAATCACAACCAAAATCATTTATGACACAATTGGGGAAATGTGACAGGGCGTTTGACATCAAGGAATCATTGTTAGTTTCTTAGGCAGGAGAATGGCATTACGTTTCTATTTATTTTTTTAAAGATACCTTATTTTTTAGAGACACCTATTTAAGTAATCCCTGATGAAGTGAGAAGATGTCAGGGAATTGCTTCCAGATAATTCCATGGCTGGGGGAGAGGGGAGTGGCGGGGGGAGACTTACTGGACAAGACTGGCCCAGAGCTGGTAACTGTTGAAGCTGGTGACGGGTGCGCAGGGGGTCATTTTACTCTTCTCTGGTGCCAGAATATGTTTTTAAATTTCCCAAAATAAAGGTTTGATTTATTTTTTTCTTTTAATTAGAGACAAAACCATGAGTCTCGGGCTGGTCTGAGGCAGCAGAACAGAGGGTGGTGTCGGAACACTGACAGCCAGCCCTGGAATCTCACCTCCAGGATTGAAACCCTGGCGTTGTCACTGGCTGGTCACGTGACTGCACGTGTCCCTTCACTGCCCAACCTCAGTTTACTTCTCTGTTAAGTGGAGCTAATCACAATGGTGCTTCCCTGGGAGACCGTTATGAGGATTACAAAAAATAATCCAAACTAAGGGCTTAGCCCATAATGTCGTCAGGCGGCAATATCACCAGCGTTAACCGGTTTTGACATCATCATCTTCAGAGAGAATGTTGGAGACGAGGTGTCCGTCCTGAGCACATTCTAAGCTGAGCTCCAGGGTCCTCACCCTGGGAAACGAAGGACCTGATACCTGAGCTCTGCAGCTCTTGGGCAGCTGTGAGGAGCGAGTGTCTCCTCGTCCCCGAATGGACCTTGAGAACCATGAATTCCAGGAGGAAGAAGGTGGAAGGACGCTGATGACCGTCATCGAAGCCTCGACAGGGCGCTCATAGGGCGAGAAGGCAAAGCCCAGCTAGACGGCGCCTGCCAAATGGCCCATCAGAGAAAAAAGAGGACCCTCATCCGAAAGTGTAATGTAAACCGATCAGAAAACGAGGTGCGTTTGCCAGCCAGATCCGATTTAGGCAACGTTCCTCCGGGGCAGGACTTCTAGGTGGAGTTCCAGACAAAGGGCCTCCTCCCAGAGAAGTGGGGAAGCCATTCCAGTCCGTCCTACCAATCGCACTTCCACGCTCCAGCCCATCTGGTCAGGGGAGACAGGAGGACAGCTCTTTGGGGTCCTGGGTCCCGGGTAACACCCAGCCACAGAGATGTAGCTGGGGCAGGTGGGCCCAAGAGAAAGCGGGTCAGACCATGCCCTTGGGTGGCCCAGGCAGGGTTCGGGAGCCAACCCGAAAGATGCCCCCACCTGACTCAAGGGAAATGCTCTGCGCTGGGGCCACACTGGCCCGACCTGCTCGGGATGACGGGAGGAGATGGACAAACGGGGCAGGAGGGAAAGACAGCCAGACCGCGACTCCGTGAGTGCCCACCCTATCATGAAGGCCATTCCCATTTTTCGTGCTGACAGGGCTCAAGTTCAGAGAGGCGCCGGAGGTGACACAGACAGGAAGCAGGGGAGCCTCTGTTTCAAACCCAGTGACTATCTCCAAAGCCACGCTCCCTCCAGCCAGTGCACGCTGCCCAGGGCCTGGGTGGTGGGGACGAAACCCCAAGAGGCGGGGAGGCACACACGCTGGGTGGTCCTGCCAGGGCCGCACCGGCTCTGCAGGACGGAGCTAATAAAAGCCCACCGCAGTGAGAATGACGTCCCAGAGGCAGGATGAGGGCCCGCCATGTGGGGAGCACGCGTCACCTTCGCAGACTTGTACGAGCCTGCTGGCTTTTTCTCCCTGGAGGGTGATCTTTCTTTGAGAAACGGTAAATAATGATTTCCCTCCGCATCATGAAAGCTGCTTCTCTTCGGGCAGAGTGAAAGGGAACCGGAGTTTGATGAAAGAGTTCATTCCTGGGAGTGGCGGGACTTCACACCAAGCAAGAAGGGGGCTGTACATCCCAAATATCCAAATTCCTTCGGGATGAAGGCATCACGGGCTGAATTTTGCAAGCAACTGGCCGGCGGAACCGAGGGAGGCTGGCTCTGGGCCGTGACACTTGTTCTCCTAAGCATTTCCCAACCCAGGCTGCATCGCTGACCAAGCACATGTCAGGCCCCGGGATACGAGGCCCAGCCCAGCCTGGGGCCTGCTCTCTCCACAGGCCACCCCAGGACTCCACACACTGTCCTGAGACCTTCCTCAGGGGCACCCTCTCGGGGCAGCGCGGTTCGGAAATATCTCTCAATATTCCAAAGGCACATAACCTTTGACCCAGCTACTCCACTTCTAGGAATTTATCCCAGAGACAAGCTTGCACGTCTCAAAGATACATGTATGTGGCTGATCGCCACCAGCATTACTTGAAAGAGCAAAAGGCTGGAAACGAACCCATCATGAGGGAATGGTTCTGTAAATCCAAACAGGGGAATGCTCCGCAGCCACAAAGAGAGAACGAGGGAGCCGTACTGATAGAAATAAATAATACAGGAACGTGTGTGCGGGATTCCATCATTTGTTTAAACAAACAAAACAGAAAATAAAAATATGCACGCATCTGCTTGTGTGTACCTAGGCTACCTCTGGAGATGGGACCACTTTTGTCCTTCAGAGATCCTCAAAACTGGCCTGGTGTCCTAGGCAGCAATAGGACGCAACACCCGCCCTCAGCACTACTGGCACTGTCGTTACAAACCCTCCCTAGAGCCCAAGCCTCTTGTTCCTCCAAGAACTCCAAATATAAAGGAGGCAAACACTCAGTAACCCACATCCACTCCATCAGGAAATCTCACTCAAGTCTTGTGTTTAATCCTAAGAAGCCTTGTGAATTTTGCATTCCACCCCATATCGGCGCCTGCTCTAATAGCAGACTCATATTTTAAATGACTCCTTAGTTAGGCTGTTGAAACCTACCCCATCACCAAGTCTGCTTCTAAAATGGATGCTTCCAGAAAGGGGTGCCATATTACAAATTACACACCAGTGAAATCACTTAACCTTTCCCTCCGTCAAGTAAAATGCTCATTCCAAGAGGGTGAGCCATGTTTTCAATTATAGATTAGCTAAAAGACTTAACCTTCTCCCTCTGAATCGACAAGTCAAGCAGGTACGTGGGGAAGACACACCGAGTCAGCCTATGGTTTCTGGAACTCCTGATTCCCCGTGGGCTGCACGTACCCTGTTTGAGAGGAGTAGTTCGAGGCCCATCTTTCAACCTGCAGAGTGCAGGTGCCCGAGACCCCCAAGAGCCAGGCCACAGGGCTGCATCTCAGGGCACATTTAGAAAAAAGGCTTTGAGCCACTTCGACTTCAAAGACCCACTTTATTCTCCTCCCACTTAATAATCTTTATTTTTGGAAAACCTCCCCTGCCCCCAACTAGTGTTCTTAAGCCATTACCAACTTTTATTTCCATCTTCCATTTTTATTTCCATTATCCAATGCTACTTCCATAGCACAAGGACAGTTTTGTTTTTTTTTTTAAATTGTAAATGTCAATAAAAGGAAGGATCAGGTTTCCCTGTGTAATAAAGTGGCTGAACTTAACTTAGCCAGGATCCAGGTCTCAAGAACAAATGTCAAGACTGCACTGGGCTTTCTGAAGGGTTCAAAATTTCTCCGGGGAGCCTGCCTCATTACTATCTTGTGGGATCCCAACTCAGTAAAACAGTTGAGTGCAAGCTCAGAATCACACAGACCTGGATCCAACCCCAGCTCAGCCAACTGTGCGACCTAGAGGAAGTTCCTTCACCTCTCTGAGCCTTGGTGGCCTCATCCATAAAATGAGGCTAAGAACAGTCCCACCTGTTAGGGTTGCAGAAGGATGAACCGAGATAATGTGTGCAAATGGCTCAGCCTGGTGCCTAGCACATAGTAAGCACCCAATCAACGGTAGTTCGTGTTATTCCTGATTTACACCAGCCCCTACTTCACCAAGGAGAGCCCCGAGGTCTGGGAAGGGAAATTATCTTGGCCAACATGTCAGAGTAGCTTCCTGACGCTGCTCAACATTTCTTCCCTTGCACAGCCTGGCGGAAGTAGACAAGACTTTCAGTTCCCAAACCAAGAAAGCACTAAAGCTACCCTCCAGCAGGGCCCGGAACCCAGTCCAGAGGGCCCCACCTGATGCCCTGGGCCCACGGACCCTGCTGCCTTTGTAAATGGCGGGACAAAATCAGCAGCCCTGAGGTTGTGGGAGCCTGGCCGGCCCAGAGGACCAGTCACACCCAGAGCAGGAACAGGCAGGAGTGTGGTAACAGGGCTGTTCCCAAACACGCAGGTCTCCTCCTTTATCCAGGCACAGGGTGGGGCTCCACTTCCCCCCTCCTTAAATTGTAGGTGTGGCTGTGTGACTTGCTCCAGCCAGTGCAATGGCAAAAGTGACGTGTGTCACTTGCAGGTCCATGTACAAGTTGCCACATCTCTTATCCTGCCTTCCTGGTGGGGGAAACATATGTTGACATGGGGCCTCCACCAGCCTGGGGCCCCGTGTATTCCAGAGATGAGCAAGGCCCCTGCTGAAGTGCCCCGGACGTTTAGCACGAAGGAGAAATAAACTTCAGTTGTGTAAAGCTACTGGTGGGCAGGGCTGTTTGTTACTGCGGCATAACCTAGCCTAACTGGCTGATACAAGGAGTTAAAGAGCACAGTCTATGGCAGCATTTCTTAACCTACTTACTGTGAGAGACCAGTTTTCACTTTTATTTTTAATTTCCAATCCATTGCAGACCAATACTTTTGAAAAACACAATAAAAACAACATTGCAATGTTAAATTACTAGAAAAGTGTCTACACCCTTATTCTCTCTCTCTGTACTCATCTCCTCGCAGATCGGCACAGATCGCGGGCCACACTGCAGAGGCACAGTCTGTGGCTCAAGACAAAGGTGGGCTCAAGACAAAGGTGGGCTCAAGCCCCAGCTCCACATTTTTCTAACAATGGGGAAATAATTGTACCTTTTCAAGCCTCAAGTCTCCATTTGTAAAGTAAGGATTTTCATGTGAGGATTTAAACATGAAGCACATAGACCACAACGCCAGGTGTGAAGAAGGGGCTCGATAAATGTCAGCTCCTCGTCCACATCCTGTCCTGTTCTTGGGTGGCGCCCATGTCACACACAGGCCCAGCGGCTGGCTCCGGGATCTGGGCGGGGCCACAGGCTGCAGGCAGCCTCAGAGAACAAGGCAGTGGGCTGAGATGCAGACACCCTCCCTGAGTTAAGGTGGTCAGACCGGGCAGGCTTCCTGGTCATCCACTGAAACCAGAGGATAATAACTACTGTCTCGGCACCATGAGGAAAATCTTAAGATAATTTATAACCAGGATGGAACCAGGGCTCACCGCCACTTGTGAGGCGTCATAAATTACTGATACCTCACAGTGACCCCGTGAGACGGGTACCAATAAAGCCTCTTTTGCAGGAGAGGAAACTGAGGCTCAGCGTGGCTAAGCAACGTACCTGCTGACACACAGCAGGCTGGCTTCACGGCTGGCTTCACTCCAGAGAAGGGTGACCAACTGCCCTCTTTCCCTGGGACTTGGGACTTCCCAGTGAGGAGACAGGGGTGAGCGGTTCCCCCAACCCCAGAGCCCTGTGTTCTTCAGCCACCGTATTTAGCACGTGCCGAACTAGGGCAGGTCTTTAATAAAACATCCACCGGGAAAGCCACATCCCACGACATCCCGCAAACACATCTAAGGACAGGGAGACAGGGCGCAATGGGTGTGCACCAAAGATAAACCAATTACCAGGCATCTTGAGGACAGCAGTGGCTCCATACAGCCTGGGGACTGGCCCTGCCCCGAGGCAGGCTCAGGAATGGAAATTTCTAAATACCGATCACATAACCAGAAGCTGTTTTCTGGCCGGCTTCTTTTTCTTTTTTTTTTTAAATTCAAACAATAGCTAATCAGAATGTGCTGGGTTGGTGACATATTGTCACAATTTGCCAAACAAAGCAAGGGGACTAAGATCCCAACGGGGGTAATGCTTTTCATTTCTTACAAGGGCGAGTCTTGGGCGTGACTTCATTTTCCAGAGCTGCTGGCTGTGTCCTCTGTCTCCCTTCTCATCACCCCCCCCACCCCACCCCCGGCCCATAGCACGACACCCGAAGGCTTGGCATGTGAGAGATGCCCAGCGCAGTCGGTGAATGAACTGATGCGGGAGGACATCTCTGTTCTGCAGGGACTCGGGCGACCCCCAGGCTACCCAGGCTGGTGGTGATGGCTGTGTCACCTCCCCCTCCATCGTTCCCGTGGATCCTGTGCCCACGGTGTTCCCGGGCCTGTCCTAAGTGCTCCACACGTAAGCTGACCACATCATCTATCCTCCAAATGGGACAGTCTGGGGAATGACTTGAAATGGGGCATGACTGATAATTATACCAGGACTACAAATGTAACCTGGGACTGTCCCAAGCAAAACGGGATAGAGATCACCCTGCTAAAGGACAGCACCTCATCTTACCCTACCTAGAGCGACACATAGCTCCGTGGGAACAAGCTCAAATGCTGAGGCCAGACTTTCTGGTCTAAAGCCCAGCCCTGCCACCAACCAGCAGCGTGAGTTACTTGACCTCTCTGGGCCCCGGTCTCCTCATCTGTGTAATGGAGCTAAGTAGCAGCGGCCTCAGAGGGCTGCTGCAAAGATCACACTAGTTAATATTTGCAAAGCCTTAATGCAGGACCTAGCATGTGGTAGGTGCATTATATGGGTGTTTAATGAATCAAGAAGTTCTACCATTCCCAGGGGAGTACGAGAATCATCAGTGTTTTACAAATAAGGAAACTAAGGCACAGAGGGGTTACGTAACTTGCTAGTTAGTGGCAGAACTGGATTCGAACCTAAGACTCGGGCCGTGTCTTAACCACCGGCAGTCCTACCCCCACTTCCCCCAATGGGGAGCACAGCACTTCCTCTCCCCGTTTGGGGGTTTAGGTCACAGGTCAAGTAAGAGGTGCAAGAAGGCCTGAATCCACACGTGGCACATGGCACTGCCAGAGCTCGCCCTAGGCCCGGAGAGGTGGCTGACTCAGAGGAGGGGGTCTGGGTCCCCTGAGGCTGTGTGGCATTTGCAAAACCAAGAGGCCCCGGTCCCATAATGGGCACTGCTGCCTCAGTCACAAGCCAGAGTTCCCCTTTTTCCCTCTAGCCAAATTACTCGAGCTCAGAAATTCCTTTGCAAGACAAGACTGAAATGCAATATCGGGCCCAGTGGAATTTCACTAACACAAATTGCCGAGTTCTCCAGGAAAACGGAGGAAGCTTGCCTGAAGTTTCAGATTCTTGGTAGGTCTTAGAAAGCTCAGGCACTCGAGCGGCTCCTGGAAGCGGCAGGAAGTGGTTTGCCTTTGCTTATTTTCCAAAGGATAACCACCAGATTTGCTCATAAAAACTTTTAAACCAATTGGCAAAGGGCACCTGCGCAATCAAGTGATTTCTCAGCTCCTTGGGGTTTTCTTTTGTTAGTTCAATTTGTGGCTTCAAAGCAGCAGTGCTCAGGGCTGGACACAGTGCTTGGCACACGGAAAGAGAGAGAGAGAAAGAAAGAGAGAAAGAGCAGAGTGGGGGGGTGGAGGAGGAGGGAGAGAGGGAGCGTGGACATCTTGATGAAGAATCAAAATTCACCGAAAGAAAAGCTGCAAGTTCAGTGAAAGCCCACGGCTCCAGGCCCAGCAGTGCTCAGACAGCACTGACCACCAGCTCTAACAGAGGTCAGAGGCTGAAGATGGCTGAGTGCAAGGGGGGACTTGGTCCCTCCCTCCAGGCTGGGTACGTTTTGTAGAAGGAAAGAGAGATTCCACGGGGGCGGTGGGGAGAGAGCCAAGCAAGGTGCAGAGACAGGTAAAGGTACCGGGGAGCGCAGCAGCTCTGGCCGTGGCCCAGAAGTCTGGATACTTCTGAGGAGGCCAAAACAGGAGAGTCTCGCCTCGGCCGACAAGCCCAGACTCGAACGTGAGGGCGACAACTGCAGGTCCTGGGCAGGGCTGGGAGCCGCTGATGGTCAGATTCAAAGGCCCTGCGGGGTCCGGGCGGGCGGATGAGCTGGAAGGGAGGCGGGGGACAGACAACTGCCAGGAAGTGAAGGACGGGAAGGCGGATACGTGAGTTTCCTGCCAGGGACTCGTGCGAAGCCTTCGGACCAGTCACTCCTGCTCCCCGGGATGCGGCCCTGTCCCCGGCCCAGCCCAGCACGGACGTTCCCAGACACCTGTGCCAACCGAGAAGATGGATGGGAAGGGAGCCAAGTAGGGGCCCTGGCAGAGGGAAGAGCTGTGGGGCTCTGGGGGGGGGGGGGCCCTGGGTCAGGGCCGCCTGCCACACAGGGGCCACAAGCCAGGGAGAAGGTGAGCACGGTTGGCCCGGGTTGGGCAAGTCCAGACCTGTAGAATCACTTCCCTCTCCAGCCAGGTGAGTGTGTGGAAACAGAGAACAATCTAGAAGGTGGGAAAGGGAGCTGGAGATTGGGGCAAGGCTTGGGAGAGGTGCAGGATACCTGTGTGTCTGTCTGTGTGTGTGCGAGTGGCATGCGTGCAGACATAAGCATGTTCTCTGGCACGTGTATCGTGTGTCCTTCCATGCACGTCGGCAGCGTGTGCACCCGTGACCTTGAGAAGGCGGTCACGTGTGTACACTGCGAGGGGTGTACACCACGCCTACACACATTCACAGGGTGAGGATGGCGCAAGCCACACACCTTCACGGGAAGAGCATCGCGGCGGGCTTCAGAGTCCTGGCTAGAGCCAGGCTGGGGCTGAATCTTGGCCTGCCCTGCCCTGGCGTACGACCTTGAGCCAGTGACCTAACTTCCCCAGGCCTGTTTCCTCGTCTGGAAGACAGGGCTAATGGTAGTCACCACCTCAGAGTGTTCTCAGGGGGATTAAATGAACTCCTGGTTGTAAAGCACTTAGGTGGGGCCTGAGTAAATGCGACGTATGTGTGTGTTAAAAAAATAAATACACACATGTAAGTCAGTGCTTACACAGTTGGACATGCACACCTGTATACACTGCAGAGGTGTGCACAGTGTAGACTAAATGGGGGCACGCGCACACTCGGGGCAGGGAAACATGGGCTGGGTGTCCAGCGGCGTGCAAGAGTGAAGTGTGTCCAGCTGTTCTCCAACACGTGTGCTGCGTGTAACCACGATGCCAGAGGTCGTGGGAAGTGCGTGCGACTGCCCCAAACACGTGCTGCTCCCGGGCCAGCGTGAAGACACGTGTGCGCATATGCGGGCGTGCAGAGCGTGCAGGCATGCTCGGGGAGCACGCACGCGCGTGGGGTGGACCCGCTCGGGGGGGCGGGGAATCGTGGTGAGCGCGGGCCTGATAACCCCGGTGGGAAGGGCGGCTCCGAGCAGCCTGGGCGATCGGTGGCCAAGTGCTCAGAGGGACCCATCGGCTGACTGTAAGTCGGGAAAGGTGGGGAACCCACTCCAGCAAGGCCGGCGACACGGGCCACAGGTGACTCAACGCTGTGCCTCAGCAAGTTTTATAGGAAGGACGGAGAGAGAACGCGAGCGTAAGCAGGTGAGGGACAGACATACACGACAGTACACGGACCAGCCACCAAACACACTCGCGCCAGAGGCTCCGCACGTTATTTCCTTTCACCCTCCCGACAGCCCTGGGAGGAGTGCCACCCCCATTAGGTTAAGTAATTTGTCCCCGGACCCCCAGCTCGGAGCAGGGGCTCGAAGCCAGCTCTGCATGTTCGGGCCTGCCCTCTAAGCCGCTGCACGGTTTGGAATGAATGAATGAAAACGAATGAAAAAATGGGCGCACACAAGCAGGAATGAACGAACAAACAAACAAAGAACAATGAAAAGCAAACCGAAACTGAGTGCCCAGAGAAGTCATGGCACAAGGGAAGTGCTGGCGTAGCGGGGGCATGCCACATTCAAGAAGCCGTGGGGGGACAGGGCCGCCCCCCGAAGTGGTCCTGCTGGGGGCCCAGGACCCACGTGGCAGAGGAGGCAGCCTGCGTGGGGTGGAGGCTCCCAGGCCGGCCTCCACCAGCCCAGAGTCTGCGCAGGCCTGGCAGCTGCACGGCGGGGCCTCAGTGTGCTTTCTGAAAACTGGCATTCCGCGTTCACCTCAGCTCCCCCTGGGACTTTAGATTAGTTAGATCCCAGCTGCCAGGGCCTGGCCAGCCTGCTTAGGCTGGGATGTCACAGGGAGGACGAGTTCGCACTGCAACCTCAACAAGCCGGCTGTGTCGTAAGGCCCCATAGGGCTCGAGCCAATGATGGTGAGAGAAAGTCCCCCTGCCCCCGGAGACCCTTCTGGAAGCTGCCAGCCGGGTTCAGGGGCCCTTTGCAAACGGCTCCTCGAGCCCTCAGCTGGCCACACCTCGCAGTCCTGAGCTCCAGGCAGCCTTGGACCAGTGGCTCAGCCTGGCCGGGCGCCGAGCTCCTCCTCTGGGGCGGGGAGTGATCATCTACTAGGGGTTATGGGCGGGGAGGGCCCCGTACAAGGTTGAAAGCACGTTTCATGAGACACATAGCAGGTTCTCCCACATGACGGCTGCTCTCATAATCAGCAGCCATCAGGGGCCAGAGCTACCTGGGCAAACAGAGCCCCAAGCTGCTGACCCCACGGCTACCCGAGGCGGCCAGGAGGGGCTGTGAGGGGTCTCAGCGTGGGCGCCTCGGCTCCCCTGCCCCTGCGCTCTCTCTCGGAGGCCCCGCGTCCCTGTCCCTCTCTACATCGAGACCTTGCTACGCCCCAGACACCCCTTCAGGGGCCCGGCCGGTACTTCTCCACAATCCACTTTCATGGCCACTGCCAACTGCTCAACTCACCTGCCACGATGAGGTGAGCAAGTGGCCCCAATGCCAGGTGAGTGGGCAGCCCCTAGGCAGTGCCTTCCAACTGGCACTGGTTTCTCCGTCTTAAACCTGCCCTTTGCCCCCTTTCCCCCAATTCTGTTTAACAGAATGTTCTTCTTAGACTCCGTGATCGTTTTAATTGGGAAGAGACACAAGAGATGGAATGCCGGTTTTCAAACTGTGTTCCCTGGGACCCCTAAATGGGCTCCAAGGGTCCCCGTGGGGGCTGACCCCCACCTCCACCTGGACAGCATGGCTTTATGAGCCTGCTCTTCAGGGTGGTGTGTGGGGAGCACTGTGACATCAAAATCACTGACAGTGTGTGCACAAAAGCTCACCCAATTTAACATCACAAAACCCTTTCTCAGCGAAGCCCTGCCCCACCGTGTAGCATAATCCCTCTGCGTAGCGCACAGCACCACCACCATCATCATCATCATCACCATCATCATCATCACTGTACATACGTTTTACTTACTTAACCGTTTCCTATCCATCTCCCGTAACTAGTAAGGCCCGTGGAGGCAGGGGGTTGTTTGTTTTGTTCACGTCTGTATCCTCAGGACAACAGTAGGTACAACAAATATTGATTCAACATCGTTTTAATGAACTAAATGCAATAATTAATAACAGTAACCACAGCACTCACTACAGGCTAGGCTCTGTCTCTACGGGTTACGAGTGATAACTCACCCACTGCTCACGTTGACCCTTTAAGGTAGGCCCCCTTGTTATCCCCATTTTACAGAGGAGAAAACTGAGGCACAGCTGAGCTCACTACCCCAGATCTGCAGCATCCTCAAGGCCCCTGCCTTCCGTCACTGGCTCTCCTGTTCCCCTTGACCCTCCCCTTTTCACCAGACTGTCTCTGCTCCTGCAAGTCTCAAGAGCTGGAGGAAGCGGGAGCACGCAGGCAGTTATCCTGCAATGTGTACGTTTCCGAGATGAGGAGACTAAGGACTAAGAAATTCCTCTCTAGGTGGGGAATAAGCTGGAAAGAAAACAGCCAACAGTGAAGTCGTGGAGCTGGGCTGACCAACATTCCAAGAAGGATGGGTGCCTGCTGTTAAGCATCAGGGAGGGCTTCTAGGAGGTGACAGCTCTCAAGGAGGTCCGGCTGGAGCTGCATCTCCTCCATCAGGGAGGGCTCCACGTCAAGGCCTCCGAATGCCAGTGGCCAACAGTTCTGGCGTCTCAGACACTCCTCCCACAAAAATAAAAGCAAGAGGGGCCCAGGATATCTCAGGTTAGGGGACACAGCTACCCACCCTCCAGTAAGCAGGTGTGTGACCTCAATCAGCCCGTGGTCAGCAGCAGCAGCAGGAGGGCTCTGGACACAGCCCGTGAGCTGGGCAGGAGCACAGCAAGCTTCCCACCAGCCTCCCCATGCAGACCGCACCCCAGCAGCCGGGCAGCCGGTCCCATCCTTCCCTGGAAGCCAGGGCGGAAATCCGTAACTTCCCTCCTCGCGGGAAGTGGAGCGGCGGCGGCGGGCTGGGTCGCTCTGCTGTTCTCCTGGAGGCCCCTCCACCGCCCACCTGCGCAGGCAGCTCCTCTGCACGCCCACGCCCAGCCCCCTCACAGGAGCCTTGGTCCTTGGGTCTGCCTGGCTGCCCCCTACCACTGTGCCCAACCTGCCCAGGCACACCCATGGGGGTTCCTCCTCCACCTCCCCAGGCCAGGAAGTTCCACTCTGACCATCAGTGTCTCTTCCTCCTGAGACCCTGTGTTATGGTAATAATGACGATGATGCCCGTGACGGCAGCTGACGTGGTACCAGGCACTTTACACTTATTAATTCACATAATTCAAAACTTTGCTATAGGGAGCGTGATTAGGCCCGTATATAGAAGAGGAAACTGAGGTTCAGAGAGGTCCCCTAACTTGCCCGAAGCCTTAGAGTGCCCAGGTGTAGGACTTCGGTCATCAGAACCAGGTGGAGGTCCCATCGCTCTGTCTCTGAAACCAGCTGTATGATTGATGGCTAGTGACGTAATCCATGCATCATGATGGATAATGGGGCCCATGCCATGGGCTTCTTTAGCAGGTAAACGAGATACTGCAGGAAAGTGCCTGGCAACTAGAGGCTCTGGATAAATGGCAGCTATTATTATTTATTCTTATTAACAATATTCACGATAAAAATCAATTCTGTGCTTTTCTGGGGACAAGAGTACCAGGTACCCACAGGCAGGTATCCAGAGGGAGTCAAAGGAGCCCAGGACGTGGGGCCCAGGATGAAGAGCTTGAATCCTGGCTCACCACTTCTCACCGTGTGGCCCTGGGCACCGTGGGCAAGGTAAGGAGGGCAGCCCGTGACCCCCGGAACCGTGCAGAGAAATGTAAGCAGTGCTTGGCACGAGGGGCCGCCCTGAACGCCGCCGGCCCCTGGTAGGAACCAGCCAGCGCTCCTCTAACCCGCTCTTTTGATGTTGGCTTCCTGTGGGAAGTGTGTCCTGCTTCATTTCCTCCCCGAGGTGAAAGGAGGGCTGTTTGGCCTTCCCCTGGAAAGTTCCTAAGGAGGCCCAGCCCTCCCACCGCAGCCCCAGGCTCCTCTCCCGCCCTTTGCATCAAGGTAGGTCGGTGCCGGGGCCCTTCCCCCCCTGCATCTGCTCCATTCTCGGTGCACATCTGGAAACACCCCTGGACGACTGGACCTGCTGTGAGTGCCCCGGCGCAGGGCTGGGGACAGAGAGAGGAACGATGCCATAGTCAGCGGGCAGGCACACCCCGGAGCTGCCAGGCCAAGGCCAAGGCCAAGGTCGGAGGTTGGAGGCCAGAGGGAGCACAGTGTCGAAGCCAGCCATGGGCTGAAGACACAGGAAGATGTGGCTCCAACAGCCTGATGCCCACCTCACCCTTCCCTGCTTCCCCAGGTGACTGGTCAGCGGGCAAGGACGGTGCCTGGAGGCAAGTTTCTGGAACATTCCTCACCCAGGTGGGCACGGCTGTGACCTTTGAGTCAGGTACTCTGGGTTCCACCTCTCAGATCAAGTGGAATCACAATTCCACACGCTCACATACTTTTTTTTTTTTTTAATTAAGAGATGAAAAACAGCTAATAAATAAATCATCTTTCCTGAGACTTCCTGAAACGCTCCAGTTCATAGGCTGGGCCTGAAAATGAAGCAAACGCCCTGTGGACCGTGTGGACCCCGCTCAGCCTGGTCCTGTCCCTCCATGGTCACGGGGCCCAAGCTGCCCTGTTTCCTCTTTGAGCTTCAGTTTCCTCATCTGTCAGTTCCACTGTTTGGAGGATTACAAATGGCACAGATGCCCTGTGCATGGTAGGCCCTCAAAAACAGTTTGTTGTTGCCACTGTTACTGTTCTTATTATTATACTAACTCTCTGAACTGCAGTTTCGCATGTGTGAAGCAGGAACAATCAGGCCGCGTGAGCCATGGGGCTGGAGAGGCGACACCAGGCAAGGTCCCCGGTCAGGGCTCACGCCATGGTGGCTGCAGTACCGCTGCCATCGTCACAGTCACTGCAAGGAGGGCAGCCCCTCAGGTCCCAGCAGAATCCGTGCCACGTGCCCGGCCCGCTCCAAGTGCCATACACAGCAAACGGCACTTGATCCTCACGCCCTGAGAAGTGGGCAATGTCGCTACTGTCCGCATTTCACAGATGGACAACAGGTAAAGAAGAGATGACAACAGGTAAAGGAGAGACTCAGCACTCCCAGGTCCCCTGGCCTGCAGGGTGGCCCCAGCGTCCATGCCCACCCACCTCCTCACGGACGGCTGTGCTCAACACCCACTGCCCCATCAGACTGGCTTCTGATGCTGGTGGGGTGTCCGGGGAGGACCTGGTGGAGGTGGCTTTGTCACTGTGAAGCGGGTGTCCCCGTGTGCCAGGTGCTTACCAACGCTGTCACCCTGTGGGGACAGTGCCATCACCAGAGGCGGAACTGGGGTCACTTGGCTGGGAAGGGGCAGCCTGGGGTGGAAACCAGTTCCCAGCTACAAGTCACAGCGCTTAACTTCCCATTCAAGTTTCATATGGACAACACAGGTGTCCCACCTCCCTTCCCCCCCTTGCTCACCCTGGTCCCGCCGGGCTCAGAGGCCCCCCACCACAGAGAAAGCAACGACTGCATATAAAGCAAGGGTTTCTTACCTCCCCACTTGCCACTCCTCCCCCCATTCCATTCCCTCTTGCTCTCTCCTTTTCCCTTTTTCTCTCTTCTTCATCCCATGCCCCACCCCTGTCTCTCCGTGTCTGTCTCTGTATGTCTATTTCTCTATGTGTCTATCTTTCTGCGTCTCTCTCCATCTGACTCTCCCTGACTCTGTCTTTGTCCCTCTCACGGCCCAGACCCCTGCTCCTCCCCTGAAACCCCTTCTCGCTTTACGCCCATCCCTCTTCCCACTCCTGCAACACCATCCATCCTCCGCTCTGGCACACCCTGCCTTTCTCCCCAGCGGTTCTGTCTCCTTACCTTCCCTGCTGTTCAGCGGTCTATCTGTGCCAGGCTCTGTCTGCGCTTCCCCCTCCTGGATTTCTCCAGGGCCCTCCTTTCCCTCACGGGTTTAGGGCACCCTCCCGAGGCGCCTCTGTCCCCAGACCCTCTCCCCGTGCCCCTCCTCTCTGCTCCTCGCCCCCCCCCTTGCTCTGCAGGCGGAGAGAAAATGGGGTCCTGGTCTGAGGGTACGTGGTACCACCTCTGTTGCTGACAGCGGTGCTGATGGCTGAGTGTCGAGGGACGGGAGCAAAGAGGGCACACGCGAGCTGAAGACACGAGGGCAAGCGTCTCAAAGCCAACTGCTCACTGACGACACTCAACGCCACACCATTTTCAACCCGTGAATTTAAAACGCAAAAAAATAAAGAAGAAAAGAAAAACAATGACACCCAGAGTGGGCTCGGCTGTGTGAAAATGAGGACATTTGTGCTGCCGAAGGCATTACAAATAGGTTCAACTCTTTTGGAAAGCAACAGAGCCTCGTTACTATCAAAAGCCATCAAAACGTTCATACTCCTTTGACCAACTAATTTCCCTCCTGGGAATTTTTCCAAGCAATTATTCATCATCATAAGGAAAGAGGGGAAAGAGCTACGACGTACAGATATGTACGGTGGCACATTCTAGTGAAGAAGAAAGGCTGGAAATTGACTTAATATCTAACCAAAGGGAGACGGTTTCATAAAAACATGGTGCAATGACTACCACGGAGCCACTAAAAATGATTGTGGAGACTGTGAGAAACATAATCTCTGCTGGTGACGGTAGAGGAAAAAATGAAAAAGAAGCCGCATGTTCACCCCGTAATGACATAAAAATACATGCCTATATGGACAGAGACCAAGGGGAATCATTAGAAAATCAATACAAGAAATGCTCAGTGGCCAAACCCATTCAGCTCCAGGTCAGACAGGGAAGGATGCCAAACAATCGGAATCTGTGCGGTTCCGAGTTTGGGACAGCAATTAGCGCGGGTTCGGAAAATACAGAATTTATCTGAAAACACATCCAAATCTGTTCAGCTGGTACGTGTTTGGGTAGGACAGGATATTCGTGGTTATGTTGAGGTGGTGTAACTGTAAGTAAACGATTTTTCTTTTCTTTTTAAACTCTCTTTAATGTTGCTTTGATACCGTTTTTGCAATAAAATAAAGGGGAAAAAAAGCAGGATTCTCATGTACCAGGCTTTCGAGCTGACAAAGGGCTTTCTCATCTATAATCTTACTTGATCCTCACAAAAGCTCTGGAAGGGAGGTACGGCAGGGAGCTGCTGACCCCATTTTTACCAAGATGAAAGCCAGGACTCAGAAACGAGGTGACGTCCTCAGCATCACTCAGCCACGTGGTGGCGGAGAAGGAACTCAAACCAGGGCCACCAGGAGGGAAGCGCCAGGCGCCACACAAGGCCTGTGGGCCCGTCCTCGCTGGGCAAGCGGACAGCAGAGCTCCAACCCCCTGGACGTCTCTGGCCGTAGCCCTCCGTCCCCCGACGTGACGCCGCTCTGGGCCACATCACGGATCAGCCTCCGGGGCTGCCAGCCAAGAGCCTCCACAAAGGTAACGCCCCTGACCTGCAGCTGACCGAACGCCGTGCTCCACACATGGCTCAGGAGCAGGGGACCCACAGATGAAAAGCTCCACCGCTGGTCTCACCTAAGCCCTGCAGCCGGATGAGGATGACAGCACAAGCGCACCAGCTGAGGCTGTGAACCCCGACTCCTCCGCTTACCGTCCGCGTGCCGAATCGCCCTGAGCCTCAACATGACCAATCAGTAAAATGGTCATAACTGCCAAGGGTTACCGATGCAAGGGGACAGTGTGTGTCATGCACCCCATTCAATGTCCGGCCACAGCAAGCGCTCCTCCGTGCCTCAGGGCCTTTGCACTTGCTCCCTCTGTCTGGAATGATACCCTTGTGGCTGCCCCCTTCACTTCCTTCGAGTCTCAGCTCGAGTGCTCCCCTGGCACTCGGAGCCTACCCTGTTCACATGATGGACGTTCCTACCCCGGTATCCTGCCTTGGTCTCCTTCATGGCCCTTATCCACACCCAACATGCTGTGTACTCATCAGGTTAGGGTCAGGCTCCCCCTACCATGAGAACAGAGACTTTGTTCCTTGCGGTGCTGTATTTCCTAGCACACAGTAGGAGCTCAATAAATGGTGAACTGATTAATTAATAAGCGGTGGTGATGATTTTGCCATAGAAACAGGAAACTTCGGCCACACTTAACTAAGGGCCAATACGGCCTTTACAGCCCCCAAGGGGCATCAGATTCCCCGGGACACTGCAGGCCTCTGGCCAGGCCACCACAGTGCCCATGGGTCCTACGCCCTCTCTGCTTCCCTGCCCACTCCCTAGGGACCGAAAGGGCACCAGACCAAAGGCTGCCACTGAGAAGATACCACAAATCCTGCTGGCCAAAAACACGACAAACTGCCTTGCTGCGGCAGGAACTGCAGATTTCAGTACACCTGCTGGATTCTGGAACCCCTGGGGGAGGCCAAAGCCAAATTTCTAGTGCTGGATGGCTGGGGAAGCTCCCCGGGTCTCTCCCTCCCCACTGTGACTCCTCCTGCTGGGAGGGACCCACCGGGCCAGGACCAGGACCTCGGGCACTGGCATTAGCAGAAACCTCCCTTGTGTGGGGAATTTCACACACATCACAGCTCTACTCCCCCTGAACCCTGAGCCAGTGCCCATTTCACAGAGGACAGGGGCTCCAAAAACCCAGATGTGAAAGCCAAGGCCACTCCAGGGACTGGGTCCTGGGAGAAGAGTGGCCACGTGGTTTGGTTTGGTTCCAAAGGGCTTCCAGACCTCTGGGTACAGTGGCATTTTTGGAATGAGGAACCCACAAACTAGACCTCCAGTGCTGGTCTCTCACCTAAGCCCCTGCATCCAAATGGTGTATCTCATTACAGAGGGGAAGAAAGCAGCACCTTCCTGGAGTTCTGGAAGCCCATTCTCTGCCCCAGGGACCCTGAGCCTCTGCAGGTAAGGCCCACTCTACAGGCAACAAGTACCACCTCCCCTCCTCACCCGGCTAACTCCAGCTCCGCCCCCGGGGGTCCACTGGGATGCCGCCTCCTGCAGAAAGCCTTCCCTGACTCCGCCCCCGGGGGTCCACTGGGATGCCGCCTCCTGCAGAAAGCCTTCCCTGACTCCGCCCCCGGGGGTCCACTGGGATGCCGCCTCCTGCAGAAAGCCTTCCCTGACTCCGCCCCCGGGGGTCCACTGGGATGCCGCCTCCTGCAGAAAGCCTTCCCTGACTCCGCCCCCGGGGGTCCACTGGGATGCCGCCTCCTGCAGAAAGCCTTCCCTGGCCCCTCAAGTCAGCCTCTGGGAGTCCCAGGGGCACCTGGATGGGCGCTGCTCCCGGATGCATCTCCCGTGCTGACAGTGAGGCCAGGACACAGCAGACACTCAGTAAGCTGAAAAATGAGTGATTGACAAAAGAATGAATGAAGAGAATGAATGAAAGCAAAGAGTGGGCACAGAGGGAATGAAAAAAACTGAATGAACGACACAATAAAGCGTGAACGAAACATGCAGGAAGAACTGAGAGGCCGTCCCTCCCCCAGTGACCGTCCAGAGTCGGGAGTCACAGTCAAGTGCCAAACGACGGCAGCACACATCTGACTTTACAGTCAGCCCCTCATTGTCCCCTCGAGCTCACACTGGGTGACAAAACAAGAGTGAGTCGGGCCCAGGGGAGAGTTCTCGGAACGGGGTTCCGAGGCTCCAGGGCCCACCCGAAGCGCTTCTGGCAGTCACAGGGGCGATGCCAGGGCTGGGGTCAAGCAAGGGGAAGGAGCCCACTGAGGGGGACAGGGAAGGGACTGGCCCGTCACCCTTAGAGCAGTCCCAGGAGACCGGCACTTGTGCTCCTGGAGGGAACCAGACACAGACTCAAGCTGGTCAAAGACTCAAGGAAGGACTGCAGAGAATCCACTAACACGGACTCCCGCTGCGCACCAGGCCCCGTTCCAGGCACTTTTCACTACTACCTCATTTAAGCCTCACAACAGCCCTTTGAGGTAGACAGTATTATCTCTACTTTAGAGGTTGGGAAACTGGAGCACAGAGACACTCAGCAAGTGGCCCAAGGTCACACAGCTAGGAAGCAGAGGAAGAGGAATTTAAAACCCATGCAGACTGGCTCCGGAACCTGAACTTTTAACCACTATGGTCAATGTCTCTCAGCTTTAGTGTGCTTTGGTCATGTAGATGATGATGATGATGGTAATACTCTAATAATACTCTCAGCTTTTAGTATGTAAAGGTCATAGAGCCGACAACAGTTAATAAATAAACAGAGTATAACAATGGCCCCTCCAAGTCACGTACCACAATGTTCATTGCAGCTCTATTTACAATAGCCAGGACATGGGAGCAACCTAAGTGTCGATCGACAGATGAATGGGTAAAGAAGATGCGGCACATATATCCAATGGAATATTACTCAGCCATAAAAACAAACGAAATTGAGTTATTTGTAGTGAGGTGGACGGACCTAGAGACCCGTCATACAGAGTGAAGTCAGAAAGAGAAAAATAAATACCGTATGCTAACACATATATATGGAATCTAAAAAAAAAAAAAAGGTTCTGAAGAACCTAGGGGCAGGACAGGAATAAAGACACAGACTTGAGGACATGGGGAGGGGGAAGGGTAAGCTGGGACAAAGTGAGAGAGTGGCATGGACATAAATACACTACCAAATGTAAAATAGATAGCTAGTGGGAAGCAGCCGCATAGCACAGGGGGATCAGCTTGGTGCTCTGTGACCACCTAGAGGGGTGGGATAGGGAGGGTGGGAGGGAGGGAGACGCAAGAGGGAGGGGATATGGGGATATATGTATACGTATAGCTGATTCACTTTATTGTACAGCAGAAACTAACACAGCATTGTAAAGCAATTATACTCCAATAAAGATGCTTAAAAAAAAAAAAAAAAGGCCCCTCCAGAAAGTATATAGAAGAGGGGCTGGAGGTGGTAATTCAGTGAGACAAAGGGTATCGGGAGATTGTCTAACACTGGTTTGCAAAACTAGCACATTTTTTGTCTAGATTGTAAGTCAGTTGGGGTGTGGCTTGCCCCCCCACCCCCAAATTACTGTTTGGTACCCTAACTTTCGAGCCGAGCGCCGGGCTAATCACTTCACATAGATTTTCTCCTTTGAAAGTGCTGCAAGGATGCCCCCAGTTTGCAAATAAAGCAGCTGAGGCTCAGAGAGGTCAAGTGACTTGCCCAAGGTCAGACAGGTAGGAAGTGACGTTTGAACTGAGCCTCTCTGACCCCCAAGCCCGGGTCCTGGCCCTCTGGCTCTGGCCTCCTTCGCTGCAGAGGGGAGGAGCTGCCCGGAAGCCAAGAGGGACAGCCTGCCCGGCCTGCCCCTTCCCTATCCGCCAAGTCGGCCCCCTTGGCCTGCCACAGGGCCCGGAACCCCATCACTTCAAAGTGACTCACCCTCGAGGGCCGGGTGGCTTGGTCTGGGCCTGGGGGGGGGGGGCAGTGAAGGGACCAGAGCCATGCTCACCCCTGACCACCCAGGTTTGCACCGGGTTCCCCAGGACCTCAGGAGTCCAAGGGCAGCCCTCGGCGACCGCCCGGCGGGAGCAGCAGAATGCCACCGGTGCTCAGGAAGTCGGGTGGGGCTCCCAGGCGCAGATGCTGGGGGAGGAGGGGGAGCCCCAAGGCAGCCCCGACTCCTGGCTGCACAGCGGTCTTGCCTCTCTGTTCCCAGCAGGGCCCGGCTGCTCTCCCCGGACCCCCATGGGCTGGAGGCCAGCCCCGGCCCAGCAGGCCTCCCCTCGGTTTCTCCTGCTGCCCCCAACCCGGGTCCCACGCTCCCTCTAGACGCTTCCCTGGTCCTGCTCAACGCCCCCAAAGCGGTCATCCCCTGCCTTGTGCCCCGGACGCCAGGAGGCCAGGGGGAGGCTGGAATGTGCCATGCCTGAGGTCACAGCCCGAGTTTGATTTGAGTTGGGTTGAGACGAGAGGAAAATGGCCAAGAACAACTCGCTCATTTACTTCATTTCCAGACTTGGCGGCTGCCGAGGCCAGGCTTCCAAACCAAGCTGGCTTTGGCCAGGACATCTGCAGCAGCGCCAGCCACAAGGCACATCTGGATCCGCTTAGGGAGTTAAGAGCCATAAGGTTCTCTTAAGAAATTAGTTCCTGGGGAGCCTGGGTCTCTCTGGGGACTGGGTGAGGGCCCACCTTGGGCTAAGGACACCCGGAAAGCACCTCAATGGGGATGGTGTACCTCTAGGTGTGCTTGGAGTCACAGTGTGTGCTCACGGGCAAAACGGCTTGAGAGGGCAGGCAGGCCGAGCCCTGGCACTTCCTGCTGTG
Source organism: Eschrichtius robustus (assembly GCF_028021215.1). NCBI lineage: Eukaryota > Metazoa > Chordata > Mammalia > Artiodactyla > Eschrichtiidae > Eschrichtius > Eschrichtius robustus. The sequence continues at coordinate 7,580,703 of NC_090842.1, forward strand.
TGACCTTGGGCACTTCTCTTGACCTCTCTGAGCTGCTGGGCAAACCATCTCATCTCACCTGTCCTGGAAGAGAATGAACTTGGGAAAGGACCCAAAGTGCCATTTCCTAAGTTGCCACTGTGTGTTGGGGTCTAGTGAGTACTGGCCCACATACGAGGTGAATGAGTGAAGGAAACCGGGAATGAATGACTGAGCCTCGGTTTCCTCATCTGTCAAATGGGGATGATAAACTCCACCACCACCACCCCGCAAGGCTGTTCTGAGGACAGACGGGGAGAACAGACTGAAGGCCCTGGCAGAGTATGTGCATACCCATCCCTTAATGTTTAAGTCTGTCAGCTGCAGACCTCACAGCCTGAGTCTTGGGAACCTGAACGCCCTGAGAAAACCTAACCCACGCAACTGCCCCTGCACCCACTCACATGGGGTCTGACACATGCATTTACTCTGACCAGGCAGGTGACGAGCGTGCAAACCGACATGCAGAGAACACAGGGTGACAGCCTTGAGAATGAGAATGGCCTTGGCTGAGCCCCCTTCAGCCTGTCAGGCACAGGGCCAGGCTCACGCCCAACACCTCACCTCTCGGCAGCAGGTCTGGGAGCTCAGGGTCATTAGCCCCGTGACACAGGCTCAGAGCAGCGGGGTGAGTCAGTGGAGGAAGTGGCCAGCGCTGTCATTCATCAGCGATACTACCTCCAGCAATTCCTCTTGCCTCGACTTCCCCATCTGCACCAGGGGATGACAGGAGCACCTATTTCATCAGGCTGTTTCTTACCTGTGTAAAATGGCACCCACATAACTAAACAATACCGAAAATGCTCAAAAATGTCTGGCGTATTTTAAGTGCTCAGCAAATGTTAACTCTTATTATTACTTCCACTGTCTGTCTAAACCTACAGCAAAATAAATAAGCCATTGGTTCCCATCGTGTCCAGAGGGATGACTTGGAATCTTCTAAGCTGGAGATCGCCATCCTGGATGCACGTTAAAATCACCTGGGGAGTGTTTACAAATGGTGGTGTGTCCAGCAGTAACCAACTGCGTTTTGTGGGCACAATTAATCGGCATTTCTATGAGCAAGGATCATTTTTACATTATCATCAGCTTTCTACAATAGAGTTGTAAAATAGCTCCAAGACAATGAAAGGCAGAAAATAGCTCAGATGAGTGAGCGAGACAAGACACCCAGGAATCTTTCCCCACCCATTTCAAAGTCATTTACAATATTTCTTGACAGACATGATCTCAGAAATAGATGGATGTAGAATGTACGATCGTTGGAAAATTTAGAAACAATTCAAATGTCTGTCAAAGGAAACAATTCTGGTATATACGTGCAAGAGACTACTCTGCAGCTATTAAATTAGATGATGTCATCATAAAAACCAATGCCTGGGCCCCACCACACATCGCGCGGACCCCAGTGTCTGGGGGTGGGGCCCGGGGAATCAGCATAGTCTCCTAAACTCCCTCAGGTTCTGAAGGGCAGCCCAGGATGGGAGCTGCTGCCTTGGACAGAAAAGGGAGGTCGTCGGGGGCTGCCTGCAGGCAGGAGGGGAGGGAAGAGGGTGTACCTGGGCAGAGGGCATTCCCAGGAGGGGACAGAGGAATAAGGAAGCTGAGAGTCAAGCAAAGGCAGGCCGACCGCTGAGGAGCAGAAGGGAGGCTAAGTTCCACACCTGCTCCAGAAGCCACCTGGCATCTTCCAGCCCTGTCCAGAGCCTCCGAGGACTGGATCTGCCCAATATTTCCACCACTTAATAGTCTGCAAAGGCCTGATCAATGGTCCTTAGCTAGCCGTTCTGTGTACACACCCCACAGGCTCACTCCTGCCTCCCCTCCAGCTCTACCTGGACCAAGGGGAAGGGAGACGGTTTTTACTGCGAGGGTTTCTATAACCAAGTAATCTTTCTCCACTAGACCCAAGGTGAACTTGCATCCCCTCCAGGCCCTTAGGGAGGCAGGAGGCCGTGGCAATGGCAACCCCAAAACCTTGGCCCAGGCAGGGGCCTGCTGAGTGCCACCCAGTGGTTTCTGCTTCTGCACCTCACAGAACTTTTCCCCAGGCTGGGAAGTGCAGCTGCACAGCTGCCAAGGCTATTTCACCAAAACCGACTGCCACAAGGAAGGGGGACCAGCAGGGTCCACGAGGGAAGAATGGCTTCCACCAGGTGGGCCTCCAAGCTGACCTGGGGTGATGACGTCAAAACAAGACTGAAATTATTTTGACTTGTTTTCTTGCTTTTTGTAAAGCCACAGAGAAGGTTCCTGTTTTGTTCACCACCAAATCTCACGTCCAGCAGAAAACTGCGCACAGGGTAGGTGTTCGACACACATTAACCAATTCAGTAACCTTGAAATGATTATATACAGAATCGAGCTAAACTGGATGCTGCCTTACATGAGTCCACTGGAAGTCAAACGCGTAAGGAAAAATATAAAGGGTGGGAAACATGAAACGCAGACAATTCCTTCTACAGTCATTGCTTTGGAGAAAGATCGCCATTATTTGCCTGAAGAGATAATGTACTGCAGGAGAGGCTGAGAAATTCTAGAAGCAGAGTTTGTAAACCACTGTGTCATATAAATAGCAGAAGCCATATCAGACCGGTGGTGAGGCTAGCTGGAGGAGGGGACAGCCGAGTGAAGTCCCCAAACAGGGCAGCAGGTGAGGCTGGCCTCAACGCAGCAAGGCCTTGATGGGCCAGCCCTTCTCACACAACAGGGTGGGCAGTGGATGCAGGCGGCAGGGACGGAGGGAGGGAGGCGTTGAGGCCTTTGAGAGCTGCCATGTTCTTGGATGTCTGCTCCAGCACAGCTCTCTTCTCCCTCAGGGTCAAAGCCAAAGTTCAAGCAAGGCCTTACACCGTCTGGCCCCTCCATGACTCACTCACTCACATCAACTCCTACCACCCTCCTCAAGTTGACTGGCTCTACCTCGACCACATTCATCTCCCTGCATTACTAGGAAATGCCAAGCTCCCACCCCAGGGCCTTTGCACGTGCTGAGATAACTGCATGGCTTGCTCCCTTACTTCCTTCAGGTCTCTGCTCAAATGTCACCTCGCCCAGATCTTCGCTGACCACCTTATTTAAAATGCCACCACACACAGACCCCTCCTCACTCATACCAGCACTCCCGTCCTCCTTACCCTGCTGTATTTTTCTCCATAGCATTTATCAGCAGCTGACAAGATTCTCTATTTCCTTCTTCTTCCTACAGGGGCTCAGGGGCTCCTAGAGGGCCAGGACCTTGTCTGCTCTGCTCTGTGCCTTGAACAGTACCTGGTGCACAGCGGATACTCCAGCCACACCTGCTGGATGAAGGAGCGGGCCGGCGGGCGGGCAGGCGAGCGAGCTCTGCTTGTCCCATGACTCGCCTCATTTGGTTCCTCCTCACGGGTGACCCTGTGAGACGGGCACGGTCTCACCCCCATTTTACAGAAGAATGGGCTTGGCTTAGAATGTGGTGGAGCCTGGACCCTCCCAGCTCCGGGGGCTCCAAAGCCCAGGCATGTCACCTCCCGCCGAAGTGGATGATGTAGCGTGTGGGGCCTGCCTGACCCCATCGAGCCAAATACCCTCCTGTCTCGGAGACTGCTGGCACCTGCAGGACGCCGATACTCCCAGCTCTCCATCTTCCTGCCCAGAGGCTGCAGGACGGAGGCTCCCCCTCTCTTACCTCCAGGCCCCAGGCCAGCCCCACTCCCCCCTGCTGTGGAAGGCACAGTAACGGCCCCCAAGGACATCCTTGCCCTAATCCCTGGGCCCTGTGAGTATGTTACTGTATGTGGTAAATGGGACTTTGCAGATGCAGCTAAGCCAGGGATCTTGAGATGGGGATACTGTGTCCTGGATTACCTGGGTGGCCCCAATGCCATCACAAGGGTCCTTATAAGAGGGAGGCAGGAGGGTCAGAGTCAGAGAAGGACATGTGACAACAGAAGTAGAGGCTGGACTGATACCGCCGTGAACCAAAAAATTCAAGCAGCCTCTAGAAACTGGAAAAGGCAGGAAACAAAATTTTCCCTAAAGCTTCTAGAAGGAATGCAAACCTTGGTTTTAGCCTGCATGAGACCCATTTTTGGACTTCTGACCTCCATAAGTGTATGAAGATAAATGCATTCTGTTTTAAGCCACCAAATTTGTGGTACTTTGTTACAGCAGCCATAGGAAACCAATGCACCCCTGTACCCTCAGCTCAGGGGGTGCTGCCCTGGCCTCAGCGTGGTCTGACCTCATGCAGATGCTCCAGGGACTTCTTCTTTCACAATTATCCATCAGTGGCTGGGAGCTTGAACTGTGACGCCAGGCAGCCCGTTCAACTTCAGCCTCCACCTCTCATGAGCTGTGCAACCTTGGAAATGTTTCCCAACCTCTCTGTGCCACCTTCTCCTCATCTCTTACACGGGGCCAGTATCTCCTACAACTGCCATGAGGCTGGATGAGAGGACCCACACAGAGACAGGGCCCGGCTCGCTCAAAGGAGGGTTTGCCACTACGATCTGTATCCTGCAAAGAAGTCTGGGCTGTGGAGAGTGGAAACTGTGCCCACCTTATCCACCATGTACCCCCAGAGCGCCCAACAGTGCCAGGCTATCAGGTCTAATATTTGTTGAATGAATGAATGAATGAGTGAGGCCTAAAGCATCAAAAGAACTCAGACACAAACCATGTGACATGGTGTTCCTGAAGGAAGCCAAGCCAGGCCCTGAAGGTCGCATGGCTTCTCCTGGGTCGACGCGGGTGGATATAACTGGGCAGAGGGAGCACTGACCGCCCAGGCCTTCCAGTGAAAATGCTGTGTCCAGCTTCAAGCCTGGCCTCAGACCGCCACCGCACTGGCCAACCTGCCCTCTCCCTTCTTGTTTTATATTCATTTATTTATTTATTTTTGGCTGCGTTGGGTCTTCGTTGCTGCGCACAGGCTTTCTCTAGTTGTGGTGAGCAGGGGCTACTCTTCGTTGCGGGGCGCGGGCTTCTCATTGAGGTGGCTTCTCTTGTTGCAGAGCATGGGCTCTAGGCACGCGGGCTTCAGTAGTTGTGGCACGTGGGCTCTAGAGCGCAGACTCAGTAGTTGTGGCGCACGGGCTTAGCTGCTCTGCGGCATGTGGGATCTTCCCGGACCAGGGCTCGAACCCATGTCCCCTGCATTGGCAGGCGGATTCTTAACCACTGCGGCACCAGGGAAGCCCTCCCTCTCCCTTCTGCTTCAGGAGAGCCCCCCATCATGATGGCTGCATGACAGCTGATGGGGCCCCACCTGTCTTTCCCCAGTAATGTATGAGCAAATCATGTCCCCTTTAGCGCCAGCTCATGGGGAAACATGTCATTATGACATCTCCCCTGCACAGGGCTCCTGTAGGGGTAAAATGAGAGAAGGCGAATGAAGTGTATAGTGCCTGGCATACAGTTAGTGCTCCATAAATGCTAGTGAGTTTTTAGTTATTTTATCCCATAGCATACATTTGAGTAGCTATAGGTCCCCCTTTTGAAATCACATATAAATAGGACTAATTGCAGAGGGCGGGGACAGCAGAAAGGGTCGGGTCAGGGCTCTGGACTCAGACAAAGATTTGAAGCTGTGTGAGCCTGGGTAAATTGCTGAGCCTCTCTGAACCTGTTTCCTTACCTATAAAACGGAGATCACATGTAGCCCCAAAGAAGCATTACAGCACAGTGAAATCATGCATATCAGTCATTCTCACACTGGAATCACTTCAGGAACTGTTTTAAAAAGCCCAGGGCCCAGGCCTCCCCTGGACCAATGCACTCAGCATCTCCAGGTTATGAAGACCACCTGAGTGACTGCACAGTACAACCAGGTCAGAGAAACACGGATGTTTGTATGCACCTGGCACATAGTAAGTGCTCAGGAAATTCAAGCTTTCCTCACTATTTCATCAACTGGCAAGGCTTTTCCTTCATTCATTCAACATACATTTGTAGAGTGCCTAGTACACGCCTGGTAGATGCAAATTCACAGGTTTAAACCATATGCTGGTTGCTAAGGGCTGGGGGTCGGGGGATGGGGAGTGACTGTTAATGGGTACAGGGTTTCCTCTTGGGGTGATGAAATATTTTGGAACTAGATAGAGGTGGTGGTTGCACAACACTGCGAATGCACTAAATGCCGTCGAATTGTCCACTTTAAAATGGTTGGATTTTGTCAATCTCACCTCAACAGAAAAAAAATCATAATCCAGACACAAAAGGACGAATTTAAGTGGTCAAATTCAGAGGGAGAAAGTAGAATGATGGCTGCGTGGGGCGGGGAGGAAGGGGAGTTAGTGTTTAATGGGTGCAGAGTTGCAGTTTGGGAAGAGAGAAAGTTCTGGAGACGGATGGTGATGACGGTTGCACAACAAGTGAATGTACTTAGCACTGCACACTTAAAAATGGTGAAAATGGTAAAACGGTATGTTCTGTGTATTTTACCACAATTTAAAAAGTCATAAGCTGACCTGCCAAGACATCACAATAAATAAAGTTGCCGGGGCCCATCGGAGCGTCCCCAGCACACAACTCACTTCTGTCCGAGGCGACACCTTCCCAGCTTTTCCAGGCCAGCGACCTCAAGTACCCGAACGCCCTCTTTACAAACAGGATGGAGACTGTGCATTTGTTTTCTCTACGGGGCAAGGCCAGATTAAGTAAAGAAAACAGCGGATCCCTCCCCTCCCCCCAGGAAAGACTCTGCCGGGTCAATAGCAGAACTAAAAGGGCCGGCGCACACTTTCACTTCCCGCTGCCCCCAGGCCCCGCGTCCGGGTGTCCAGCCAAGCCCAGGGCATGGGGGCAGGTGCTGCCCTTCAGGCGGGTCTGGAGGGCCGGGCCTGCAGCCCGGGAAACAAGACACAGCCACGCCGCCTCCAGGAGGCAACTTCTGCAGCTCTGGGTTCCTGGCCGGGAGCTGACAGTCCCACAGGAGGGCACAGCGAGGCTGAGAGGGGCCGCCGGCCCGCACTGTGCACTGCTGGGCACGTCACTTCCCTGTCTCGCCCTCAACGTCCTCACCTGAGAGACAGGATTCAGGCAGGAAAGGCGAATGAGCCGCCTATCAACAGCGGGCTCTGGGAGGGTTCTCGGGTGGCATTTGGGTTCCGCGGGGCACCAGGATGGACCAGTGATGACCGCCACCGGCGGGCTGGGGGAGGGAGGTGACAACGCATGTTCCAGTCCTGGATGAGCTCCCCTAGACAGCAATTCCCATGAGGTCCCAGGAACCTTCCTTCCAGATCTGAACACACTCAGTGGCCTCCCTGACTGACACACGTCCCTTCAACTTCTGCTCGCATACGTCCTCTCTCAGGGAGCTCACTACCTCTTCTGGTAGCCTATTCTTCCACATACAGGAGGCCAAATCTCTGCCTTCAACCCTTTCTCAAGGAGCACAGTTCCAACCTCTGATACCGTAAAGAATGAGACAGTTCTTTGTTCTACTTTACACCCTTGATGAAGAAAACTTACTCCTTATCCCGGCTCCTGTTAAAAGAGTTAGTTCCTTTCACTGTTCTACACGTGGGCAGGTTTTCCAAGGATGGCCTGTTTTAGAAACACGAGGGTATGTCTGTGCCCTGCTTACCAGGTGTCTTCCTGACTACATTTCCTAGACTCCCCTGAAGCTAGGAATTGCTGTGTGACTCGGTCTGGCTAATAACATGAAAGCAGAAGTCTCCTTAAAAAAGAAGTCCTTTTCCACTGTCCCTCCCACTCCCACTTACTGCTATTACTGCTAATTGGAATGCAGATGCGACAGCAGGAACTTGAGCAGCTACTTGAACCATGAGGCAAGGTGCTAAGAACAGTGGAGCAGCAAGGCAGAAGCACCTTGGGTCCGTGAAGAGCACAGACCAACCACACTAGTCCTAACATGACTATAGTCCTAACATGACTATAGGGTATAGGCTGTAGCCTATACCCTAGACTTTTACATGAGAGAAAAATGCAAAACTTCTGTTTGTTTAACCTGCTGGGGTTCTTTAATATTTTACAAACCCTGAACCCAAATACAGGATAAATCGAGTCTTATTGCCAATGATTAAAGGGTCTGGCTGCCTTCACACAAGACAGAGCACCCTGCCATCTTCAGTGGGAGAGGAGGTAACCCCAGTCGCTAGGCCCTGGTGATTTCAACATACAGCCCCTACCATGCCCTAATATCTTCCCCTTAGGAATTCAGGGCCAACATTTCCAAGGTTGATGTGTTCCTGCCAAGTCAGTGGATGGACTGGTTTTACCAGTGGGTGATAATATAACTAGCCACCATTTAGCAAGCACGTACTATATGCTCCAGGTGCTCTGCTCAATTCTGCATGAATTATCTTAGCCCCACAAGATGGAAACAGCCATGTTACAGATGGAGTCCAAAGACGTCCAGCACGTTGGAGCTAAAACCGAGGACCCAGCCCTCTTCACTGTCTCCTGAAGATTTCCAGGAGGCCCAACGGGCTGAACTTGGCTGCCGCTGGGAAGTGAGGACACGAGGAAGGGAGGGGTGGGGAGAGGATGAGGAGGAGGAGAGGATGGGGTCAGCAGGAAAAGCCCTTCACTCCGCAAAGGGGGATGTTTATAAAGAGTTCAGGGCTGAGAGAAAGGCAAGGGCTACAACCAGAGAGCAGAGAGGGGCACACACGGGAACATCAGGAGTCGCAGCTGGAATGGTTGGTTTCTTACACCGGGTGTCATATTCACATACTACTTTACATACTGCTTTGGATGGCTGAAACTGTTCAGCATCTTAAAAGGAGAGGGAGAACGTGCAGTTTATTGTATGTCAATTACACCTCAATAAAGAGGGTTTTTTTTAATGTACCCAGGGCGGGGGCGGGGAGACGGGAAGGAGGGAGGGAAGGGTTAAGACCTCCGAACACAGCGGCATCTCATCACACGCATGCCCCTCTCTGCCCCAGGGAAGGCCAGCCACGCTGACCGCAGCAGCTCCATCCACGGAGCCACAAGCCCTCTTGTGAAAAGGGCCACTTCACCTCCACGTTGCGGAAGCCTCCTTAGGTGAAATAACATCTCAGAGCTCCCAGAATGAGTCACCCTCGAGCCTGCCCACCCCAGAACCACGTTCCGCCCACCAGCAGTTTCGACAAACAGAGGCCACCCCCTCCCAACCCCCCTGGCCGGGCTGGCGGGTCCTAGGCTTGCTCCCTGGCCCTAAGGCGGGGGGGAAGGGGAGGAGGAAGGGGCGCCCCACAAGGAGATGCCTCCAGCACAGCCCCTCTGCAGCTCCTTCCACAGGTGGGCCATGGATTCTCTGCTGTCCCCAAGGGCCCCCTTCCAGGAAGTGTGGCCGACGCAGGGCAGGAGGCTGGGGTCCCCCTTCTCCTGCGGCCTGACTCCGTTCACCGCAGAGATCCTCACGTGGCACCTCCCGCTGAAGGTCTGGGCTGAAACTCGGAAGCCTGCACGAATCCCCACGGGGTGCAGCAGTGGTGTGGGATTTGCCCGGCCCAGGTGGGCCCCGGCTGACTGCCACCTCATGGGCGGAGGGGGGAATAAGTCAGCGATAAGTGACTCAGTGCAAAGATCAGCAGTTTTCCTCCCATCACCCACGTGGACCTCTCCACGCTCAAGAAGGTACAAACTCCGATGCCCCCGGGCTCAGGCAGGTGAGAACCTGAGTTCAGGGGGCCGGCTAAGGCCAGGGCGAGCGGAGGGTGTATGCCCAGCCCCAAGCGGGCACGTACACGGCCAGGAGCAGCCTGGGTCACCGCCTGCCTCGGTTTCCCCAGCTGTAGGAGGAGGCTGATAACAAAGACACCGGCGGCGGCGCAGAACCGTCCTGAGGATCAGAGGAGCGAAGAGACACAAGTCGTTTAGAAGCGCGCCAGGCACATAGCGAGCGACACAGAAGTGTTTGCTTTTGTTGTTATTATTAGAAAATGGAAATCCGGATTTTTTTTAGGGGAACTCTCCCGATTTTTAAATGCGGACAACGTAACTGAAGCATTTTTTTTTCCCCAAAATACTGTGTGGGCCAAACGAAACAGATCGCAGACTGGACGTGGCCCACGGGTCTCCGCTTGTCACCGCTGCTCAGCGTGCTGCCTGCTTCCCTCCAAGGCAGTCAGGTCCCGCGGCCGTCGCAAACCACCAGCCACCAGCCAGGACCTGAGATCGCCCCACTTCCAGCACCAGCTTCCAGCCCATGAACCTCTTAACGGGAAATAAATGTTTCCGTCAACCCGCACCCGACTCCCACACCAAAAGGGCAGAAACTACTAATTCCTACCCACCACATCCAAGTTGCCAGTTTTCTTTCATAAGAAGGGGGGGGGGGGGAAAGACCTATCAAAAACAAAAAAGAAGAAGAGAGAAAAAAGAAAACCAACAAAGGCAAACTGGGGAAGGGCACTGCTGTTGACTCGGGCGGCAGCCGCCGCCGTCAGAGGAGAGCAGCTCAGCTCCGGGCCCGTCCCAGACATGAAAATTACAGGGCAGCGTCGCAGACCTACCCCTGCCCTCTGTGTCATTCACGCAGGAGGAATGCATCAAGACGCCCTCCCCCGGGACGGACAGGGAACAGAGCTGACCTCAGAGAAGGACGTGGGGGCCCAGGCGGAGCGGTGGGAGGGTGGAGGCTCCCACACTCACGCCCACCGCGCAGATCAGGACAATGGAGGAGACGGGGTGCAAGCCCGTCCGGTGGACCAATTGGACGCGCGGGGAATAGCTGTCCTCACACGCTCAGGATGAGCAGGGCAACAGGCCCCGGGCAGCCACTGGGCGGTCGCTGTGCCGCCGAGCCCGAGGCAGGCCCAAAGGGGCGAGAGGAGATCCGGACACACAGTCCGCCCTTGACGCCGTCTCACCAACCTCTGTAAAAGGACGTCAGGTCTCGCCGTGGCCCTGCTTCCCAAGGCACTGGGAATAAAATCCAAGCTCCTTGCTGAGGTCACCGTGGCGATCGGCCCTTGCCTGCCCTGCTGGCCCTCCACCTCGGGGCCTTTGTACTCGCTGCACCCAACCCCGGAGCGTTCCACCCCAGACCCGCACAGGACCGGCTCACCATCAGGGCCGCCTCCTCGGAGAGGCCCTCCTTGAATGAGCTGTCTACAGTATGCCTCCGCCCCAACCGTCTCTACCCCGTCCCATTTCTGTCCTAGCACTTGTCACCTCTGAGAGGACCTTGGTGATTGCTGACTTGTTTGGTTGCTGCCACGTCCCCACACCCCGCCGTGAACGCTAAGCTTCCCGAGAGCAGAGGCCGTGCGTGGCACAGAGCTGCCGTTCGGCGGTGCTGAGTGGGTGGTAGAGTTCACCATCTACCCGTAACCAGGAGAACCACAGGCCGGATGGGCCAAATCCTCCACCCGCGGGCAAGCCGAGGGCCGTGGGAACAGCGGAGAAGGCCAGCCAAGGAGACACCAGAAGCAACACTGAACGTAAGAATAGCTTCCTCTGGACTGAGCCCCTTTGAGGTCCTGGGCCTTGTCCTAGGCTTGTTTTATGCGTTCTCTCACCGCATCCTGACCACAATCCCAGGTCACAAGTATTACTACTGAGCTCATCTTAGAGATGAGGACACAGGCAGAGGTTAGACAGCTTGCCCCAAGTCACACACACCTGGTAAATCTGAACACAAGGAGTGAAACGCCAGACAGCCTTTGAAGATGTGTGTGTGTATGTGTATATGTGTGTGTGTTGTGCGTCTGTGTATGTATATGCCTGTGTATGTGTGTACGTATATCTATGTGTGTGTGTATGCATATGCATATGTCTACGTACACCAAACATTACATTCCCCTTTCCTTCTCAAGAAGGGTCTTCCTTCTGTACTGATCTTAGGAGTCTCAGGGCCACAGCCAAGAACTGACACCAGAAAGTCAGGAATTGAGTTTACTTGCAAACTCACGGTTTGAACTTTGTGAAACCAATATTCAATCACTTTTGACACAAAATCATAGTTCCCTATGGTCCCCCCAGTCTAACCCAAGAGCCCCCCTTTGTGTGGAGTCTTAAAGGGCGGGCAGGGGCCAAGGGGAGAGCGTCAGGACCAGGATCCCCGGGGGGCCCACTGGTCACTGCAGTTCAGGCCCAGCTTATCTTTAGCACTTTCTCCAGACACTCCGAGGGGAAAAGAAAGCTGCTTTGAGGTCAAACTTCTGAAACATCACATCACCTCTGAGAGCCGGCCTCTGTGTGCAGATGCCACAGCGCACAGGACAGGAAACACCAAGCAGAGGCCTGGAACCCTGGCCTCTCAGCCAGCAGCCTGTGCGCACAGAGAAAGCTCCGAACTTGGGCTGCTTCTCGAACCCGAACCCGACCCCGAAGCATCCCCGCGGGCGCCTTGTCCAAGGGCGGAGCAGCAGGGAGCAGATGCTTGAGGCCACTGTATTTATCTAACGCTTCTCAACATCTTTGTTGTTGTTGTTTTAAATTCTCTTCAAACCGAAACTGTCAAAAGTTGTGCCTGATAAATCTGAAGGCTGGAGAGGAAGTGGTTTGTCCTTCCTCCTGCTCATGACTTCTGCAAAAGATAACACACAGCTCTGGGTGAAATGTCAGGCGAGGCCAGGGCTCCCACCGGGACCTGAGCCTCCGGACGAGGGCAAGGTGCAGGTTTCTCGGGTTCCCTGGCCCGCACGGTCTGCGGGGCTTCAGGAGACAGGAGGAGCCAAAGAAAGCCCTCCTCACCTCCGCCCCCCAAACTTGATTCAGACCAGAGCCTCCACCTGGCGGCTCTTATACCTCCACAGCAGCCTGGGAATAGAGTGTTATTATTCCATTTTCCAGGCAAGAGTACTAAGGGGTCAGGATGTAAATAACGTTCAATTTTATCTCAGTAACTTGCTCAGCGTCCCATACAGCCAGAGACTGGCAGAGCCTGACTCCAAAGCTCCAAGTCACCTGCCCTGGGAAGCCGTCTCTGGCCCCTTCCTCGCGGGCTCAGGAGTCAGGTCCCCTCCTCTGTAGTCTTGGTAACGGCACTAGTCATCACAGGAACAATAAGATCTCTCTTCTTCTCGGGCACCAGCTCCGTGCTGGGCACGGCACTAACACTAGACATGCACTATTCTCACCAAATCCTCTCAGAAACCCAGAGGATTGGTACCACTATCTACCTCATTGTACCAAGGAGAAACGAAAGCTCAGAAATGTTAGGCCACTTGCCCAGGTCACACAGCTGGCAAGTGGCGGAGCCCAGGGTGGAACTCCCAACTTGCTGCTCTGATCAGGAGCCCAGGGGTTCCTTTCACCGTGGAAGACTGATCCCAGCCTTTCAGATACCAGACAGTTCTCTCCATTATCTTGAGCTCGATGCTTCTGGCCCAGAATGACCTCAAGGGCTGGCCCCTTTGAGTCTTTCCGCCAACACCAAAGGTTCAGGGAGACAGGCCATTTCCTTGCTGGCAAAGAACTGAGCCCCACCCATGTCACCAGCTCAGCCTTTCCCAGGTTCTCATGCCTAAGGATGACCAAGTCAGAGCAAAGAACGAGGTCCCTTCAAGTCCGAGCAGGAAGGAACAAGATGTTCAGGGGCATTCCAGGGAGTGGGTTCCATGTTCAAGTCCATAGTCCTGAGCCCAGCACCCAGGACAGCTCACCCGGACCCACCCCACTCAACACACCCCTAGCACAAGGAGTGTCTCCCTTTCCAGGCAGTGCTGGTCCTGCCACACCTCCGCGCTCTGCCAACGTCTCTCTTGGCCTGGAATGCTGTTCCCTGCCTTCTCCACCTGGCCGAAGTTAACCCCTTCTCTGATCAGCAGCCTGCTCCTTGGGGGACCCTGGTGCTTCCCCGAGCTCCCCATCACGTGGGGCATGAGATCCAACTGTCCCCAGGTCTCTCTCTCTTCGGGCTCTCTGTATTCCCAACCCTTGGCCCCAAGCCTGGTACCCAGCAGGTGCTCCATAGCGCATGTTTCAGGCATGCACGCCTGAATGCCGAATGAGGAGCCCCTAGCACGCACGGAGGGCGCAGCGTGCACGGCCCTGGGGGAGTTTTCTCACTTCGTTCCCACCCTACCTTGTGTAGAAGGCTCCATCCTGTAAGGAAAGGAGGTGCACGGCTGGGGTTCGAGGCCAACCCGCCTGAGCCTGGCACAGACACATCCCCTGAGAGCGTGAGAGGCGGGTGGGTGGGGAGGGAATGAGCCCACTGTAGTTTATTTCAGAGGCGGGAGCAGAGCCGATCCTGCGGGAAGGGGGAACTGCAGCCCCCCATCCATTCCCGCACCCGCCTCCCCACCCTCCCAGCCCACCCAGCCCCATAAGGCCCTCTCCTGTCATCTCAGACTCCAGCGAGCCACCAAGTGGCCCCAACTGTGCATCTCATGGTCTTGTGCAGCAGGAGCCGGGCCCGTGAGAGCCCTCGGATTCGAAGAGGAGCAAAACGGGGAGGCCCAGAAAAGTAAAGCACTCAATTCCTCTTCTTGCCAGACCTGAACCTGGGGTTATAAATGGCACTTCTGAGGGGAGAGCTTGCAAATCCTCCCGCCTTCACATGGCAGGCATTTGTGGGGGGAGGAGAGCTGGGGGAGGGGCGCCCTTGTGGGGGTGCCCTTCCTACACGCGCCTGCTCCATCCCCCACCTGCCTGACGAGACCCGGGGTGGCCGTGTGCCTCCTGTGCAGGTGGGACCTGAGGCCAGACGCTCAGAGACACTGAAGGGCTCAAGCGGGACTGACGGTGAGGGGCAAACCAGGTCCAGGTCCAACACACACAGTGGCTGGGCCCACACGGGCCGGGGGACACCCTGCAACCTCGCCAAGCCCTTTGCCTGATGACCTGGAAACTTGCTCAATTTAAAAACCTCTCTGTGCCCAAGGAGATCCCTGTCCCTGCCCCGTGAGGATGGGCATGCTTCAAAGGGCAGTCTGGGGGTTTCTGTCTGCTTATTTTCCTGTGTGTTCTGGTCATCACAACCAACTAAACAGAGGGCCCTGGCCCCAAGTGAGGCACAGGAAAAAGGAAAGAGCTGGGCCCTGTCACAGAACTCCTCGCACCAGCTGCAGATCTCGCCTTTGGCTTTCCCCAACTTGGTGAGGGAACAGGGCCTCTTTCATGGCTGGGCCCTTTGTTCCTGTTCCCAGGGAGAAGGGCGTGCTGGACAAACTCGGTTCAACCAGAGCATCCAGGGAAGTGACACTGTGTCGAGGCCCCTACACTCAACGCCCTCCTGGCCCCTCTGCGTTAACCAGCGGATTGGATGGGCCGGTTTTGTCATGTTAAAACCCCGCGGCCGGCAGCCTCATTGTTCCGGGATCGCAGAAGCAGCAGCAAGCGTCGCTGAGAACTGAGAACGCACGACGGGCACTGAGCACGGTGCTCCACTGGCAGTGTCGCCTTAGGCCTCGTCATAACTCGAGGAAGCAGACACACCGCTACCTTCCGTATACAGACAAGAAAACCGAGCCTTGCAAAGCGTCAGGTCCCCGCCAAGGTCACTGCTAGCACGAGGAGGAGCTGGGATTCAAACCTGGTAAAGTGCACACATCCCTGGCCTCCAAGCAAGCAAGAAATAGCCAGATTGGATTAATTTTTATTTTTTGAAGGGAAAGAGAGAAATGAAAAGAAGAGGGGGGAAAAAAAAGAAAAAGATGTGGTTTTCATCACATTTATAGCTATCTGAAATTACGGTGTTCTTTTGCCCAAGCGTGTCCCCTACTCTGGAATGTAAGGCCCTTGAAGGGGCCCTGTTTTGGTCACCCCACAGCCCAGCCCGTAGCCAGGCACCTGACGCACAGGAAACCCCCAGCAAACAACTGTGCAGTGAGGGAACACGCACAGGGGGAGTAAACAGGGCCCTGCGAACCCAGCTTCGCAGGGAGAGCCTCCACAGCAGGGGGACAGCAAGGGAGCGGCACAGGGACGACGCCGTGTGCAGCATGCCTGTGCGGGGTCCCACCCGGGAGGGCCCGACTCCACTCGTTTACGTCCACGAGTCTCAAGTCTGCAGGCTGGTTAATTTCACTTGTTCATTCAGCCCCTTCTCTACTGAGCAGGAAGCACCACCAGGCGCTGTGCTGGGCAGCCCTCCCGGGACTCAGACGGTCCAGCCGGGGGGCGGGGGGGGCGGGGGGGGCAGATAATAGGAAAGGGAACAGGCAAAGCAGGACACAAGAGCAGTCACAGGCAGGGGGACGTGCCCTGGAGGCAGTGCACATTCAGCTGGGTCCGCAAAGAGCGAGTGGCGCCTCCTCCCCCCTCCCAGTGCCTTACACAAAGGTTTGCCCATTTCCAAATGAAGACTTATCCACACTCCCAAACACCGTGCAGATACAGAGTAATCCTGTGTGGACGGAACAAACGGCACACGCAAACAACCGACCTACAAAAAACATTATCATTCCCGGGTGTTCCCATTCTGGTTCAATTTTATTTTTTCCTTTTGTTTGATTGTACTGACTAATTATTCTATAATGAACCCGAGTTCCCTTTGAAATGGGAGAGAAGGAGATGTCTTTAAATAATAAATGTCCACACCCAGGTATGTAGGCAAAAGAACTGAAATCAAGAATCCTAACAGATATTTGCCCCCATGTTCACAGCAAAATCAATCACAGAGTCAAAAGTTCACGGAGACAGGGACTTCCCTGGCGGTCCAGTGGTTAGGACTTCACCTTCCAGTGCAGGGGATGTGGGTTCGATCCCTGGTCAGGGAACTAAGATCCCACATGCCTCGTGGCCAAAAGACCAAAACATAAAACAGAAGCAATATTGTAACAAATTCCATAAAGACTTTAAAAATGGCCCACATCAAAAAAATCTTAAAAAAAAAAAAAAAAAGTTCATGGAAACAACCCAAGTGTCCATCAACAGATGAACGGATAAACAAAATATGGTCTACCCATACAAGAGAGTACTATTCAGCTGTGAAAAGGAATGAAATTTTGATATACGCTACAACATGGGTAGACTCTGAAAACGTTATGCTAAGTGACACCAACCAGACACAAGAGTATAATTGTCACATAATACCACTTACAAGAGGTACCTAGAACAGGCAAATCCACAGACGCAGAAAGTAGAATAGCGGTTGCCAGGGGCTGGGGGGAGTGGAGAAGGGAGAGTTACTGTTTAATAGGTACAGAATTTATGTTGGGGATGATGAAAAGTTTCAGGTACAGGTAGTGGTGATGGTAACACAACACTGTTAATGTATTTAATGCCACTGGATTGCACACCTACAAATGGTTAGAATGATAAATGTTACGTATATTTCACCACACACACACACACACACACACTTAGAACTCAAATGCCTAAATAAGACTGTGGCGCCACACTGTAGATACAGAGAGAAAACCAGAAGCTGTGCTGGGGAAGGAATGGTGACCCGGGCAGTCTCTCTCCCTGGGCCTCAGTTTACCCAACTGTAAAATGAAAGCACCGGCCTAGATGATCTCAAAAGACCCCGCCAGACCAGATGTGGACTCAGCGACCAGAGAGATCCCTTCCCTGGTGTAGTGACTCAGAGCTGATTCAGGGAAGATGCTGGCAGGTATGTGCCTCCGCCTCGTGACACCAACCCCCCAGATGCACCTCTTCCAGGTAAACGGGCGGTACACACCTACTAGGAGCAGTTCAGGCTCAGCCTGGCCTCTCAATATCCAAATGGCCACGCCCAAGCCACCACCCCCCAGAGCCCCGGTTTTCTCACCTGTGAGACGGGGAGACTGATGAGAAAGCTACCTCCTCTGCACCCCCTTCCTTTATATACCGGCCAGGGTGGCCATGGAAGGTCACACAGGTGAGGCAGATGAAGCCCTAACTTCATCCCAGAGCCGGCTGCCTGGAGAAGGCCGCCCTGGCCGGTGACTAGGACGGCAGGGACAATCCCAGCCACACCTGAGCTCAGCAGGGAGGCTGCCGAGCTGGAGAAACAGAACTCTCCAGGCTTTCCCTTGTCCAACCAATGCCTACTCATTTTTCCTCAAGTGGAATCTTACCAGGGTGGGGACGTGACGAACACGGAGGAAGTCCCTTGAGGACACAGGAGCAGCGTGGGACTCAGGAAAAAACGCGTGGATTCAGGTCAGCCTGACCTGGGTGTGACCTGCAGCTGTGCAACCTACAGCTGTGTGACCCCGAAGGCCAGGGGCTGTCCCCAGCCCTGTGACACGGGGACAC
Organism: Eschrichtius robustus; assembly: GCF_028021215.1. Classification (NCBI taxonomy): domain Eukaryota; kingdom Metazoa; phylum Chordata; class Mammalia; order Artiodactyla; family Eschrichtiidae; genus Eschrichtius; species Eschrichtius robustus. The sequence goes on from NC_090842.1 coordinate 7,598,796, forward strand.
TGCCCACCCGGGGGGTTGCTGCAAGGGTGAGATGCGATGCATAAGTGCCTGGCACACAGTAGGTGCTCAAGAAATGGTAGATTCCATTACTCCGCCCAGCTGGACAGTCACCTCAGATCTCCCTACAAAATCTTCAGGGATGCGGAAGGCCTCCAGGCTCAACAGCACACTTTTAAAGACAAATTTGAGAGTCATAAAAACACACCACCTCATGCCGCCCAGACTGCCAAATGCAGTGCAGGTAATGAAGCAAAACAAAGGGAAAGTCCAACTCTTTTCTCCGGCTTAAGAACACCCACATGCAAAAGTCAGTGGCAAAGCAATCACCCTAGCAAAACCCCAGGTCTAAATGTGAAATGGTTCCCTGGAACCCTCTCTCTCTCAAGTCACCGAAATCATGCTTCAGTCCAGGGCGTGGCTAAAGACGGTGCCCCGGGTAGGGGGCAGGGGGCGTCGCAAGAGTCGAAGGCAACGAGGGGACTCATTACTGGGGTCCTTCTATAAGTTACCAATCAAGGAAGACCCTGGCTTCCTCTTAGCTATGCTGGTCAGCCTGCTTGAGGTCTTGTGCGTCCAGGAGGAGAAAGCACATTAGAATTGTACGCATCCTGCACCTCACAGAAGAACTCAGTTCACTTCAGCTGGATCTGCCAGGCTACCTCCATCATACAGGCTCAGTAAAAACACCAACCTTTCACAGCGCAAAGGGTCCATACTTCTGAGTCCCAATTCCAAGCAACTGAATACAAAATCCACCATGGCCTACTTGGACATTCTCTGGACGGTCATGCTTACTAGAGTCTTTAATCCTTGACTACCAGGGGTTGGGGGTCATTCTGTCCCCCGCTTCACAGGTCAGAGAGGTGAGGTGGCCCAAGGTCACTGTGCGCCGGGCAGGCTGAGCGCTGGGCCACCATCTGCAGTGCCAGCGGAGTCGCCCTGTGCTTGACCACAGCGCGTCTGCAGTGATGCTCTCTGCCTTATCAGAGTGAAGAACTGTTCTAAACCTTAAAATAAACATTTTACGGGCAAGAAGTACCAACCTTGAAACTCCAGACTAGGGTAAAAGAAAAAATCTTTTACCATAACCAAGAAGACTAAACACAGCTTAACAAGCATAGAAAATGCTACGTGGACAAACCCACTTGCCCAGCCAAAGGAGCAGAACTCTGAATAAAAACCTTGACCTTTCATAATGAACCATTTTGCTTTTGTCATTTACATGTTTATTTCCGGGCTAAGTTCCATTCCATGCTAACTAGAGTGTCCCAGGCCCCCTGGACTGGTTATAACCTGAGGGGTCCATGAGTCAATCCCTAAAAATGCCTACACTATAGATGCTAAACTTTTTGAGCCTGTCATCTTAGCATTTTGCCTGCAGAAGGGTCCACAGCTTTCATCAAATTTCCAAAAGGAGTGTGTCCCTCTAAACGGTCTAAGACCCAGTCTCCTGTCACATCCATTTGGTCTCCCTGTCCCATTCGGCCCAGAAACAAGGATGGAAACGAGATGAGGAATGAAAGAAAAAACACATCACTTCCCAAAGCAAGTCATGTGATGCATAAATAGGCCAAATTTAAGCGGCTGTGTTGTTAAAAAATAACAATAACACCACAATTTCATAGGTGTCCAAGAAGCAAAGAGGAAGAAATGCTGCATTACTTGAATCTTTAAGGTACAGCCACTGAGGGCAGCGCCTTGTCTACAGGGCTCACCACCACACGCCAGGACCAGAGCATCCTGGGCGCACACTAGGCCCTCCACCAGTATCTGCTGGAGGCTGAATTAACATTCCATGTCATTTATTCCTCACAACCCTGGGATGTAGGGATTACAATTTCTAGTTTCACAGACCAGGCTCAAAGAAGCCATGTGACTTGCCTGAAGTTACAACCAGTAAGAAGCAGAACTGGGATTTAAACCCAGATCCACACACTGCTATGCAAAACCCAGGTCCTTCCCCCGCACCACACTTTGTTTAGATGGCGGACTTTTAACCCAAAGTCACCTCTCAACAGCAGGCTCCACAACCCCAGTGGCTCCCTTGAGGGTCATTTAACTTCTCTGGGCCTTGGCTTCCTAATGTATACAGTGGGAGACATGGTGCATGCCAACAACAGTTGATCAGTAGTGGCTGTCTCCAGGCTCAATGGGAAGGATCGATTACGCCTGGGTTGATTAGCAATGTCTACCAGGGGCTAGGCAATGAGCAATGGCTGCACGTGTGTCATACATTCGCCATCCCAGAACTAGATGACCTGCAGGTTCTCTTCCAAGTCTGGCCGCCTCTGATTTTAACTATAAAAATTTTAAAGGGGGGATATGGAAAAGGAAAGAACAGACTAACATTTTCCAACACCAGCCATAGCTAAATTCAGCAAGGCCAAAACTGGCTGCCCAGCCAGTCCTGCACGCTCCATGCACACAGCCCCGCCACATGAGAGGAAGTGGAAAACATCAGATCTGCTGCCTGCACACCCAATAAGACACCCTGTCCAAGCCAGAAGCAGCAAAACTGTGGGTTTGTCTGGCTTGGCCTGGGTTGTAAAACACCTCATCAGTAAGCATAGAAACCTCGCAGGGAGCGTCATTGGGGTTCATACCCTGGCCCGACCTCCTACCCGTCCTGAGCTCTAGGCAGATTACTTTACCTCACTAAGCCTCAGTTTTCTCATCCTGGACAATCCTCAGAGGACTGTCATAATGATGAAACACAACGGTGCATCAAAGTTCTTACCACGACAAGAAGCCCATAGTAAGTGGGCAAAGAGCCACGGCTACCATCATCACCATCATCACCATTTGTCTCTGAAGGGGGCATATTTTCAGAAAAAAAGTATAAGTGCAAAAGATTAATTTCTTTCTCCCCATGTTTAGCATTACAGCCCATTTGGTTACTACGAACTCTAAAAGGGAAGAGGCTCTGAAAACAACTCCATCCTCCTGAAGCTCCTGGTGTATCAGCCGGGGCCCTGGGAAGAAACAGATGGCAGACACAAAACGGTGTCATTTGAAGGAATTGTAACCAAAGGACAACATACCAAGGTGTGGGCAGAACACAGGGAAAACACAAGAGGTGGTTTTCTCCTAGGGTGACCAAATGTCCTGATTTGCTTGGGACTGAGGGGTTTCCCGGGACACAGGACATGAGTGTAAACACCTGGGACGGTCCCAGGAAAGCCAGGACTCGGTCACCTCATTCCTACGCTATGCGATCCTACCCCGAGGCCTGCAGGGACAAGGAAAGGGAGCAGTTACCGAAGCCCGGAATTGGGGGTGGGGGTGGGGGGGTGGGGGTGACAGGACAGGGGTCGTGGCCAAGGGACGTTGCCTGCCCACAGCAACCCTGAAGGAAGAAGCCAAGGGCCTCCATCTCCCTTCAGGGTCCCCACTTATGAGCCAAGCCCACCTGGAGGCCGTAGGGCACAGAAGCCCATGGATGAAGGCCACACAGCCAGGTCCTGGGCAGAGGGAAGGGTTGGACAAGAACAGACTGTTAATCCTGGGATGGCCAGGGGGCCAGACCCACCTCTCAGAAGGCTCCCTAGGGGGCCTGGTGGGGACTCAGAGCTCCCAATCTTCGTCCAGCAGGGAGAGGACCCTCCTCCTGCTTTGGGATGGGAACACTGGATGGAACAACCAGACTCAAGCTCCGTGAAGCCACCCATCAATGGGCTTAGTTCTCGGCAGGGGTCCAAGGAAGAAGCCTCCTCCCCCGGCAGCAGGGTCGCCGCCAACGGTGTGAGCGAGGCTAAGACGACACAGTGAGCTCCCTCAGAAGAAGAGGACCTTCCCGGGTTCTGTCTAAACGGGCACTCGGTCACCGCAGACCCAAGTGGGGGGACCAAAGGTGGAAAGCCGAGGGGGGGTGCGGTAGGGGTATGATATATACACAGGTGCACCTCATGGAAGGGCCGAGAGTGGGCTCCCTACTGGCAGGTTCGGACCGGATACCACCATTCAAGGCCCTGTGCGTGTGTCAGGGGCAATATCGTTGAGAAAATAAAAGCGACTTTCAATTCTGTTTTTAAATCATATTTTCCAAGATCAAAATCTTATTTCCCAAGCACTGCTGCTGAAAGCTGAGGTGAAAACCACCAATAATGTCTTAATCTTCCCAACTGCCGGTTTCTATCTTGCCCAAGTCGGGGACACGGTGACTGGGGTTGAGTCCAGGACTGTGGTCCATTGCAGGTCCCGGTGCCCAAGGTCACAAGCACACCCTGGAGGTTCTCCCAACAGCTCCGAGGTCGCCAGACAGGGCCGGGGTTTCCAGCAAAACGTGAGACCCTTTTCTGTCCCTGCGACGCCTGGGGCCTCTATACATCAAGCAACCGTATTCAGCCAGAAGCCTGTACTGACATAGGGTATTGCTGGATGAGACACCTGCCTTCGAGAAGTTCACGGTCGAGCAGAAGCGGGAACGCAGTGGGCAGAGCAGCAGCCAGGACTGAGCTGGTGGTCATAACGCAGGAGCATTGACTGAGCAGTGGCTCCGCGCCTGACACCACTAAGCACTTTCCATGTATGCACCCTCTCCTTTATTATTCGGATAACCCTGGGAGGTGGCCACGATTATCCCCAGCTTACAGATGAGAAAACTGAGAGCTGGATCACACCACTGCTTACATGGTTTAATATGAAGTGTCTGAATCCACAAACTCTGGCCAGAGCTCGAAACCACTTTGCCCTCCCCCCGCCCCCATTAGGGAAGGACTGACCTGGGAAGGCAGGGTCTTTAGTGCCTCTACCTCTACCTTGGGTTTCAAAGTGGGGGAAGAGTGTTTGCAGCCCCCCAATCCGCAGCACACACCCCTTCAAGCAAGGCCGCGGTGAATGCCGAGCAGGGCCTGCCCGACACGAGACTGCCCCGCCGGGCCGAGCAGGGGCTGAGATCCACCTGCACTCGGCTGTCCCGGCCCAGAGGCGCCCTGCTGACCACTGGGGCATTAGAAGAACCCCAGACCGCCGCCCTCTGCAACAGTCTCTGGCCTGAGACCCTCGCACCTTCACTGCACCTGCTGGCAGGACCCACACATACTCCAGAAGCTTCCTCTTTGTATCTTTCCTGGTGGTATGGTTCACTTAGCTCCAAAAAGCAGAGGGACCCAAAGCACAGCCTTGGGTGGGGCTTGGCTCAAGCAGAGGAAGGCCTTTATAGAAGAGCCACGTAGCCAGGTCGCCCACCACGGCCCACCTCCTTTCCTCGCTGCCCCCATCCCCCCAAAAACACTCAAACAGGATTCGAGAAGCAGGTTTCAAAGTCATTTTCCTCACACCAAAACTTCCTAATGCTAATTTCCTCTCTTTCTTCTTTTTCATTGGCATGAAGCAATTCCCCTTCCAACAACCCAGATCTCTGAAGTCCTGAGTCATCAAGACAGCAGGGGAGTCGACAGGAGGGATCAAAGGTGTGGGAAGCTCGCTAATGCCCGGGCCAGCAGGATTTCCTTCCAGGGTCCCTGCCGGCTCTCGGCCCGCGCCACGCAGACAGAGGGATCTGGGCTCCTGCAGCCCCACGCGGTTCTTGGTTCCCACCTCTGTGCCAGGTTCCAAAGAGGCAAGGTGACTGCAGACAGGAGCACAGGCTCCCAGCCCTCCCACGGGCCAGCCCGCAGCCGGGGCTGCTCATCAAACGGGACCTCTCAGGGTAGGTGGGACATCAGCCAAGTTGCCACAGGGGCTCTCAACTGGTGACGTGCCCCCCAGGGGACCCGTGGCAACACCTGCAGGCATCTGGGGCTGTGGCGAGCGGAGTACTGGCACCTACTGGGCCGAGGCCAGGGGCGCTGCTCAACATCCACAAAGCCCAGGACGGTCCCACCACCAAGTAAGATCTGGGGCCCAAGATCAATAGGGCCAAAGGGGACACGCTTTGAGATCATGCATGAAAATGGCTTAGCACTTATGAATAAGACCTCTCCCTACTCGCTGTGCACATGATCATGTGTGTCACACGTACCCATCCGGGAAGAAAGCAGAGATGGCTCTACCCCAAAGTGTTCATCTGGGTGATTTCTGGGTGGCGGGATTATGGGAGAATCTTTTCCTTCTTTGTTTTTTAAGATCATCATCATCCCCGCGTGATTATTTTTGTTTTATTTTACAAGTACAGAGGCGAATAGGTGGTAGAGAAGACAGACGGGCAAAGAGGCAATCGCCACCCAGCTGGGGAAGTGCCAGGTCGCAGGGAGCAAGCCCTCTCTCCAACTGGGGGTCAGGGAAGGCTCCGGGGGCCAGCAGCATTCCCCACGGCAGAGGGGAGAGGGGCCGAGCCAGAGCCCCGAGGGGTGGGGGGAGCCCAGCCACACTCTGAGATGGGCTCCAGACCCCATGCTCGCCTCCACCACGCCATCACAGCCGGCTCTCAGGGACAGGCCATCTCAGGCGAGGAAAAGAGGCTCTGAGAGGTTGAGTTCACGATCCCAACACCAAGCAGGGGCAGGTGAGAAGCAAACCTCCACCACGGCTCTCCCAGAGACGCGTCTGCAGGAAGACGGCCGAACCACCCAGGGTGAGACACTCGACTCTGTCCCCACCCTCCCGCCTTCTGCACGGCCCCCCTGCTCAGCAGAGAGCCAGCCCTGGCCACCCTGGGCCTTCCTGAGCCTCTGCTCCTGAGCCGGGCTCACAGCCACATGCAGTTATTCTCTGGAGCCAGATGGCCTGGGTGCAAATCCCAGCTCCACCACTACTAGCTGGGTGAGTAGTGACCTCATCTCTCTGGGCCCCAGTTTGATCATCTGTAAAACAGGAACCATGACAGCAATACCTCACAGGTGCATCGGGAGGTTTAAACAAGCTCACCTACGTACGACCCAGCAGTTTCACTCCTGGGTACGTATCCGGAAAAAAAGAAAACACTAATTCGAAAAGATACACGCACCCCAATGCTCACAGCAGCATTATTTACAATAGCCAAGATATGGAAGCAACCCAAGTGTCCATCAACAGACGAAAGGATAAAGAAGATGTGGTATACATATACAATGGAATACTACTCAGCCATAAAAAAAGAATGAAATTCTGGCATTTGCAGGAATGTGAATGGACATAAATCAGAGAAATATAAATACTGTAGATGTCACTTTAGTGTGGAATCTGAAAAATAACACGAATGTATACAGCAAAACAGAAATAGACTCACAGACACAGAAAACAAACTAGTGGTTACCAGTGGGGGGGGGTGGGGAGGGGCAAGACAGGAGTATGGGATTAAGAGATACAAACTACTGTGTATAAAATAGATAAGCAACAAGGACATATTGTACAGCACAGGGAATTATAGCCATTATTTTCTCATAACTTTTAAGGGAGTGTAAACTGTAAAAATACTGGATCACTATGCTGTATACCTGACACTAATATAATATTTTAAGTCAACTCTACTGCAATCAAAGAAAAGTGCTCATCTACGTGAAGGCTCGGAACAGTAGACGCTGTGTGAGCGCTAGCTGTAGTTCTCACTGCTTTGCTGGTGACTGCTCCTCACCGCCCAGGTCCCGGTGCTCGAAGCCAGCAAGGAGGCGCCGGGCTCTGTGCAGGAGGCCTCTGGCTCTGGAGCCAGGTCGTCTGGGTTGCAGTGATGTAACCTGAAACTCACAAGGCCTTAGTTTCCCCAAGTGTAAACAGGAGCCTGAGGGCTGGGTTAAATGCACAGATACACCCAAGGGGCTCGGTGGGGCTGGAGGAAATGATCGATCGCTACTGCCCCGCAGTCACCTCCACCCCGTCCTGGTCTATGTGACCCCGCAGGCTGACCCTGCTTGGACCCCCAAGCCCAGTAGCCACCAGACTGCTGGGACGGGTCAAGCTCTTTCACATTCCCACCGTCAAGGCAAGCGTCGGCCACAAGGTCGTGGAACGCGACCCAACGGGAGCAACAGGCAGACGTCAGAGTCACTGTTCCTCTTTCCAGCGGGGCAGCCCTGCTCCCACTGCCCCATAGCCCCCAGGCCCGAGAGCCCACTAAGGGCACCAGCAGGGCGCCACAGCTGCCCTGCCTCGGCCCGACGGTGCCACCTTCCCAAGCCCCACGGCTGGGCGGGGCCTTCCCACCTGGCCTCCAGGAAGGAAGCTTCCAGAAGGGGAGCCCTGGGAGCCAAAGCTCAGAGCGGAGGTCTCAGGCCCGGGATCCGGAAAGCACCAGAGGCCTCTGGTGGCAGTGGCCTCACGGGCCCGGCAGTGGGCCAGGAACCGCGGGCCTGTGTCCACCCCGAGGCCAGCTCTGCAGGGCAACTCGAGGGCCCACTGCACGCACTGTCCTTCACTGGAGGTGAAAGAGACACGCAGGGTTCCAGGGACGCAGAGGGTGGAGGTCTGGACGTGGCTCTTCCCTCTCCCCTTCCAACAGGAGGGACCACCCAACTGAACCTGTGCGGCAGCTCATTCATTCCTTTCTTCACTCATTCATCCACTCATCTGGCCAAAGAGTGTCCACTGAGAGACACAGCCTCAGGGTCCCCGTCTGTAAAATGGAGGGAGTGACAGCAACTTGCTGGGCTGTTATGGAGGTCACCAATGTGACCGCCCAGCCCAGCTCCTAGCAAACAAACTCTCGTGAGTGGCCACAAGACCACTGCTGCAGTGGTCACTACAGTGACTAACGCCTGGCCTGGTGACTCACATCCCTGCACTCCTGAAGCTTCCATTCAGGGGCATCCCGGGCTCCCAGCTGGCGGCCCGCTCCCCGTCCCTCTGCGTCACGATCAGGGCCCTCCTGGCTCGCACGTGAATCCCACACTGACCTCGAGGGCCCCTCTGGGAAATGACCCTGCCTCCATCTTCCTCCCTACCTGCTCTCACGGTGCCAACCACTGCTGCGGCCCCTCTGCCCATTCCCACCCCTGGCCCCCAGCCCCTTCTCTGCCAGCCCGCAACCCTACCTCTGTCCGTCCAGATGCGTCTCTCCTACGAAGTCCTTCCTGAAACCACCTGGCCCCTCCAAACAGCAGGACAAGGCACAAATCTCTCTGCGGATGTGTGCTCCTGTGGTGCATCCTAATTTGAAGTGTCCCCCAATTTAACTGTGAGCCTTTGGGGAACAAAGGGTCATCTGACTTTGTAAGCGTAGCACCAGGAAACACTCACCTTGCCAGCCCAGTGCCTGGAGATACTCACTCCACAAGTGCAGTACCTGGGAAACTCCCTTTGCACACACAGCATCTGGTACTCAATTCACAAACTTGGTACCTGGCGCTTACCCTTTACAAATACTTGGCATTCACTTTCCAACACCAGTTCCCTGAACTCACTTGACAAATTCACAAAGGGATGTCTGCCAAACATCGGCAAACGCTAAACTGATAAGCCCACTGATTCCCCACTAAGATGTTGCTGCAAGAGGCTGAAATCATTTTATGTATATCCAACAGATGCACATATATTCACGGACACACACACTCAGGCGTGGCGGCAGACCTGCCTTTGCCTCTCAACTAACTCCACTTCTTCCCAGTTCTCCTTGTCTGAGTCTCTGTTGCAGCGTCTATAAAATGGGAAGAGTAATAGCTGTCCCGCAGGATTGTTTGGAAAATTAAAAGAGCACAGTGCCTGGCACTCAGCAGGGAGACAATAAGCGTCGCTGTATAAGTGTCACTGTAATCACGAGTGCATTGCTCCATCCCTTGCAACAGGTTCACTAAGATGTTTTATTCCCCACCAGAGAGCAGACTGCAAACTTTCCTGACCTGCCACCAAGCTCAAACCCAGGAGCCAGAAGAGACCACGCCATCTGAATTTCCTTTCCAGGGAAGCAGCTCTGCTGCTGGTACCCTGGAGACCTCCAGACCACTGCAGGGTCCCAACGGTCCTGGGGTGGGTGTCGCCATCATTCCGTGGTCTCCTGTCTCCTGGACACGGCTAACCCCCTCCCTAGCCTCCCCCGCACTCGGGGTAGCCGTGTGATCGAGCTGTGGCCGATGGAGTGGCCAGACCCACAGACCGAACCTTCACCTGGTTCTCTCCTTCTCCCCAGCCCCGACTCCACGAGGCCCTGAAGGGCAGAAACCCCCACTGGACCGGGACACGAGGCAGATGTAAACCGTGCTGCGTGAAGCCCCCCAGGTTTGGGGGCTGGCTGTCACAGCAGTCAGCCCACCCTGACTGTGGCCCGGCCGCATCCACGGGGACGGCTCCACCACCAGCTGAGCCTCAGGCAAGCACGCGTGGCGATTCAGATTCACCTGGGCTAGACAGTGAGCCAACGAGGAGGCAGTCTGGGCTTTCCCAGGCTGCGTGCGCCTATCTGCAGCTTCTCTGGGCTTCGAAGAGCTTGGGACTGGCCCAGGACACCAGGACACGTTCCAGTGCCATCTCCTCTCTCCTGATGACCCCAGCCCCAGGGAAGCCTCCGCTGCCCCGCCCCGCGGAGTCCGGCCCACCCACCCGGGGACTGGAGAATCCAGCTCTTCTGCTTCCCTCCAAAGTGAGTTCACTCAGCCTAATCTGTTTATACACTCTCCCGATCTGATACCAGCTTGAAAGCAGGAGAACCCATGACAAAGGAAGGCAGTGAAGGTGCTAGGGGTGCGGGGAGTCCTGGGTGTGAATCCCAGCCCGGCTGCTGAGTCACGTGGAAGGGTCGTGGGGCAACACGCCTGCGCTCAGCGCTTCCCCCCCTCAGCGCTTCCCCCCCTCAGCGCTTCCCCGTAGGAAAAAAGCCTGAGGCGAATTCAATGATTAGGGTGTGCTAGGTCCTAGAACCTTTGTAACGCAGTACGGACAAAGGGAACTGGTTTTGGTAATGTAAGAGTCTCTTAAAGCACTGCTATTCTTCGCTATGAGAGGGAGCGGGTTAAATAAAACACACACACCCCAGAAGCGCTAGAATCGAAGGAAGCTCCATGGGGCAGGGAGCTGCCTATATGCCCAGCACCTAGCACATTCTGGGTGCTCATAAATATTTTTTAATAGATGATAACAGCTCCTGGAAGGCAGGGGTGATGACAACTGTAGAGCATTTACTAACATCCGGGCCCTTCACTGGGTGATCTCTAAGTTCGGTCTAGCCTCAGGGCCTTTGCACTTGCCATCCTCTCTGCCAAGAATGCTCCCCCACTAGATACCATCTCCTTCCCTGAACACCATGTGCAGAGTAGCAAGGCTCCTGGTCCCCAAGCCCCGCACACCCCACCCACCGCTGCTTTGTTTTCTCCGGGGCCAGACAGATTTTATAATTACTTGCTCAGCGGTTCATTGTCACCTACCCCAGTCCAGGAGGGCAGGGACTGGTTTTCCTCAAACTGCCTACAAACAGTGATATTTATCTGTTGAATGAACTGCCGTGCCTTACTCCACCTAATCCTGACATCATGCTAAAAGGAAGTCCCCAGAATGTGAATTTCACAGATAAGGAGGGAGGTTAGGTGACCTGCCCAAGGTCACCCACCAGCTAGGACGCTGCAAGGGCAGGATTCAAGCTTGCCTGTCTGACCCCTCTGCTGTGACTGGCTGTTCTCCCCCATCCACCTTCCTGACACCCCAGACACCGGTATGTGGCAGGTGTAAAGAAATGGCTACTGGACATTCAGCTTCAGCACAACAATCAATTTCGGCACCAAAACTATGTTCTCTGTGGTCCCCTCCCCCAACAGACGTGAACACCCCCCCCCCCCAAACACACACACACATGCCTCATCACCCTCTGCTGGTATCAGCCAAGCTTCCTTTCAACCTCACACGGCCTCCCTCGGTGGCCCGCTGAAGGCACTGGGTGCCTTGTCACCAGAGCCAGGAGCAGGGAAGAGACACTGTCACTTCCTCCTTTTCTCTAGCATGGGGCCAGGCGGCCTGGCTTCCATCCTGGTGAGGCAGGAAGCCTGGGGACAAAAACGATGCCCTCAGGTGGAGCAGGAAACAGCCCTCCTGGCCATGCAGACCCTTGTCCTTGGGGCAGAGGTCAGCGGGACTGCCCGGAGCCCCCGACCAGTTCCTGGTGGGGCTGGGGGGCCAGGCCCTCAGGAGGCTCCCTAGCCAGTGACAGCAAGCCAGACCCCAGCATGACTCCAGACCGCAGTGACCCCAGGCAGCACTGCCCTTCCCCCCTCTGAGGGAGGGTCAGCTCACCCTTGCAAAGCACTGTGGGACTAAATATTTTAACACTCACCAGAGAAGTAGGCAAAAAACATTCAGATTATCAAAACAGAAACAACTCCACTCAGTCAAAGTGGAAAGTGTCTTGTTGGAAACTGCAAAAGCCTGGGGCTAACCTAAATGTCCAGTGACAGGGGATGGTCTACCTACATTATTACGGTGCCCCTCTATGACGGAACACCATGCAGCAGGGAAGAGCAGCTGTGCAGGCAGAGATCTAGAATGACTGCCAAAACACACCGTCCAATGAACAATAACGGCACAGAACTGTGTGTAAATGCCCAGAATGCTCAGCAAGGATGCAGGGCTGGCCTGCGAGGAGGAGAACTAGGGGCCATGGGCCCGTGGAATAAGAGAGAAGCTTCATTTTCCCTTCTATGCCTGTTGTACCATCTGAATTTATTTGATGTGCACGTTACTATTTCAATTTTCAAAAAAAAAAGAGTTCTGTATTTTTTTTAAAGAAACTAGACTGTGCCCCCTGAGAAATTTTTCTTAAACTGCTTTCAACAATTTCATTGCTTTCATACATACCAGATCCACTAAATACCCCTAACTTTCCCAAATGCACCGCTCATCTCAGGAGACTTTCCTCTAGAGACTGCCCGTTTTTAAATAGCAATAATCCCTTGCATTTGGGCAGAATTTCTTGAAGCACTCTCAGGGTAATTAGGAAAACACAAAGTGGAATACAGGCCCCTTGTCATACGCCTACTGTGTGCTGGCCGTCCTGCTAGGTGCTAATCTGAGTGATCCCCAATCCTTTCAGCAACCCTGTAAATGAGGTAGGATTATCCCACCCTCCAGGAGGAAAAGCAAGCCCCGGCAAGGGAAAGCAACGTTCCAAAAGTCACACAGCCAGGAAGCTGTAACCTCAGAATCCAGAGCCGGTGCAAGTGGCAGCAAACCCTGTTGTGTTGCCCCACGGTGGAGACGCCCTGAACCATTAGGCTGCCTTGCTTAATCTCACTTAATCCTTTAATCAAAGGCGCAACTTGACCATCTCGGATGTTCATTCCACCAAAACACCAAGGGGATACCATCCATGTGGGCCAAGCTGAGGCCGGCAGCGAGGCACCCTCAGAGAGCTTCGGTTTTTTTAGGATGACACGGCCACCAGGCTCCCCCTAAGCCTCACCGGACGTGGGGCCCCAGAAATGCCCTCTCCCACTGCCAGGTGAGTCAGCGGGCTCCCCGGTTGGCACAGAGGAGCGGGCAACACTATACACAGCCACCTGTGGGCCACGGAGCCCAAGCCAGCTCGGCAGCAAAGCCCAGCCATGAGCAGCGAGCGAGACACCTTCAACCTGGACTGGTACAACTTTGCCAGCGGCTAGGAAAGGCATCTCGGATTGCGCCAGGAGAATGGCAGCATCAAAACTACTCCCTCCTTAAAATGCACTTATTTATTACAGCCTGGGGAAGGCAGACCACGTGTGCTGTTTACAGAGAATTCAGATTTTTTCCTCCGCTTCTGTCTCAGCCCCTCCCCTCCACCACCTCCAATCAGACAAGTAACCTGGGAAACAAATTTGATATACTCCAAAATCTTATGACAAATGGCACTGAAAGAAAAAAAAAAATTCTTTGTGTTTATTTATGCCACAAAAAAACATCGCATAAATCAAAGGCGGGGAGGACGGGCACAAGGAGGAGGTGTAAGTGACAAAGCGGAGAAATGAACACGCGTGTACGTGTGCACACAGGCGAGCTCCCACGGGACTTCTGACTACTCGGGAGGACACAGATTTTCATTCCCATGGGGAAACCACCATCGGGATGAATGCAGTACTCTGACACCCAGTAGGTGCTTCGTAAGCATAAGTCCAATTTCAGAAGGTTGCCCCCCCGCCAAGAAAACACCAGACTGAAGAAACCGACGAGAACTGAGGTGACTCCTCTTTTCCTTTCCACAACAGAAAGCCCAGAGACATTTCAACTGAAGCAGCAGAGTGGTGAAAATTTAAAAAACAAGTCACTGATGAATCGAGGCTTGAGAATAAAGAAGGCTACTGTGCCTGTGCTCTGACCCCTGTTTGATCAGACTGGACCCTCCCCATTCTGAGATGCCACGTGCTACATGTTGAAAAAAAATAAGGTAAAATAAAAGGTAAGCAGCTGATTCGTACTTCTTTGGTGCAGAGGAGACAAAGCACACGGACAAAGCCCTCTTCCAGAGGACAAACATGCCTAGCAGGTGATCAAATTCAGCCCAGACACGAGAACGGCAAAATGGATTCTGGACCCAAGGACCCGAACCTTCTTGGCTACAGCCGACACCATGGTTGGCAACCACAAAAAGCCCAGGGAGGCCGGGGACTGGGAAGTCTGGACGCCAAAGGGGAATGAGGAACGGCGGCATCCAGGCCACAGCCTGGGCAGATGCGCCCTTCCTCTGGCTAGGTGCGGCCGTGTGCACCCCAGGGAGGGGCGGACGCCTCCCAGTCCCCCCTCACAGCAGCCGGGTCACTGGCGCCTTTGTGTTTCCTCCTTTGTTTATGAGGCTTCTGGATCCAAAGTCTCCAGCACAGAGTGCATCAGGCCCGGCGCTGTCACCGGCCATGTCAGGCACTGTTGACTCTGCAAGGATTTAATCAGTAACCGGCCCAGCAGATAGGCACAGGGGCAAGCTCCAACCTGACCCCAGAGAAGGCAAAGTTTACAGCCAGGCCAGGGGGTGAGGCCGCTGGCCCCCTGGGGCCCCAGGCTGAGCCCATCTCCCCGGCAGGGAATGGAGAGAGGTCCGTCCACCTGGGGGTGTACCCAGCTGGAGCCGCCTGCCAGGTGGGACTGAGAGCCCCCGGATGCCTCCACCCAGGCCTGATGCAGCTGTGGTCCTGGAAGCCTGGTCTGTAGCTCTGACTGACTGGATCAGTGCAGACAGACCCTGAAGACGGTCTGGGCAAAGAGTGTATTTGGTTTGTTTATGGGTTTGAATCCAGATCAATCACTCTGAGTCTTGTGCCTGAAGCCCACACAATTAACCAGATAATTTCCAGATGGTTCTGAGGCGGGCTGTGTAGAGGGCTTAACAAAAGGATGATGTACACTTTATGGAAGGCTACGACCAATACAAAACACCTGATACACCCGGCAGCTCGAGGCTGGGCCACATGGGGCTTTCCGTTGTAGTGAACTGCACTCAAATTCACCTTTGTTTCGTTTGGGCTCACATTTCTCAGTTGAGTGCTTGGGCCGCACTATAAGATGCAGACAGATTACATAACGCCCGGGTCTCAGGGAAACCCCTCAGGGGCCTGCTTTGCTTCCGGGGGGGGGGGGGGGGGCCCTGGACACACCAACAACCAGGTGTCTCAGGACGGGACAAGGTCCCCAGTGGTGGTGCCATGCACACCCCTGCCCTGGAGGCCACGGCCTCAGCAGCCCCCCTCCACGCTCACAGGCCCTAGCAGGGAGGGCCGTGCACCCCACCGGAGCCCACCAAGGCCACATGTAAGGACACTCCCTGCCCTGCCCGCGGGGCTCGCCGACGACAGGCGGAGAAAGGGGACAGCCCATTGGACACTCGCGCGTAGTTCCTCCCTCCTCGCTTCCCAACGCCACAGCAAGGCTCTGCTGAGACAAATCTTGGGCCACGGATGGCCCTCGGCCCCCAGTCCGGAAAATCACGGCTCCTCTCCAGAGAGGCCCAAGCAGACGAAGGTGCCACCCACCACGGCTGGGGAAGGTGGTGCCGGGGCCCCTGGCTGCTTGAGAAGCCAGCGCAGGGCTTCAGGCTCCCTTCCTCCCCACTCTCTCTCTCAAACAGACACTTCTTGAGCAATAAGAGGTAAACTGGGGGAGGGGGAGGGGCACCTTGAGCCTCCGAAGCTGGCTTCCCCCAGCCGTGGGCAGCGCAGCACAGCTCCTGGCTTCTCCCGGGGGAGCACGGGAGCGCGGCCTGTCCTTCCCACGGGGGGTCACTGTGCCTCCCAGCCACCTTCTCCTCCCCAACTCCCCTCCACTTTAAGGGGTGACAGAAAGAAAAATAAAGCTCCCCCAGCCCCGGCCAGGGGGAAATTCTGAAGCCAGATTTGGAGGCTGCTGGTCCCAGACAGGGAACTACTGAGGACACCAGTTCCTCCCTGAATCTGAAACACTGCGCGCTGGCGAATTTTCTGAGGCTCTCCCTCCATCAAATGAAAAGCCAAATGCCGAGGCCTGTGGCTCGGGACAGGTTTGAGAACGTGCATGAGCCTGAGACTGAGACTGGACCGCTTCTCTGCAACCAGGGATCCTCCCCGAGAAAGCAGCCTTTGCAGATTGCACCAATGTGCCCACAGGAAAGAAAAAATAGGTGTTCTGAGCACGTCGGACCCAAAATTCAGAATAAAAGTCCTCGTGTGCTTCAGTGCCCTGGGGGGAGCGGGGGCGGGGGGGGGGAGCTGTGTCAAGGAGTATGGTTTCTTCTGCTAACTTTTCCCCCTCCCCATTCCTTGGAGCATGTGTCACGACCTGTGACACACTGCCAAGGGAACATGGATGCCGGGGAAATGTCTGCACATGCTACACGTTTGTGACATGCTATGTAAGCGACACCCTGTTTCCCGGCTGGGTTTTCTTGGCACAGGTGTGGGCAGGCGTTAGATTCAGCGCCCCCACCCCGACCACCGTGCTTAGTAAACCGGGTCACGGTTGCGCCAGAGGGGAGCGTGCATTCTAGGGAAGACCTGCCACCTCTCCATAGAGGACGGGACCCCCTCACAGCAAGGCTCAGGCCCAAGCAGAGCTGGTGCTTTAAACTGTCCTCGTTTCAAAACACAAAGCATCCTGTTCCGGCTCCTGCCCGCCACCCTCCCCCGCTGAGACCCCACCACAGCCCTCTCTCTCCACCTTGCAGATTTGATTTCAGAAGCAGATCGATGACTTCTCTCCCTCTCATGAGGGTGACCCAGTCCCAGCCATGTATTTTAAAACAGTAACAATAACATAATAAAACCTCCAGCAACAAAACACACGTATACAATACTGCATAGACAATGCAAGACCAGAAGCCCACAGGCCAGCTTCCGCACTAGAACTTGACCGCCCCCCGTGGGGAGGAGATAGCCCAGGACCCCTGCCCCCTCTCCCTCCCCCTCCCCCTCCACTTCCATCCTCCCAGTGTGCCAGTGAAATTTTTTCAGAAAGGGAAGCACCCACTTTTGCCTGCCAGCCCGGGCAGGAAAAAGACGGGTAGAGAGCAAAGAAAGGAACTGGCTTCTGGAAATTCTTTGGGTTTTGGGGTTTTGAGGTTGTTGGGTTTCTTTTTTTTTTTTTCTGGTTGTTTTGTTTTCCCATCCGCCGCAAATCCAGATGCGCTTTCCGAAAGGGAACCCCACCACCATCAGGGCCCAGCCTCGGGGGTCTATCCCAAGGTCCCATCCATAATTAACACAAGCGCTGGGCCTGGAGGTACCCAAATGCTCAGTCCGGGGTGGGCCAGATCCTCTCCATAATTCTAAGGGTCTCCCCGAGCCCACCGGCAGGGCAGAGCTTCGGATTCCACAATCCAGTCCGAAGCCCAGGCCAGGAGGGGGGCGCCCGGTTCTTCCCGCCCCCCGGCGCCCTGCAGGCCCCGGGCTCCAGGTGCAGCGGCAGGCAGGGGGGCAGCCGGTGGGAGGGGGCGCCTCCCGGGCCCCGAGGGAAGGCGCGGGGGTGCAGGCGCGCCGCCGCGCAGAGCGACTCACCGTGGCGGACGCCAGGCTGTTGTCGGCCAGCGTTAGGTGGTGCGGCTCCCAGCGCCTCAGGAATTTCGAGGTGAGGATCTTGCTGAGAAAGGTCCGCGGGTGCCGGATGACACAGACCTGGATGTCGCCCTCCTGCAGCAGTTTGTACCTCATCCCGTTGCACAGCAGAAGGGCCCGGCGGCAGGGCACGGCGCCCATCTTCGTGCCCTCGGGGGCCGGCACGTCACCCCCCAGCAGCGGCTTGGTCTCCTCGATCTGCCGGGGATCGCCGCCGCCCGAGGTGCTGGTCAGATCCATGGCCGGCCGGGCCGGGGAGGGGGCCGGGGGCGGGGAGAGGGGCTGTCCCGGCTGCCCGGGCGGCGGGGCCCCCGGTCGGCGTCCCGCACCCCCCCACCCCCCAGGAAGGTGGGGGGGTGTGGGGCTGGGGGCGCCCGCAGGGGAGGGGCCCGGGCGGGCGGGCGGGCGGCCGGCGCTCGGTCCTTCCTGCGGGGCTCCGGCTTCCTCCTAGCTCGTCGGATGCATGCTCGCGGCGGCCGGACCGGCTCGGCGGAGGGGCGGGCGGGCGGGGACGCGGGGCAGCGCCGGCGGGGGGGCCGGGGGCCCGGCGGCGGCGGCGGCGAGCGGGGGCCGCGCGGGCGGGCGTGTCTCGGCCCCGCCGCCCGCTCGTGTGTACAGTACGTGTGTCTGGGCGGCCGTCCGCGGGCGAGTGTGCGGCGGGGGCCGCGGGGGCCGGCTCAGTTGAGAGATTGCAGAAGCCGCTCGGCGCCCGCGCGATTGGTCCCCGCGGGGTCATGTGCCCGCCCCTCTGACGTCAATGGCGGCAACGGCGGCTGCCGCCGCGGCTTCGGCCTCTCGCAGGCGGAGTCCGCCGCCGGGCGGCGACGCGAGGGGCCGAGGCGCGGCTCGACGGGAGGGGGCGGCCCCCGGGGAGGGGGCTGGGGCGGGCGAGCCCTGGCAGGCCCGGGCCCGCCCCGCCCGGAACCTGGGGAGTGGGCGGGGGCCGCGGGGGCGGGGCGCGTGACGTCACGCCGAGCCGCGCCCCCGCCGGTGCCCAGGCCGGTGCTGAGCCGCGCGTCCCGCCGGCCCGACGGATCTGAGAACGCGCCGCGACCCCCGCAGCCCACCCTTACCCCCGCGGCCAGCCGGGATCCGAAATGTCAGCGCCCCGAAACCTGTCTACGCGGATGGCGGAGGTGCGGCCAGGTGCAAACCTGAGGGACCGGGGCCGGGCTGGGCTGGGCCGAAGGTGTGGGGACAGGACCGCAGGCAGGACCTGTGACACCCCCGGAACCCCAGCTCAGGCCGTCCACCTGGCTGGCCAGATGGCGCCACAAGACAGAGATATTTCCTCGAATTGAACATGTCCCGTCAGTTATCCGGGGAATGAGCCACACTGCCCTGGCTCAGCCTGCAGCACTGTGCAGGCCTCCTGATCATTTACAGATGTCTGCCCGCCGTGGCCTTTGGGGTCCTCAAGCCTCCGGGGGGGAGGGGACAGGCTCCCCAGCGCCCCTCCTTCCTTCTGCCCCTGGAGTCTGATTAGTTCCTAATAGGAGCCTAGACAACAAAATCCCTCCCCAGCGTTACCGGCGCCCCCCTCCTCTGCCTGCACCCCAGCAGCTCCAGCTTCTTTACCTCTCCCCTCAGGCCGGGACCGGGTCATTCATCTCTGCATCCCCAGGTCCTGCGCAGGGCTGTGAGAGAATCATATTGGAAGCCCCTCTGGGGAATGAGCTATGGTGTCACTCGGGAACGCCAGCCGTGCAACAAAAAAACGTTCCCTTTCTGCCATCAGGAGTGGCACCTAAAGCCACGCAGCAAGTGCTCTGCTCTGGGGTGGGGCTTTCTCACATCCACGCACTTCTGCAGTTAATACCATTAAAACCCCCAGATCTGTGCCTTTTTTGTTAAGTGAAGGTGTCTCTGTAGTGAACACACAAGTGTGTGAGCATGCGTTGAATTGCATCATGAGTGCCGAAGTTTGCCCACGGCAGCCCTACAGTGGGGACTGCCCCCTCCCCCTCTCTCCCAAGAACAGACAAGATGAGGGCTCCTCAAAACACTCTCACCTGAGCCTGGCCAGGGCTGGGGCCAGGGTGGAAGGCAGGGCCCCCGCATGTGTCCCTCACCAGAGAAGACACATCTCCAGCCTGCCCAGGAGATGGGCAGAGCTGTTCTCTCCTCGTGAGCCCTGGGGAGGCACAGTTAGGCGGGAAAATGGGGAATTCACTGACTCCCCACAGCCTGCTGGCAAATTCTGTTCTTGAAGTTCTGAACATCAACGGCCTTGAGAAAACCATCAAGCAAGGAGGAGTCAGGCAAGCCAGAGACCCCACCCGGTGACACAGATGTGGAGGCCAGAGGTGGGGATGGCGGGGGGTTGTGACCGAGACGCCCAGGCCACACCGCCAAGGGGGTTAGGTCTGTTGTCCGAACCTTGATTGAGCTCCTGCCGTTGCAGGAGTAATTCCCAGCGTCCTAAGCACGCACGCAACTTTTCCTTCTCACAGCAACCCATGACACAGGGTTGACCCATCAGCATCCCCTCCTGCAGGTGAGGATACAGAGAGACTGCCAGGCTCACTTAGCTAGCCAGGACTGAGCCCAGGTGCGGAGCTCCGGGTCTAAGACCATGTAAAGACAATGACCACACTGTGCTTGGGGCTACCGGAAGGGGGAGGGGGGTATCTAACCCAGCCGGGCTGTGGCACTGGGGACATGTCCTGACTCCAAGAGGTCTTTAGGAATCAGGTAAAGAAGGGGAAAGGTGCTCCTGGAAGGGGGGTCGGCACATACAAAGGCAAAGAGGTGGGAAAACCCTCAGCCTGTGCAGGAAACTCCAGACTTTTTTTTAATTTGTTTTTTATTTTATTTATTTTGGGCTGCATTGGGTCTTCATTGCTGCATGTGGGCTTTCTCTAGTTGCGGCGAGCGGGGGCTACTCTTCGTTGCGGTGCTCGGGCTTCTCCTTGTGGTGGCTTCTCTTGTTGCGGAGCATGGGCTCTAGGCACGTGGGCTTCGGGAGTTGTGGCGCACGGGCTCAGTAGTTGTGGCGCACGGGCTTTGTTGCTCCGCGGCATGTGGGATCTTCCCGGACCAGGGCTCGAACCTGTGTCCCCTGCATTGGCAGGCGGATTCTTAACCACTGTGCCACCAGGGGAGCCCCAGACATTTTGCCAAGGCATGCAAGGAGCCCAGCGGATGCAGGGCAGAGGCCTCAGAGGTGAGCAGGGGCTGAGCGGGCAGTACCTTGAAATGCAGGCCCAGGGACCAGACTCTGCCCTGCGAGCAGTGGGAAGCCACCACGTGGGGCATGCAGGGAGTGACTTGTAGATATCACCTTCATAAGGTCACTGGCCACAGCATGACATGGACAAGATTTGCAGAGCAGCAGCCTGGAGGCAGGGAGGCTGGTGAGGAGGCTGTTGAGGGTACCCGGGAGGGAGGTGATGGGGTCCAGCAGGAAATCATGGAGTGGGGAGGCTCGGTGGCAGACAAAGCAGCTGCTGTCCACTCGAGGGACATCTGTGGACCCCATTCAGGGGGCAAAACTTCAGCAGAACGAGATTTACCAGGATGCAGAGGATCCCTGATTTTATCCAGACATCCTCAACACTGCTTGACATGGTGGTTGATTTGTAAGCATTAAACAGGAACAGCATGATAAAATGACCAGCACCCAAGTGCCAGGTACTATGCTGGGGGCGTTATATATATATATATTTAACATCTTTATTGGAGTATAATTGCTTTACAATGGTGTGTTAGTTTCTGCTTTATAACAAAGTGAATCAGCTATACGTATACATATATCCCCATATCCCCTCCCTCTTGCATCTCCCTCCCTCCCACCCTCCCTATTCCACCCCTCTCAGTGGTCACAAAGCACCGAGCTGATCTCCCTGTGCTATGCGGCTGCTTCCCACTAGCTATCTATTTTACATTTGGTAGTGTATATATGTCCATGCCACTCTCTCACTTCGTCCCAGCTTACCCTTCCCCCTCCCCGTGTCCTCAAGTCCATTCTCTACGTCTGTGTCTTTATTCCTGTCCTGTGGGGGCATTATATATTGATATTTGTTCTCCTTTCTTCCAACCAACCCAGAAGGCAAAAATTCTTATCATCCCCATCTTAAGGGTGAGGAAGTTGAGTCTCAGAGAGGATCAGACAACCACGGGGATCCAGCCAAGATTTGTACCCGAAATTCTGACCTGAAAGTCCATGTTTTTCCCGCTCCTCCTTTGTAATGTTTTCCTGAGCAGGGACTCAGGAAGAAAATGTTGAATTTGATCAATGTCATCTTTCAATAAGAATATCTCTTGGTCTGAGGTTGATTTGAAGTCAGTGTTATGGAGCCCCCAAGATACTGCCAGAAGCTCCTTGAGAACAGAAACCACGAGTTCCTGGTTGACAGCAGCACTCCGTGCCTGCATGCAAATAGGCAGTGACTTTTGGTCAGACTCACCTATCCTCTGTTGCTTAGGAACGTGCAGGCAGTAGGTCGAGGTCAGTGAGGGTGTGAGGAGGTGGGACACATTGATAGCTGGTGATAAGCAGAGCCCCTCGCCTCCCACTGTCCCAGGTTCCTGACCTAAAAATGAGTAAGTCCAGCTGTCAGATTCCTTCAGAAGTCCCCTCCCTCCAGCCCCCCAGCCTCTGTAGGAGACACAAGCCCATCAAGTTTCCACTGATGGATCATGTACCCAGGTCATCCTTGGTGCCACAGGAACCCTGACTCTGCAAAGAACAGTGCAGGCCCCTTAGAGTTCACCCTCCTGGCATCAAACCTGAGAGGGTTACGGAACAGCAGGAAGGGCACGCAAGTTCACGAACCCTTCACTCTCCTCGGGCCCCCACTGGCCAGCGGACTCACAGAGGTCACCAGACAGAGCTGCTGCGTTCTGCATTCTTTGCTGCAATCCCAAAGAGCAACGTTCTGCTCTCACCTGCTCACTGGAAGTACCTCTCCCACTTGGGTCAGCACGTGGGAGACTTACCACTACGGTGGCCTTACCCCGGGCCATACGGGCCAAGAAGCTACTCCGCTCGAGGAGCCGGGGGAATGCAGCGAGCAGGCAGGGAACTGCCCTCGTGAGCGCACATCTCAACCCCGAGGTCCCTCACGTCACCCCTGGAGCCAACTCAGAGGGGAAAGACAGACCTGTTACCCTGGCTGCCCACAACGGACGGGGTCTGAGGAAGTGGCCAAGTGCCTGGTGGGGAGGAGAGCGTCGGAGCTGACGGCCAGCCCTAGGAGAGGGCCACCTAAGCACCCGCTTCTAGCAGCCCTGCCCCTTCCGGCAGACGCCCACAGGTGGGTGTCCTCCTCGGACTGGTCTCCAGTGGAGATCCTCAGCAGCCTTTGCCCAGCTCCCTCCTTGCCCCCGCCCCCAACTATGAAGTGGTGCACAAACCCAACACACTGTACCCTGCAAGAGGGCAGGGTCCGTTCCAGTTCTGCACATCATTGTGTCCAGTGGTGTGCTGGTGAATGTTTAACCATCGGCTTGCGGGGGGCGGGGAAGCCCTGATTTATAGCATTTGACAATTCCCCAGTTGGAAATATTCCCACCATGGCCGTTTTCAGGTTATCAACATGCATCACTGAACGTGAAGTTGGGAAGAGACGCACCCCATTGTAGAGTGTTTCTACCCTACAGACAGAACATTCCAGGGGGCAGCAAACAGTGGCTGAGGGGCCCGACTCAGCTCATGGCTTACAAAGCCTAAAATATTTACTACCTGGCCCTTTTACAGAAGAAGTTTGGCGACCCCTGAAAGAGACATAAATAACCTACAGAACGGAGATACAAAATGTAGTATAATATGTAGTCAAATAATTAGGAAGTGGTGAGTTTTATTACCTTTTTAAGAATATGATTTATTTAATCGTAACTTTATATTAATTCAATCTTGTTTAATGGCTGTTTGACAACCAGCTTGCAAAATTCCTGAAAAATTAACAATCAGCTCTCATGAGCCAGTATAGGTCAGCTTGAGCAGGCCCCTGCCTGTTCTGGCCCAGAGAAGATGCACAATGGTTATCTGCTGAATGGTTGGAAATGAAACTGCAACACCAACGTTCTAACCATTAGGCAACCTTGCCCTGCTTCCTTCCTTCCTTCTTTCATTCAGTTCCATTAAACATGTGTCTATTAGCACCTACTGAGTGCCAAGGACTTTGTTGGGGACTACAGATACAGCTCACACAAGATGCTGCCCTCGTGGGCTCATAGTCGAGCGAGGGGAATCAGACACCCCTCCTCCCCCAATCACCCCCCCCCCAAAAAAAAGTATGCAAGGAAGAAAACGAACTCCTTGCCCTTTCCTTTACCAGCTGTGTGTATCTTTGGTTGATTTAGTATAAAATGGGACTGCAACAGTACCTTTTTCCAGAGTCATAGGAATTAAATGAGATAATCAGTGTCGAGCTCACAGCCTGGCACTGGGTAAGCACTTAGAATAAGCGTTGGCTATTTTGTGTTGCCACTGTCATTTTAGAACCCATGTTTCCACGGCCCTGATCGCAGGCCCTCCTCTAGATCACTTCTCCAAACGTTTCCCATCTGCCCAATAACTGGGATACAGATACCCAATACAGCATCTTTGCAGGGTTTTCAACTTTGGCGCTATTAACATTTAGGGCTGGATCATTCTTGGCGGCAGACAGCTGTCCTGACGACTTCAGGGTGTTTAGCAGAATCCTTGGCCTTAACCCACAGATGCCAGGAGCAACCACAATTTGTGACAACCAAAATGTCCCCAGACGTTACCCCATGTCACCTGGGAGGCAAAATCAGCCCCGATTGAGAACCCCTGGTTTAAGGGAAGACGTTTTTCCCACCCTGTCAGCCGGTACAGGCTGCTCCCCAGCCATCCTGTGGTTCCCAGTCTGGGGGAGATTATATTGTCCACGTTCATGCAACGGCACATCCTTCCTCAGATGCCACTTCTCAGGGGCCGGAGGAAACTCGCAGCCAGCTTTATCAGACTGTCAAGGAACACGAGGACACACAGGATGAAATAAGGTGCAACCTGTTTTGAGTCGTGTTTTTGGAGCCCTTTAATGGCATGAAGCCATGCCTGTAATCATATGCCAAGCACCAAAAGCAAGACAACAGAATTGTTTGGTCTTAATTTCATAGCTGCCCATGGCACTGTTGCTTTTGGGGAGCGCTCCGGAAGCTCCATCTGAAAACTCTGTCTCAAAATTACATCACCCAGGAGAGCATTCCCGAACCTCATTTTTAACAGGCATGAGACACCAGCGTAACGGAACACACACTCTGTACCGATGGCATTTAATGTACTGATCGAATAATAAAATGTGCTTATTCTCCTGGTATAAGGAGAGGAGTCATGTTTTCATCCTGAAGTTGGGGAACATACCCCTTCTGCTTCTGAGCTGATGTGAAGTCAGTCCATTTTCTAGGCTCACGGGTGGGGAAGAATGGAGGAGCGGGTGGGAGCACGATTCCTACTTTGCAGCCTGTGATACTGGGTGGCTGAGTGATGACTGTGCCACCCCACCCACTTCTCTGGTTTGGGGGATTTGGGGGGGCAAAGGTGGGCATCAAAGGAACATGGAGTACCACCCGCTCTGCCTTTCTTTCTCACTCTCACCAAATAATTAAATCTGAGGTTAATTTTTTTTTAAAGTATTACAGAGGATTGAACATTTATCTGGAACTAATCTTTGTTACACACAATCAGTGGATTCATTTATATACACACACCAAAACCTTAAGAGTGGTTCTCTCTGGAGTGGTGGGATTACAGGTCATTCTTTTCCCTTTTGAAATCAACATTATCGAAGTATAATTTACATGAAATAAAATGCACCCACTTTAAAAGAACAGGTTGATAAGTGTTGACGAATGTCTACACCCAGGTAACTACCACCCCAATCAAGGTATTGATGTAGGACATTCCCACAACCCAAGAAAAGTTTCTTATGCTCCTTTGCCGTTGATTCCAGCCACCCACTTCTGGACCTAGGCAACCCCCGATCTGCCTTCTGTCACTACAGATAGTTTTACCCCTTCTTTTTTTTGTCTTTTTTTTTTTTTTAATACTGGTTTGTAATTAGCTTTTTTTTTTTTTAATTTTATTTATTTATTTATTTTTGGCTGTGTTGGTGGGTCTTCGTTTCTGTGCGAGGGCTTTCTCTAGTTGCGGCAGGCGGGGGCCACTCTTCATCGCGGTGCGCGGGTCTCTCACTATCGCGGCCTCTCTTGTTGTGGAGCACAGGCTCCAGACGCGCAGGCTCAGTAGTCGTGGCTCACGGGCCTAGTTGCTCCGCGGCATGTGGGATCTCCCCAGAGCAGGGCTCGAACCCGTGTCCCCTGCATTGGCAGGCAGATTCTCAACCACTGCGCCACCAGGGAAGCCCCAGTTTTACCCCTTCTTGAACTCCATATAAATAGAGTCAAGAGATGTATCCTGCTTCGGGTCTGACCTCTTTGATGCAGCGTAACAATTTTTGCAATCCATCCGTGTTGGTGCACGTATTGTGGTCTGTTCCTTTCTTGGCTGACTAATCTAACCAATACATGGCTATATAACAATTACAGGGAAATATTGCTTTCTTCTTTATGCCTCTCTTCCCACCCCCCAAGCCCAAATTTTCTACAATGAACATGCATTGATTTGTTTCACTTTTTAAAATGAAGATGAATGCCATTCGTTTTTTTTAAAATTCACGGGGACTTTATGAAGTGCCCGAACGCCAGGCTGCCGCTGACTCGTGGAAATGGATGCCTGGCACAGCTCCGCAGAGGACTGAAGGCCATGGATCATATTTTTAAAAATAAAAACCACTGTGTTTTTCAGATTAATTGCATCTCTCTCCCACACCAGCCTTTGCGGTGAGCTGCTCAAATTGACCAATTTAAATGTGACCTCACTTCTTTCCCCTCCATCCGCTCTAAGTCAGTTGCTAAGAAGCAAAAGGAAAGGAAGTATCGGAGGGGGGGAGGGAAACGTGTTACATGTGTGGAGTACGTGTGGCTCTTCCAAAACCTCCCCACACCCCCCTTCCATCAGCTGAGGCACAATCGAGGGTTTGTGCAAGATCCCAGAGCAGGACAGCAGAAGGATGCCATCCAGGGGCTCCAGGTAGGATGGGAAGGAGGCTGAAAGCACAAACTTTGCATCTGGAGCCCAGCCGTCCACCTGACTTAGGTGGGTGATACTAACCAAACCTCTTAACCTCTCGGAGCCTCAGTCTCTTCTTCTGTGAAACAGAGATCCAATCATGATACTCACCATCGAGCAAATGAGATAATGCATGTAACGTGCTCAGAACAAGGTTTAGGAAGAAGTCAGTGCCCAATACATGGTAGGGAAAAAAACGGTTGCTCAACTCCTGGTCCCTTCTTTCTCCAACCACAGCACGAAACTGAAACTGCAGTCTGCCTGGGCTGACAGGAGAGGAGTGGACATTTTCCTGTAACTCCAGGGAGCAGACCCTCGCAGATGCAAAGAAACGAGGGGAAGTCAGGCTGCAGCATCCAGGTATTCACCAAGACCCCAGTTGCAACAGAAACCAATCAGAGTAGCTTCAAAAAGGGTGGAAATGGGTTTTAAGGAATCGAGGGTATCTCACAGAACCCCAAGGGCATAAAGGTAGGCAGGTCTCAGAAAGAGCCAGAAACCAGGGACCCAGGACCTTTCTCTCTGCTTTGTGTACCTGCTTCTCTCTGACTCATCCCTCCCCCCATCCTGGCTTTCTCTGCTGTGTTGCCTCAGCCTGACAGAAGGTGACCATTCGAGAGACCAGCGGGATCAACAAACTAGGAGCTCTCTTTTGGTCCAGTTCTAAGGGAAGAACTTGGTTGCTCAGTTGGCCCAGATGCCCACCCTAGCCAGTGTCCGAGCCGAGCTGTACAAATATGGCTGCTGGCAACCCCTCCTTAGAGGTGAGAAGGACGGTCAGGTGGGTCACTGTGATCTGGTCAGAGCCCCCCCGCAAGAAACGTCTTATCCCAAATAACAACTACTTCTTTCATTGTGTTCCCCAAACTTGTGCATTTCTTGACTTTATTAATAATAGTAGCAAATAGCCACATAGGGCTTACTGTGTGCCAGCCACTGGTGTAAGCACTTTGCCTATGTTGATTCCTTTAAATTAATCCTCACAAAATTGCAATGAGGTTTATTGTGTCCATTGTACAGATGAGGAAACTGACAAGCGGGGAGGTTAATTAACTTGCCAAGGTCACACTTGAACTCAGCCAATCTGGTACCAGACTCGTTCTCTTAGCCACCATGCCATGTTGCCTATTTTAGCCCCGATCATGTTTTTTATCATTTCTCTGTTAGCCCATGTCTCTCAAAAAGAGAAAAAAAAGATGAGGAAGGGGATGAACGCCATCTCTGACATTTCGCAAAAGCCTTTTACAGTAGACAATGGAAAACGCTGGAACTTTGCTGGCTGTCCTCACTGTTTCATTTTGAACTGTGGGAGTCGGGGGGACAGGCATGACAGCATTGTTATTGCCTCTCCACGCTGCCCTGTGACACTCCCCTGGCCTGGACCACCTGGGGCAGGACCTGCAGCTTCTTAACCTGCATGCAATGGGCGCTCAGTAAGGTGGTTTTTGCCGAGAAAATGTGTTCCCCGCATTACAGTTTTCAAAGCACTTCCAAAGACAGGCAAAGAGATCAGTTAACATATTGTCCCCGTGCTACCTCAAGGAAGGGGAGTCCGTGGGAAGAACATACACGTCAGAACCCAGCCAAGGAACAGGAATCACGGCAGGGTCTGCACAAAGCCTCCTCTCTCCTCTCTGCCTTTTGTCCTGATCTCTCTGGGATTCTGGTCCAGTGCCTCATGGGACTCCGGCTGCCTCTGCTATGTGTCTGGCACTGGGCCTGAAATGGCCAACTCAGCCCAAGCACCAGGGCTAAGTGGGCACCATCTCCCAGCTTCCCACCACCTCCAAATGTCCAGGCGAGGAATCTGATGGATGGCTGGATTTTATCCAGACAGGCCCTGAGTCTCAGGTTCTTTGGCCCCAGGCTCACAGAAGGAAAGTAACTTGCCCAAGGTCTCCCAGAGGGGAGGCCACCAAGTCAGGATTCTGGCCTGTCAGCACCCAGACTCCTTTCCTGGGCTGCTGTAACAAAGCACCATAGCCTGGGTGGCTTAGACAGTGGAAATGTACTCTTTCACAGCTCTGGAGGCTAGAAGTTCTAAACCAAGGTGTCAGCAGGTTTGGTGCCTTCTGAGTGCTGAGAAAAGGACCTGTTCTGTGCCTGTCCTGTATCTTCTGGCGGTTTGCTGGCCATCTCTAGCTTGTAAACAGAGGCATCTTCCCAAGCTCTGCCTTCAAGTTCAAGGCATTCTCCCTTGGTATGCCTGTGTCCAAACTTCTATTTTTATAAGGACACAGTCATACTGGATGAGGGGCCCACCCTATTCCAACGTGACCTCATTTTAACTTATTACCTCTGCAACAACCCTATTTCCAAATAAGGTCACAGTCCTTATGTGGAGGTACTGGGGGCTAGAACTTGGACATTTTTTTTTTTTTTCTCTTGGTTGCGCTGCCTGGCTTGTGGGATCTTAGTTCCCCAACAAAGGATGGAACCCGGGCCCCCCGGCAGTAGAAGTGCAGAGTCCTAACCACAGGACCGCCAGGGAATTCCCCTTTGGACATCTTTTTTGAAGGGCATAATTTGACCCCTTACAGAGCCCAAAGCCGGCTTTGGAAGTGCCACTCCGTTCTGCCCCAGCCGGTTCTCACCATGACGCCCTGGCTCCTTACAGCCCCGGAAGGCTTCGCTCATCCTGTTTTCCCTGGAACAGGCATGGACACAAGTCTGCCCTCCTGTCCTCCAGCTCACATGGGAGCAGTTCCCAGGAAGCAGCCGTGATTCAGGAGGACCCACTGGGGCACCCTGGGTGGGGCATTAGGGAGCTTTTATTCAGACGGTGGCCCGTTGTCTGACCTTGTCCACCAAGCCCCAGTGTCATCAGGCCAACTGCAGAGGCATTAAACCTGTACAGCTCACAATGGACTAATGAATTTCATTCAGTGTGGATGACAATGCCCCAGGCATCAAAGCCGGCTGGTGTGACCTCCGGCCTTGTGGTTTCACAATGGTGATGGTGGACAGGTGTCTAGGTCCTGGGCCAGAGATTCAGGCAAGTGATTCATTTCTATATTTATTCACTTCTCTATTTGGTTTGGCTAAAAATCTTCAGCAGATTTTCCTCGAAGGTGAATCAGCCAAATCTACCCCCCAAGGATTAGTTGCATCTCGGAAGCCCAGGATCTGGGTTCAGGAAAAGTCGGTCCTGCCCATTTCTTCAGCCTTGACAGATATCACCAATCCTCTGTGGAATGCTACCTAAGATCACAGGGCAGGAAGGGGTGGGGTGAGGAGTGGAATCCAGGACGGTGTAGCTACAGTCTGTATTCATTTGGTACTTTGACTTGGTGACTCACAGTTTTGAGCTTGGACTTGGTGTCTGCCTCCTTGAAAGGAAAAGTGCTAAGGGCATCACCAACGCATCCAGATCCCAGCAGCTGCGACCCCCTCCTTCATCCCCAGGGAGCAGTCAGTGAGATGGAACATTGGCCTTGCCAGACCTCAAAGAAACCCCTATGGGGATTTCAGTCCACCCCTCCTATTTTGCAGGTGGGAGAAACTAAGGGTCAGAGAAGAGAAGGAGCCTTACCCAAGGCCACACAGGTGATGGATGGGTGGCAAATCCAGGCTCAGAGCTCCTGATCCCCCAACCCAGAGCTCTCCCCCGCCCCCAGTCTCCTGCTTTTCTTCTCCTGCTGCTGACGGAGGATGCCGGATCCTTTGTATTTCTCATGTGTCTGCCTGTTGTCGGCGTCTGTGGAATCAAATCCCTGGGCAGGCTCATCCCCCTCTTTTCCATCTGCCCCAGCCCCTCGAAACCAGGCTGTGTGCTCCCTCGCCATCCTAATGATGTGTGCTGTTGCTTCCACCCTCTCCTGGGATTTCTGCAGCTTTTCACACTTTACTGCGTTTCCTCTGGGCCTCCCTCCTGGTGTCACCACCCTCAGCCCCCAGATTCCACCCGGGGCATTTCCTTTGAGCCCCTCTGGCTCTGTTTCCCACCTCGACACTCCCTCATTCTGCCATCTTCAACTGCCCAATGCTGGCGGTCCTTCCTCAGGGCCTAGTGGATAGGGTGGGCCCAGCAAACAAAGTGAAGACAGACCCCCTTGTGGCTACAAACCAACGTAGCTTCGAAAAGTCTAGCAGCCCAGGAACACTTTTAAACTTTTTTTTTTTTTTTTAGAAAATGGATATATTTTCACTTGGAAAAAATCAGAAGATACAGATGAAGAACAAAACAGGTCATAATGGATGTTAACTAGGTACCCACTACATTCTAAGCACTATGCACATATTAGCTCATTTAATCCTCAAATGAGAAATCCTACACGACAAATGACATGATTTCTTCAACAAATAAATGGCAACAAAACAAAAAAAAACAAAAACATGAGAGCAAGGAGAGTGTTGAGATTAAAAGAAACTTAAAAGTGCTACCAACTGTAGAGAGACAGGTAGATAGATAGGCAAGTGACAAAGCACAGTAAACATGTCAGTGGTTCAATCTAGGGGGTGACACACGCGCTCACTGTAAAATCCTTCTGCCTTCGCTGGATATTTGAAAATTGTCCTATTAAAACTCCGGGGAAGGGACTTCCCTGGTGGCGCAGTGGTTAAGAATCTGCCTGCCAATTCAGGGGACACGGGTTCGAGCCCTGGTCCGGGAAGATCCCACATGCTGCAGAGCAACTAAGCCCGTGCGCCACAACTACTGAGCCCGCGTGCCACAGCTACTGAAGCCTGCACACCTAGAGCCCGTGCTCCGCAACAAGAGAAGCCACCGCAATGAGAAGCCCATGCACTGCAACGAAGAGTAGCCCCCGCTCACCACAACTAGAGAAAGCCGGTGGCAGCAACGAAGACCCAACACAGCCAAAAGAAAAAAACAAAACTCTGGGGAAATGGATATATCAGGCAAATGAAATGTGTGGATCTTGTGGATCTCGATTCAAGCAAATCAAATTTAAAAAGCATTTATGGGACAACCGAGGATGATTATACACTGATTAGACTTTAGATGATTTCAGAAATTGTTTTTTAAAAAATTTTAGGCATGATAATGGTATCGTGGTGGAGTTTTTTTTAAGAGTCTCTTTGTTTGGGATTTGCTTTAAAATAACGGCAGGAGGAAGGGGGGGCAGGTAGAGATGAAACAAAATTGGCAATTTATTGCTAACTCTTGCCCCTGGGTAATGGAGGTTCACTAGACTATTTCTTCTTCTTTTGTGATGGCTTGAACATTCCCATAATAAAGAGTTAAAAAGAAGAAAAACACTCGTATTTTGCACTTGAGGAAACTGAACTGAGGTTTAGAGATGTCAGGTTATTTGCCCAAGATCCTGTAGCCAGAAATCCCTTAATAGGGATTAAAGAAAAAAATTCCTGGAACTTCCCCGGTCACCCAGTGGGTAAGACTCCATGCTCCCAATGCAGGGGGCCTGGGTTTGATCCCTGGTCAGGGAACCAGATCCCTCATGCATGCCGCAACTAAGAGTCCGCACACCGCAACTAAGAAGCCCGCATGCCCCAACTAAAGATCCCACATGCCGTAATGAAGATCCAGCGTGCCGCAACTAAGACCCTTCGCAGCCAAAATAAATAGATAAATAAATATTAAAAAAAAAAAAAAAATCCTACCTGACATCCTATCACGCACTCTTCACACCTTGGTGAATATCCAGAACATCTGTGCATATCAAAGGATTGTACATGACTTAAAATATGTGTATATACACTGCCTGACTCCATCCCTGGGCAACGTGAATCATATTAGTGTTGTCCTCAAGCATCTCTTTCTGATGTGGAACTCCGGAAAAGGAACTCACCCATATGGAGGGCCTTCTGAGCTAAGCAGTCCTGCCCGGCGATTCAGAGGATGCTCATGGATCCTCCAGCATTACTGCAAGTCATGTGATTGTCCCTGTTTTTACAGAGGAGGAAATAAACTCAGAAAGGAGAAGCAGCTTGTCCAAGGTCACAGACCTAATCACTGATAGGAAAGTCATGCCCGTATTTGATGATGTGACTTGGTGAAGGTCTGTCTGCCCCTGTTGCCTGGAGCCTTCAGCAGGGCAGCAACCTTGTCGGCTTCCCTCACGGCCATACAGCACCTGAACACGAGAAATAAAGCCACAGGGACAAAAGAACGCACAAAGAGGCGTGGCTGCGATTTGAATCCCCCCTCCGCCAATCAACTACTATACTAGGCATCCTTTTTGTAACAAAACCGTGGTCAAAGACACATAACGTATAATGTACACTTAACCACTTGATAAACGTACAGCTCTGCAGCATTAAGTATATTCACCTTGTTACACAACCATCACTACCATCCATCTCTAGAACTTTGCAACTTTCCAAACTAAAACTCTGTCCCCGTTAAACACCAACTTCCCCCTTCCCCTCCCCCCAGGCCTTGCAACCACAGTCTACTTTCTGTGTCTATGAATAATCTGACTACTCCAGGTCCCTCATATAAGGGGACTCGTACAGCATTCGTCCTGTGTGTTTGGCTTACTTCACTTAGCATAACATCCTCAAGGTTCATCCATGTTGTAACATGTGTCAGAATTTCCTTCCTCTTTAAGGCTGAATAATATTCCACTGTGTGGACAGACCACATTTGGTTGATCCATTTATTTGTGGATAATGGACATTTGCATTGTTTTCACCTTTTGACTATTGGGAATAATGCTGCTGTGAACACAGGTGGACACACATCTATTCGAATCCCTGTTTTTCCTTATGGGTAGATGCCCAGAAGTAGGACTGCTGAAAAGTACGGCAATTCTCTGTTTTTAGGCACTCTTTTTTTTTTTTTGGTAAGATTTATTTTTAATTTATTTATTTATTTTAGGCTGCATCGGGTCTTAGTTGCGGCACGCGGGATCTTCACCGAGGCACGCGGGATCTTTTCTCGTCACGGTGCGCAGGCTTCTCTCTAGTTGTGTCACGCAGGCTACAGGGCGCGTGGGCTCTGTAGTTGTGGCGCACGGGTTCCAGAGCACGAGGGCTCTGTAGTTCGCAGCTCGCAGGCTCTCTCGTTGAGGCGTGCGAGCTCAGTAGTTGTGGCACGCGGGCTTTCAGTTGCCCTGTGGCATGTGGGATCTTAGTTCCCCGACCAGGGATTGAACCCGCGTCCCCTGCATTGTAAGATTCTTTACCGCTGGACCACCAGGGAAGTCCCTAGGCGCTCTTCTGAATCAATTTTTAGGCTGCATTTTTCACCTAATCAGGCACCTTTGCATGTTGCCATGTTTTTGTAATTTTGGTGGCCAGTTGTGGGTCCCAGCAAGGTAGGTCAGTTCCTGCAGACTTGCTGCCCTCCTCCTGAAACCTCCTTCCTGGCTCAGCCTGGTCCACCAGAGAAAACTTATCCCTCATGACTTAGTTTCATGGACTCAGACCAGCTTCGAGCCCCTGGATCACACCTGAGACTTCCCTGGGTGTCCACTTCCTAACCGACATTATGTGATCCTTTGGGTCATCACAAGTGGAACATCCCCCCTCGCTATGGAGGCAGCAAGTGTACCCTCCTCTCCTCTGCTCTCTCCTTTCCCCGTCTACTTCTAGGTCTCTTCGTTAGTCTGCATGACGAACAAATGTTATTGAAGTAATTAAGTAATTACCTTCTCTCCTGGGGGTTATGTCCAACTTTTCAATACTATTAACAAAGCCACAACAAGAAGATCTTTTTGTCCACGCTGTTGAATCAGTTCCTTAAGAT
This sequence comes from Eschrichtius robustus, assembly GCF_028021215.1. NCBI lineage: Eukaryota > Metazoa > Chordata > Mammalia > Artiodactyla > Eschrichtiidae > Eschrichtius > Eschrichtius robustus. The sequence continues at coordinate 7,633,387 of NC_090842.1, forward strand.
ATATTCCCAGGAGTGGGAAAACTCATCACTGGATTTGGGAATCGGGGAGGAAATAAAAGAAAAACGGCAGATTGGGTGCCCGGTTCACCAAACAAGGGAGCCAGAAGGCAGTGCATGTCGGTGAGAGACAGCGACTGCTGAAGGAAGAAACTCTTCTTCCCACTACAGATAATACCTCTAGTGGGTGGAATGGTGGCCCCCAAAAGATACATTCCACCCACAACTTGTGAATGTGACCTGACTTGGAAAAAGGGTTTGGCAAATATAATGCAGGATCTCAGGATGAGATCCTCCTGGGCTAGGGTGGGCCCTAAATCCACTGACGATCCTTAAAAGAGAAGGGGAAACAGACACAGACATAGAGGAGAAGACCACGTGAGATGGAGCAGAGGTTGGAGTGACCCATCTGTAAGCCAACAAATGCCAAGAACTGCCGAAGGCCACACGAAGCTCAGAGAGAAGCATGGGACAGATTCTCTCTTGCAGCTTCCGGAAGGAATCAACCCTGCTGACGCCTTGACTTCAGACTTCTGGCCTCCTAAGCTGTGAGAGAATATGTGTCTGTTATTTTAAGGCACCAAGTTTGTGGTCATTTGTTATGGCAGCCCCAGGAAACTAGTACCGTATCCATCTCTGCAGCCCCTTCCAGAAGGACACAGCCACAGCTGCGGGCTCCAGCTGGGCTCATCCTGGGAGCAGGCATAGACGTCACTGTTTTGAGCACTGAGCCCTTTTCAGGAGGAAAATCCCCGGGTGTGCCGTGAATACTGATGTCAGGGATCAGGATGCCGGGGCCTCGGCCCACCAGGGAAACCAGAGCATGAAATGGGGTGAGTCCGGCCACTGGCAATCCATCTGGGAAAACAAAATTAGATTTTTTTTTTTTTTATCCATCGCACATGCAAATAAATCCCAGGTGGACTGAGGCCAGAATGTGAGAAACAAAGCTTGGAATTATTTAGTAGAAAATATAAGACAGTATTTCCATGACGTTGGTGTAGGGAAGGATTTCTTAAACAAGATCAACCTTGGTGCTTGAAGCATTTGACTACGTTGAGATGAAAAACCTCTGTACATCAAAGGAGACGGTAAACAAGTGTAAAGGTGAGCCAGAGACCAGCTGAAAAGGCTTGCAATGCAGGGTAGTATCCAGGATCTACAAAGAATTCCTACAAATCAGTATGAAACACACTCTTAACTCCAACTGAAAAATGGCCCAAGGTATGAATAGGGAATTCGCCAAAGCAGACACAAAACACATGAAAAGATCTCAATCTCACTAAAAACTGGGGGGAGAGGGGGCAAATCAGATGACAGTCATGTGCACCTTCAGCAGATTGGCCAAAAATGAAAAATTCTGACAATGTCAGCAGCTGTGAGCCCTGAGAAGCAGGAAGGTCTACGTGTCCCTGGCAAGCGTGCACTGGTGCAACCAGGGTGGAAAGCCATAGCCTCACTAGTGTCATAGGGTGACCTGTGTCCCCCCCCCCCAAATTCATATGTTGAAGCTCTAAAGCCCCGTACCTCAGAATGGGACAGTGCTTGGAGACAGTTCTTTAAAGAGGCAATTAATTTAAAATGAGATCATACGAATGGGCCCTCACCCAACAGGACTAGTGTCCTTGTAAAAAGGGAAAAATTTAGACACAGAGACAGAAACACATAGAAAGAAAACAGTGGGAAGACTCATGGAGAATGCCATTTACAAGCACCGGGATGCCTGAGGCCACCCGAAGCTGGACGAGAGGCCTGAAACAGACTTTCCCTCCTAGCCCTCAGAAGGAACCAACCTGCCGACACCTTGATTTTGGACTTCTAGCCTCCAGAACTGTGAGAGAATACATTTCTGTTGTTTAAGCCACCCACTCTGTGATATTTCATTACGGTAGCCCTGGGAAACCAATACAGCCACCAACCAAAGAATGGCTCATTAATTGTGGGACATCCACCCAATGAAATCCTATATGAGAAGGAAAGCAATCAACACAAGCAAGCTGCAGAGTGACACGGACAGTAGCATACCATTTACACAAAGTTAGGAAACATAAAAAAATGCTAGATCTAGTTTTTGCAAACGTAAATGAATAGAAATAGTATGAAAACAAGCATAGGAAGAGAAACTCCAGAGAGGGGTGATATATCCCTGGAGGGAAGAAGAAACTTAGCTACAAAAGGGCCCCCTGAAGTCAGGAGCTTCAGCTACACCTAGAATGTTTCTTTAAAAGGATTGAGAGAAATAAGGTAAGACTCATGCATTCAATAAATGCTGAGTGCCCACTAGGTGAGGGGCAGGGGTGGGGCCCATGCAAAATTGCCCCCAAGAGTCTGGGTAAATGCTTCTTGATTCATACCCTTCTCTGGGCATCCATCCTCTCCTTCTCCCCAGCAGACATCACAAAAACACACAAGGTGAGTTTCAGAAGGCAGCTTTTTACCCACATCTGTGAGCGTGCATGCACGAAAACACACACAGACTTCAAAAAGAACAACACGACGTAGCAATTTTCTCTCTTTTTTTTTTTTTTTTTTTTTTTTGCATAAACAAGCAGAAAAATTCAGGTCCATCTTTCACATCATGGTAATAGGAAAGAAAAGAACAAAAATATACCAAGAAAAAAGCTGCCAGCAAGACAACAGGAACCCAGTTGTCAGCGAAAAAGGTATGCATATCCCAAAGCCGTAACCTCACAAAGGCCCAGGAGGAAATTCAAAGAGGAAACAAATGTATGGAAAATGGTCAACCTCAGGAGTGGCCGGAATCCCCACTCACAAACCCTCCCACCTGCACACGTCTCGGGAGTGACGGGGGTGAGGGGGCTCCTGGGGCCTGAGGTGGGCCTGAGAATTCCTACCCACTGGGCCCACAAATGACAGGGAGCAAGTGACCTTCAGAGAGGCCAGGTGTCTGGAGTGTGGGAAGGGGCCAGGCTAAAGAAGGTCGGGGACACCAGGCCATGTGGGGAGGCCGGGGGCTCCCCAGAGACTGTCTCAAACACAGACGATTTGTGAGTGCCTCAGCCATGGGGCAACAGAGTAACTGTCACAGAAACTACGATGAAAGCACCGCTTTACTCTATTTCCAGTTTTTTGAATAACGCCCAGTGGTGGGAAGATGGGGGACTAAGAAAAGGAGAGCTGCTGTGCGCACAGGATCTGAACCATCCATGAATCACCCAGTGCCCATTAAGGGTGTGCCAGTCAGTTTCGGGCACCGGGGCTGCCCTTTCATCCAATCAGCTGGTTTCGTACTTACAGCAAGTCTCTGCGGGGCACTGGCATGATCCGACCGTCACTGGACTGACCAACTTGTCCGGGTTTGCCTGGGACGTGCCTGACTTCAGCACGGAGAGTCCCGCATCCCAGAAAAACAGGGACAGTTGGTCACCCTACACTTTTCTGGTGAGGAAATCTGATCAGAGAGGTGAAGTGGTCGGACCAAGGCCAAGTTGCCAAGCCAGGGTTCAAAGAATCCACAGTGGCCCAGGTAGGGAGCAACAGAGAAATCAAGGGCACCCAGATCAAATCAACTTTGAGGGCCCTGGACACGTGCTGTTTTGGACAAGAGTAGCTAAGCCTCAACACCGGGTGAGGGCTGGTGAGTTAGGCAGGCCCGGCTGCCACCCATGTCAGTGTCTAGAGGGCTGTCTCCTCGTAAAGCAATTTGGCAACTTGCAGTTCGTGCTGTGAAACTGTCGAGCCTTTGACTGAATAATACTATGCTTCGAAATCTATTCTAAGGAAATTATCCCTTTTTTTAAATTATTATTAAAAAGCTACTGGAGGACTTCCCTGGTGGTGCAGTGGTTAAGAATCCACCTGCCAATGCAGGGGACATGGGTTCAATCCCTGGTCCGGGAAGATCCCACATGCCGCGGAGCAACTAAGCCCATGCGCCACAACTACTGAGCCTGCGCTCTAGAGCCTGCGAGCCACAACTACTGAGCACACGTGCCATAACTACTGAGCCCACGTGCCACAACTACTGAAGCCCATGCACCTAGAGCCCGTGCTCCACAACAAGAGAAGCCATTGCAATGAGAAAACCATATATTGCAACGAAGAGTAGCCCCCACTCACCACAACTACAGAAAGCCCACACGCAGCAACGAAGACCCAACGCAGCCAAAAATAAAATAATAAATAAATTTATTTTTAAAAAAAATAAACCTGAACAGTCCACAGGGGGCGATGGCTTCATACATCATGACCCATCTGCCCAGGGACATTGTCACACAGCCACAAAAATGTAATATGGATGACTGGCAACATGGAAAACTCTTACAATGTACGTTGTAGCTTATGGAACAGGATAAAAATGTCTCTTGTGCCTACAACTCTGCAAAATGCTCTTGACTGAGGATCAGGCTGGAAGGGAATATGCAGAGTGGTGGGCATGGTGGGGATAAGGGAAGATTTTTAAAAATTAAAGATAGTTTTTAATCCCCTTATATTGTCTTTTCAAAAGCAAGAAAGAATTTTCTGCACAGATAGGCTCATGTACATGGACAGAGACATCACTTACCAAGATGGTCTTTGCGGCACTGGTGGAAATACCAAATGATTGGAAACAACCTGAAAATCCATCAAGGGGGAATAGTGAAATAAAAACTGGTACATCCAGGGACTTCCCTGGTGGTGCAGTGGTTAAGAATCCATCTACCAATTCAGGGGACATGGGTTCAATCCCTGGTCCGGGACTATCCCACACGCCGCAGAGCAACTAAGCCCATGCACCACAACTACTGATCTTGCACTCTAGAGCCCATGAGCCACAACTACTGAGCCCTTGTGCCACAACTACTGAAGCCCACGTGCCTAGAGCCCGTGCTCTGCAACAAGAGAAGCCACCGCAATGAGAAGCCCGTATACCGCAACTAGAGAAAGCCCGCGCACAGCAACGAAGACCCAACGCAGCCAAAAAAAAAAAAACTGGTACATCCATACAATGGAGTACTACATAGCTGTTAAAAAGAATGAGGCAGCTGCAGTTACAGGACGATCATTAAGATACATTAAGAAAGAAAGGCCAAGTGCGGAAGTGTGTAGAGAATGCTACTATTTGTGCACAAATGACACACACACACATACAGCTATACCTATATTCCTATATATGCAGAGACTATCTCAGGAATGAGCTCTGTGGAGGTCTATGGGTGCCTGGATGACACGGGTGGGAGGGCGCTTACCTCCCCTCCATGCATTTGGTACATGTAGTGGGTTAAATGGTGCTCCCCCCCAACCCAGATACAGATACCGGAGGCATTCTACAGATTCAATGCAATCTCTATCAAATTACCAATGGAATTTTTCACAGAACTAGAACAAAAAATTTTTTAATTTGTACGGAAACACAAAAGACCCAAATAGCAACAGCAACCTTGAGAAAGAAAAATGGAGCTGGACAGGCTCCCTGACTTCAGACTATATTACAAAGCTACAGTAATCAAAATAGTATGGTACTGGCACAAAAACAGAAATATAGGTCAATGGAACAGGATAGAAAGCCCAGAAATAAACCCACGCACCTATTGTCAATTAATCTATGACAAATGAGGCAAGAATACACAATGGAGAAAAGACAGTCTCTTCAATAAGTGCTGCTGGGAAAACTGGACAGCTACAAGTAAAAGAATGAAATTAGTGTGTTTTCTAACACCATACACAAACATAAACTCAAAATGGATTAAAGACCTAATTGTAAGGCCGGATACTATAAAACTCTTAGAGGAAAACAAAGGCAGAACACTCTTTGACATAAATTGCAGCAATACCTTTTTGGATCCACCTCCTAGAGTAATGAAAATGAAAACAAAAATAAACAAATGGGGCCTAGTTAAACTTAAAAGCATTTGCACAGCAAAGGAAACCATAAACAAAACAAAAAGACAACCCACAGAATGGGAAAAAATATTTGCAAACGAAGCAACCAACAAGGGATTAATCTCCAAAATAAACAAACAGCTCATGCAGCTCTACATCAAACAAACAACGCAATCAAAAACTGGGCAGAAGATCTAAATAGACATTTCTCCAAAGAAGACATACAGATGGCCAAAAAGCACATGAAAAGATGCTCAACGTCACTAATTATTAGAGAAATGCAAATCAAAACAACAATGAGGCATCACCTCACATCGGTGATCATCAAAAAATCTACAAACGATAAATGCTGGAGAGGGTGTGGAGAAAAGGGAACCCTCCTACACTGTTTGGTGGGAATATAAATTGGTACAACCACTATGGAGAACAGTATGGAAATTCATTAAAAGAATAAAAATAAAATTACCATATGATCCAGCAATCCCACTCCTGGGCATGTATCTGGAGAAAACCATCATTCGAAAAGATACATGCACCCTGATGTTCACTGTAGCACTACTTACAATAGCCAAGGCATGGAAGCAACCTAAATGTCCACTGACAGAAGAATGGATAAAGAAGATGTGGTACATATATACAATGGGATGTTACTCAGCCATAAAAAAGAATGAAATAATGCCATTTGCAGCAACATGGATGGACCTAGAGATTATCATATTAAGTGAAGTAAGTCAGACAGAGGAAGAAAAATATCATAGGATATCACTCACGTGTGGAATCTAAAGAAAAAAATGATACAAATGAAGTTATCCAAACAACAGAAACTGACTCACAGACTTCAAAAATGAACTTATGGTTACCAAAGGGGAAGCATGGTGGGGGGAGGGATGAATTAGGAGATTAGAATTAACATTACACACCACTATATATAAAATACATAACTAACAAGGACCTATTGTATAGCACAGGGAACTCTACTCAATATTCTTTTTTTTTAAAACATCTTTATTGGAGTATAATTGCTTTACAAGGGTGTGTTAGTCTACTCAATATTCTCTGATATGGGAAAAGAATCTAAAAAAGAATGGATATATGTATATGCATAACTGAATCACTTTGCTGTACACCTGAAACTAACACAACACTGTAAATCAACTATACTCCAATATAAAATAAAAATTAAATTTAAAAAAATACAGGATATCCAGGGAGCTGCTCACCGTGGCTGGGAGGGTGGGCTGGGGACAGTGGAGGAATGTACACATCACCCTGGAGACCCAGGCAGACAGAGGGAAGCCACATGACCCAGGTCAATCGTGGAGGGGCGCTCTCCCAGCCTGCCTACAACCTCCTGCGGGTCCACGGAGGCTCAAACCAGTCACAGGGATGTCGTGTGGATTGCAGCCCTCCCCCAAAGACTGCACTGTGGTTGTTCTTGTGATCTCATCAAGGGTCAGTAAGGGCTCTGGATGTCATGCAGATCCATTTGATCCAGTTCATTTGTTCATTCATTCATTCCACAAGTATTGACTGAGTGCCTACGATGTGCCCAGCCCTGCTCCAGGCACTGCTGACAGAGCCGTTACAGAGACACACTGTGAAAGAGACAAATACATGAAATCAAAGGTATGTCAGGTGCTGCTAAAAGCTAAGGAGGAAAAGGAGGTAGGGGTGGAGGACAGGGAGAGGGGACGGTTTGATTTTAGGTAGGACGGGCCCTTCACTTTTGTTCTGGAATGCATCAGTAGGTACTCAAAAAATATTTGTTGAATGAATCGTAAAATATAAAAGGCGCAAGAGACTTTGAAGATCACCTGCTCCAAAACTTTCAGTTTACAGATGAGGAAACTGAGGCTCCGAGAGGCTAAATCATCAGCCACGTGTCACTATAGCTATGAAGTGACACAGCAAGGAGGAGAAGATGCTGGGGTCGTCCGCCTCGTGACGCCAAGGCTCCGCCAATGGCCCTCCCTGCTCCTCAGCCATCACAACCTGTGGAGGGCAGGGCAACTCCACATCCGCTTGTGGCTGGAAGCAGTGAAAGCCTGTGGCGCTGCCCCTGACCCGGGTGTGGAGACGCAGGGCCGGCTCGGTGTTGGCGCTGGACGCTGAGCCTTGCCTCGCCTGCAGCTCTTCTCAGCAATCTCAGGGGACGATGAAAAGGTGCCCCTCTGCTCCTGGCGCGCGTTTGCAGTGACTTGGTTTACACAGAGCCCAGCCAGCATGTGGGGATCGTGCACGAGGTCACTGATGGGCTACCGGCCAGGCCTGTGCTGGTGCCCCAGGGAGGGGCCCAGGAGTGAGTAAGGCATGCCCCGCCTCCAGACACGGTCATCAGAGGCGCTGGGAACACAGCTCAAATACGGCAGCCTGCAGAGCAGGGGCAGAAAGTGAAGATTTGGGGGCTGCGATGGGGAAAGGGGCCTAGGATGGGGGTCGGGGAGCAGCACCGGTGATGGGACTTGAAGGATGGGCAAGATGGAGATGGTGGGGGCAAGGCCAGGAGGAGAGAGCGCGACTGGGCTCAGGGGCAGGTGTGCGGGTCGGTGCAGAGTCCGGGGCTGTACACCCAGAAGGGCAGGGTCAGTAACGAGGCTGGTGGGGGCCTGGCTGCCGTGTCTTTGATGGAAAGCCGCGGGAGGTGTTGAGCACGGCAGTAAGGGAGAACGGAAGATGCTTCTCTGGAGGATCTGAAGTTCCAGATTCATTTCCTAGTTTCCCGTGTGACCTTGGGCATGTCACCTGACCTCTCTGAGTCTCAGTTTCCTCACCTGCACATGGGACTAAGAATACTTGCTGGGCTGCTGTGAGGAGCAAGTGAGCATAACACAGGAGCAGGAGCCACTACCAGGATTCACGTCTTTGACAAACATTTATTGGGCACCTACTGTATGCCAGGCTCTGAAGCTGACCTGGGCTTCAGTGGTGAAGGGCAAAGGCTTCAGGCTTCCTGGGGGGAGATGGACAAGTTATCAAGGCTCTCAAATTCTGGTGGGTGGGGCCTCGGGAGCAGGCAAGGGCATCGCCCCAGCCTGGCGGCATCGGGGTGAGCTTCCTGAAGGAAGAGGAGACACTCCCTCGGTGAGAAGGAGAGGGAGGAACAGCATAAGCCAAGACCCGGAGGGACGGCCTGACCCACTGGCCCCTTGTGCTCCTGGGGGCAGGCCTGCCCCTGCCATGTTTGGACATGTGTCCCCAGGACGTGTGTGTGTGGGAGCCACTGGCCCTTGGCAGCGGCAGTGGGCAGGTAGGCTACACGTCCTGCAGTGCGCCCGGCAGTCCCCGCGACCGGGATGGGCCCACGTCCCGCGTGACAGTCGGACGTCTCACCGGGCATTCACGTAGGCGAAAACCCTGCTTGAAGTGATCTGCGTCTAGACTCTAACTTCATCTTACATACAAATGCAAATTTTCTTTTCCTGCCCCGTTTTAATCGTCACTGAATTTTCCAGGAATGCAACCACCATGTCAGTTGAGGGAAGGTTGTTCTTTGTTTCATTTGGACATTAACCAAGAGCTGGTCCCCATTCTGGAAAATCACGTCACCAACGGCCTCACCCACAGGGCGCACCTGTGACTGTCTGCACTTGTGGCCGCTGCCTTCCTGGAGATCCTGGTACAGGACAAGCTTCTGATTTCCCACATATCATTTTATGACAAATTACCTTCCTTTTAGTCCTCCACTTTTACATTATAATGAGGGAATTATAGCGCTGTTTTGGAAATCACACATACAGGTGAATTACATACCTATGAACTCAACTTCAGGAAACAGAGTCACGTTACAAAATATTAGTTTTATAAAAGAAGCATCGGGGGACCTCCCTGGTGGTCCGGTGGTTAAGACTCCGTGCTTCCACTGCAGGGGGCACGGGTTCAATCCCTGGTCAGGGAACTAAGATCCCACATGCCGTGCGGTGCAGCCAAAAGTTTAAAAATAAATAAATAAAAGAAGCGTCGGGTCTGAATGTTTGCGAGCCCCTGAGTCAGGAGACAGACAGGGAACCGGTTTTGTGATGGTGTCAGCCAGGGCTGAGTGGAGGGACCAGCTAGCCTGGGGCACCCACCAAGGAGCACGCAGACCTCAGGCATGAGTCAGTGATGTGGGAATGAGTCAGGATGGGGGCATCAGAACCTCGCACCACCCCCTCCAAACAGTGCCCTCAGGCGGAGATTTCAAAAGTACCTTTGCCTGGTACTGACGCATCTGTGTTCTCACAGGTGCGTCCTGGGAGAGGACTGTGAATCTGAGAGCAGCCAACTGCACACAGGTGCCCTGATTTGGGTAGGCAAGGTGGAGGCTCCTTACAGCAAATAAGACTTTGAAACTGAATCCACCTGGGATACAGTCGGCCTTTAAGGAGGGTGAATGACCCACCAACGAGGGCAGGGAATGTCAAATGAGAGACACTTCCAGACCAAATGGCAGGTCACTTCAGAGGACATGATCTAAAGCTCCTGGGTTCACCAAAAGAGAGAGGGATGGACTTTCTATTCGTAAAAAAATGTGGTTTCCTTTTGGATAAATGTGCAAATATTTAAAAACTATCAAGACGCGTGTCAAATTTCCAACCTGCCTGGGACCCCCGGGGTTGGACCCCGGCTGTCCCTTAGAGGGATGAGGCTAGAGTGCCAGGCATCGGCCAGATGACCAACGGCCTCGTAAATCACGTCAAGGAGTTGAAACTTAATCCCAAATTTAATGGAAAGCCTTTGGTGGATGCTGACCAGGGAGCAACGTGATCAGGTCTGCATTTTAGAAAAGTCAGTTTGGCTACAGGGTGGACGATGGGTAGGAGGGTTCAAGACTAGGCGGGGAGTCTCGCAGCATGGTTGGGGAGGGGGGCAGATTGTCTTAGGGGCAGGAGATGACAGTAGGGGCCGTGTAGTGGGGAGATGAGGGTGGCCCAAGAAATCTCGGGGGCGTGGGCACAGAGGTGGTCTGGATTGTCTAGAGGGGAGATGTCAGCGGCCTGGCTTAGCAAATGGGCATGTGCAACCCTTCTGTAGCCCATGCCCTGGGCAGGCACTGCTCAGGCAATCCTCCCAGCAAACCTCTATGGCAGGTCCATTATGATCATTTCCGTCATTTTTACAGACACGGAAACAGAAACAGAGAGCTTAAGCCCTTGCCGTGGTCATCTCCGTGGGACCCCATTCTCAGAGATTCCAGGGCTCTTTCGGAGGCAGACTGCCAGGTCTCGTGACTGATTTGTGCTAAGGAAGAATGCGTGTCTGCGTGGACTGGCCAGGGTCTGCTCAACCTCATTCAGGAACAAAGAACTCAGGTTCTTCTGTCCAGACCACGGCCCCTAACTCAAACCTGCTCATGCTGGGAAGGTGGCCCTGCAGAGTTGCCTCGCTGAGAAATGGGGGGTAGAGTGTTCGCGATGGGCAGCCAAGCTGGGTGGGGGCAGCCAAGAGCCTCTTGTCTGAGTGGACACAGCTGCCCCACGCAGGGAATGGACCAGACCCTCCTCTCGCCTCCCAAGGTCACAGGCAGCTCTGATCAGGGCCAGCAAGGGTGCAGGACGCCCCTCCGCCCCTCCCTTCCTGCTTCTCCACCATCACCGGCGAGTCACTTAAGCCCTGTCCAGAGTCCAGCGGTCTTTCTGCAGAAGACCTGGCGGGGTACCGGCTGGAGGCCACAGCGCAGAACCTCCCCCTTCCCCACCCACGCCTCCCTCGGCGGCCGCGAGAGCAGGAGAGGCCGGCCCTGCGGGTTTGGGGCGCCCTCTGCTGGACATTTTCCACTATCCGCCGTGTGATGCCGGCACCTGCCTCTGGACTGGATATTTGGGTGTTTGCGGCAGGGGGGCCATGAGGCATGTGGGGAGAGGATCTTCTTTCTCCTCAAGCTGGGAAGCGGAGGCAGTCACAGGGGTAAGATGGCCGGTCCCCAGCCGATGAGAAAGAATACGCAGGGCAGATGAGCCTACGTTTTTCATTTCAATTCTTGTGTCCCCATCAATAGCGATCTGCCCTGCTGGGACCCCCCACTCCATCCCTCCCACCGGCCGTCTTTGATCGCTTACCTTATTTACGAGTCACAGTAGCCCTCGATAATCACAGTACTAAAATCATTATAATGAATATCACTGCTACTACTACTTATTTTATTGGATATTATTTATTAGCTATTGGATTCACAATAGCCCATGATAATAGTATTAAAATTATTTTAGTGGATATAATTATTCCTACTTATTTATTAGATATTATTTGAATGGATATGCCAAATATTCTTACTTATCTGTGGGTATTTTATTCAATATTATTTGTTGGATTTGGAAATTTATTAGATATAGGATATTACTGTATATCAGATATTACTTATTGGATATTGGATTCACAGTAGCTCATGATAATTATAGTATTAAATTCATTTTTAATGGCTAGAACCACTCCTCCTATTTACTGGATATTTGATTGGATATTATTTGAATGGACAAAACTGACAGAACTCAGTTATATGACCAAGCCTCATTACCTCGTTTAATCCTCACTTCTCTTATCAAGCCCATTTTTCAGATGAGAAAACTGAGGTCCCCAAAGAGTAAGCCCCATGCCCAAATCACAGGCCAGCGCTCTCCCACCTTCGCCTTGCGGGCCCCTCCCGCTGAGCCACACAGCTTGCACACACACCCCGCCCCGTCCCCCCACCCCGCCCCAAGGCGGTGGGAAAGTTCTAACTGGGCTCCGACTAGCGCAGGGAGCCCCTTACCTTCCGCCACCCGCTGGTGCAGCTCTGTCCGGTAGCTCCTTACTTGAGAAGTGGCGGAGGCGAGAGTCCGGCCTGACACATGCGCACCAGCGTTCCCGCAGCGCCTTCTGTGCTGGGGGTGGGACTTGGGGATTCCCACCACCCCTCCCCGCGTGCAAGTGAAGAAGGCTTTGGCCGAAACCATCTGTGTGATCAGGAATGTTGGTTAAAGAAAGGTCATTTCTTGGCTGGGGAAGAACAGCCTCTTCCAACAACATTCTTTCAAAACAAATCCATCTCAGCTCTGTGGGGTGTGCGTCCCAGGGTGCTGGTGCTTCATGAAGATCCCAGCACGTCCTAAGGGGCCCCTTCAGGTTTTCTATCTGGAGACACACCTGAGCTAGACATTGGGCGGTGGGGGAGGAAGGACGGATGCAGAATTAGCCCTCACTGAACACCCTCAACCAGGTTTTCCAGGCCCTGTGCAGGGTGTTTTCATTTGCTATCTCACCAGCTCATTACTCACCCATGGGGAGACTGAGGCACAGAAATGTTAAATGACTTCCTTGCCCAGGGTCAGGCAGCTGGGGTATGACAGGCCTAGGATTTGAACTCAGACCTTTCCCACTCCAAAAAACCCACGATTTCCCCACTAAAGTGACATTTGTATTTGGCCTGTGGCCCGCTTTGACTTCCAGATCTTTTTCTCCTCCACGTTTGCACAAGGCCAGTCCTATCCTGTCTGGCAGCGATATACAGTGTTTAAGTGCACGGGCTCACGGATCAGCCCACCTGGGATTTAATCCTGAGCCCGCTACTCACCTGCACCAGGCAAATCACTCTGTGCCTCAGTTTCCTCATCTGTAGAAGAGGGATAACGATAGCAGTACCTACCTCCGAAGGATCCTGTGAAGAGTAAATGAGTTACTATTTACATATGTAAAATTCTTAGAGTCTGGTACAAGATAAATGCTCAACAAATATGGGCTTTTAATCACTGATGTAGTTGCTCTCAGCCCTGGTTGCGAATCAACCCAGGAGCTTTAGAAAAATGCCAACATGTGGGTCCCACCCCAGAGATTCTGATTTAATTGGTCTCAGGTGGAGGGAGGCCAAGTGTAGGTGTTTGTCAGAGCTCCCCAGGTGATGCCAATGCTCAAAGGTGAGATGCAAAAAAAAAAAAAAAAGGCGAGATGCACCAGGCCAGAGTCTCCACGGCAGGGCTGGTGTCCTGGGCACCCGGGATAGTGGGCAGCACCCAGCAGGTGTCAGGAAATGCTGGAGGGCTACTCAGATGCCCTGTGGGTCTATGTCACTCTTTACTCAACATCAAGATCACGAGTTTGGATCTCATCTCCCATCACTTAGGAGGGAGGTCACCCACTCAGACGCAGGTCATCAACCCTGAAATAAAGACAAGCTCTGTCCCATCCTGAAAGTCCCTAATCCAAACATGAAATCATCCCAACTCTGCCTCTGCCAAGGGCTGTGCAAGTTCCGCCTGGATTACGCCAAGTCCCCGGAATTCCAGAGAAGGGACTCGCCCCGTTTCTTTCTAAGTCACCTGCTGCTGGCCCCTGGCTTCCCTGGGACGTGCCAGGAGGAGAAATTCAGGTCCAGTGAAGATGTTGGGGCAGGTGGAGGGCTCTGAGCTCCGGCCCACCCCTTCCAAGTCACCCAAATCCCTCTCCAGCCGAGGAGGTTGATACACGTTGGCTCTTTATACCATTTTACAAATGACTTCCACTCTCTGGGTCTTTGTTTCTTTGTCTGAAAATACTTTGTAGGTTTCAGTGAGGATTCAAATGATTGAAGACACAGAGCAGGGTTGCATTAAGTGGTGGTTATTTATTTATTTTACTTTTATAAATTTATTTATTTTATTTATTTATTTTTGGCTGTGTTGGGTCTTCGTTGCTGCGCGCGGGCTTTCCCTAGTTGCGGCGAGCGGGGGCTACTCTTCCTTGCGGTGCGCGGGCTTCTCATTGCGGTGGCTTCTCTCATTGTGGAGCACGGGCTCTAGGCCTGCGGGCTTCAGTAGTTACGGCATGCAGGCTCAGTAGTTGTGGCTCGCGGGCTCTAGGTGCACGGGCTTCAGTAGTTGTGGCACACGGGCTCAGTAGTTGTGGCGCACGGGCTTAGTTGCTCCGCAGCATGTGGGATCTTTCCGGACCAGGGATCAAACCTGTGTCCCCTGCTTTGGCAGGCGGATTCTCAACCACTGCACCACCAGGGATGCCCCTTAAGTAGTGGTGATAATACAACAGTCACACCCGTCGTGACGGGGGTGGCCCAGGCGCATCACCTGATGAGGCGCAGCTGGCCATGCTGAGTGGGGAGAGGGCTGCAGGGGTTCAAGGCCCAGATCTGGCCCTTAGAGGAGGGGTCAGAGGCTGGCAGAGAGCAGACAGAGAAAGTGCAGTTGGCACCAGAGTCAGACCCATCCCCTGCTCCATAAAATGTTCCTAACTGGGACCTGATTGCAGACAGAGAACACACTCAGGGACCACCATGGGTTCTGTTTGCAGCTCTGGAGCCAAGCATCCTCATCTCTGCTCTTCTGGCCCCAGCTGCAGATCCCAAGCATGGGGACCAAGCCAGAAAATGCCGCCCACCCAAGACGGCGTTTCCCCCCAGAGACATCAAGGGACCCACATTTCCAGAGTTCCTCCAGGCACAGAGCAATATGCCTACACAGGCATGACATGCATCTTGGGTAAGCCTCCCAGCAGCCTTTCAAGGAGATGCCAGCCTCTGCTCCCATTTAAGGACAACTGTGGCTTGGAAGGGTTAGATGCTCCAGAATCCACACCCAAATTTGCTCAAGTGTGAAGCCATACCTTTTCTACTCTGTTTGCATGCTAGAATCAGATGTAGCTGAAATATCAGCCAGGGGTCTAAGGGACCTCCCTACATTATCTGGTTAAAATTATATGATGGAGGATGCACAAGTCTAAGATGTGCAAGTCTAAGTCACGTTCCCTTACGGGGGGACAGGTCACTCTCGTCTCCAGCCTGATGTCTTGTGACAAGGGGTTGGCATCACAAATCTTTGTTGACTTAAACATTCATTTATTCATTCTTTGAGCAAATATTTGTTGAGCACCTCCTGGCCATGAGATGAAGCACTACAGACCCAACAGGGAAGAAGACAGACAAGGTCCCTGGGCTGACAGAGCCAGCATTCCAGGGTGTGTGGGGAGCCAGGTGAGCACGGAAGAGACAAAAAGTAAACAAACAACAATGATGAAAGACTGTAATAAGGGTTATGTATCGGTTATGTGTCGCTGCCTAACAAACACTCCTAGACATATGGCTTAGACAACCATCATTTATTTCCTCCCAATTCTGCAATTTAGGCCTGACTCAGCTGGGCAGTTCTTTTGCTGGTCTTGCCTGAGGTCATTGGTAGCCTCAGCTGTTATCGGGTGTCTTGACTGGGGGTGGGGTGGCTGGAGAGTTTCAGCTGGCCTCACCAGTGTCTTCTCTCTCTCCATGTAGTCTCTCATTATCCAACAGTCTACCTGATGGCTTCCTTATATGGTGGCCAGAGGGTTTCAAGAGGGCAAAGGCAGAGCTACAAGGCTATCTGGGGCCCAGGCTTTGGAACCAGTGCTATGTCACTTCTGCCACTTTCTATTGGCAAAGCGAGTCTGCAGACCAGCCCAGATTCAGGAGATGGGAAAATTAACTCCCCCTTTTTTTGTGGGAGCAGCTGCAAAATGATATGGCCATGTTTTTCAATTTACTCCAGGCTAGGAGAGGCATACCAGGTGCTGAGGTAGGGCAGAAGTCAGAAATCAGGCCCATAGACATTATTTGCTTGGTCTCAACAGTGTTACACTTAAAAAAAAAAAAAAGCAAATTAACTTTAAATGCAGAAACCAGAGCATTTCGTGCAAAACTCCAGATTGTCCAGCTTCTTGGGAAAAAAAACAGAAGTTCTGGCAACACCTGGCCAGCATTCCCACATGGCAGCAGACTATTTGCTGAGCTGTGGCTGCCACCACCAGATGGGTGTCAAAGTTCTCACCTCTCCCTGCTGATTTCTAACCCTGAGGCTGAGCGTCTGTGGCCAGTTAGGACTCTTCAGCTATTGTGGTTCTGACAGTAGAGCTAAGGAGGAAAGTGAAACATTGCTCCTACCTGTGGAAAAAACAGTAGACCTAGAAGAGCCCACGTTTGGTTATTTGTATTGTGTATGTCATTCATATTTGCATAGAATCAGCAGTTGGTTCTTTACACCTCTGCTTCACTTTGGAAGCTTTTAGACCCTTTTGGCATCTTCCACCCTTCTGATACAGAGTTGGAGGAGAGGAGCAGGGAAGTTCTCCATAAAGACAAGCCATTGATGCTGTACCTGAAGGATGAGAAGCCAGGATGAGTGAAGGGAGGGGGCACAGCATGTGCCAATGCCCCGTGGTCACAGAGGGCCCCTGGGGCTGAAGGGTGAGGTGTCAAGTGGCACAGAATGAAGCTGGAGCCATGGGCAGGGGCCCCCTTGCAGTGGTTCAGAGGCCACGGCATGGTCGGGTTTCATTCTCAAGGCAGTGGGACAGCAGCAAAGGGCTTTTAAGCTGGGGAGTAACATGGTGGGATGTCCAGAGACTGAGAGAACAGATGGTAGGGGGCTAGGATTTGGGGGATGGGTTTTTATAGAAGTTGAGTGGGATTGGCAGAGAACACTGGTGAAGACAAGAGGGTCTGTCTGTCAAGACTCCTGTCTGTCTGAAGGAAGCCTGGGTAAAGCGAGGCCTCCAGCGACTCAGGCGGCCCAGGGCCTTCTGCTGTAGCCTCTGTAGGGTAGGAAGTTTGAGTGGCTCAGACCTTGAGGAGTAGGACCGGCAAACTCTGGCCAACGAAAGCCTTGGCCAACTCTGGAAGCAGGTGCATCATTTCCAAGATGGAAAGAAGTCTAGGAGATGGGTGGGTCTCAGTTCTGGCTGAACACCCGAGTCACCTGGGTCCTATTCCTGGGCCCCTCCAGACTAATCAAGGTTGAACTCCTGGAGGGTGGGGTTGTATGAGTTTCCTATGGCTGCTGTAACAAACCACCACGAACTGAATGGCTTCAAACAACACACATTTATTATCTCGCAGTTCTGGAGGTCAGAAGTCCAACACTGGTCTCACTGAGCTCAAATCAAGGTATCACAGGACTGTCTTCCTTCTGGAGGCTCCAGGGCAGAATCGGTTTCCTTCCTTTTTCCGACTTCTAGAGGCTGCCCACATTCCTTGGCCTGGGGCCCTGCGTCACTCTAACCTCTGCTTCTGTTGTCACCTCTTCTCTTTGGTCCTCCTGCCTCCCTATTATAAGAACCCCTGTCATGACATGGGGCCCACCTGGATAGCCCAGGGTCATCTCCCAGCTCAAATCCTTAACTCAGTCACACCTGCAAAGTCCCTTTTGCCACATGAGGTCACAGATTCTCTGGTTCAGGGATTAGGACACCGAGGCATCTGGGGGCCGGGGGAGCATCGTTCCGTTAACCACGGGAGTTAAGGTATCTCAGGGTTTCTTCTGCAGAGAACGCTGAAAGGGAGGGCCCTGAGCACAGCTGGCTCTTCTGGCCGTGTCTCCAGGCTGGGTGCTGTGTGGACCCATCAGGGTGGGGACTGTGTTAGTGCAGTCCCCCTGTGTTCTGTCTGCTGACAAAGAGAGACAGCATAAAGGCGAAAGGACAGTTGTAGGAAGAACCTGGGCACGGGTATCAGATAGACCTGGGTCCAAATGCCAGCTCTGCCTCAGACCAGCCACGTGACTGGGAGCAAGTGACTCAAATGGCTTGTGACGTTCCTGTCTGTTAGGGGAGGGTCACGATGATCTCTTAGGAATGCTGTGAGGGTAACCGGCAGCAAAGGACCCACCACTGTATGGCAGGTGTCCGATGGATGCTGTCCCCCCAAAGTCCCTGGGCAGCTTAAAGGATGGGGGGAAGGCAGCTAAGGGGCGCCGACACCCCAGGCAGGTGATACACCCTCTTCCTCCCAGCTGCAGTGGGGAAACACAGCAGTGGCAGCGATGGAGAATCTGGCCGGGCTGGAATTGTTAGTCAGTTTCCCCTTTCCTGGCCACAGCTGATAAGTATATCCTGCTGGATAAAAATACATCCACCCTTACGGTAAGATTCCCAGGCTGGGAATTCTCCGAGCACCCCGCCTCCAGCCTGGGGGAGCGCAAGTTGCCTTTCCCTGTAAACATTTTAGGAGTGCCTGTGGTTCCTGGGCGAGGGGTCCGGCAGGCCTGCCACACTCTGGGACGGGGCGGAGGCTGCTGCCGCCGCTGGGGAAGCAGCAGGCCAGGCTGGGCCGTGGTGCAGGGCACCCTGTTCGTAAGTGGCAGTGCCGACGGAGCCGAGAGGCAAGAGCCCTGTGACCAGCACGGGGCCTTGCCGTGCGCCGGCCGGGGCTTGGTACCACGTGGTAGCCCCTTCAGCTCGCACCATGTCCCCAGGATGGTCCCGCTGTCCCCGAGGCACAGGGGGTAAGGAACTACGCCAAGGAAGCGTTGGTGGTGGAGACTGGATCTGAACTCAGCTGTCTGGTATTTAACAGGTAGACTGGCTCCTGCTGAATCGAATTTAGAAAAGCTGTTCGGATTTTCAGTTTCCTGATGGTGAGGAAGAGGTCTGTGGATCACCCCAGACGCCAGCTGACACACTCACAGGTGGCAGACCTCGCACACCAGACACGTGGCACTCCCGCCCGGGGCCGTCTACAGTACACAGCACTGGGGGTAGGAAAGTGGATTCCCATTTCCTCAATCTTCCCGAAGACCCAGCATCTAGTGTTGATCATTTTTCTGATTTGTTCCCTATATTTGATCCCTCATCCTTTTTTTTGAGGTGAACTTCACATAACACAAACCATTTGAAAGTGTGCAATTCGGTGGCATTCAGTACTTTCACTACGTCGTGCAAGCATTTCTATCTTTTTCCAAAACGTATTCTTCACCTGAAGGGAAACCCCGGGCCCATGAGCAGTTGCTCCCCATTCCTCTCTCCCTCCAGGCCCTGGCAACCATGAATCTACTTTTGGTCTCTAGGGATTTGTCTTTTCTGGACATTTTGTATAAATGGAATCATAGAATACAAGGTCTTTTGTGACTGGCTTCTTTCACCTGGCGTGTTTTCAAGGTTCATTCATGTTGGAGCATGTATCAGCGCTTCGTTCCTTTTTACGGCTGTATAGTATTCCACTGTATGAACAGGCCACATGGTGGGTATCCATTCATCTCTTGGTGGACATGTGGGTTGTCTCCACCTATCGGCTAATGTGAGCAGTGCTGCTGTGAACACTGGTTTGAGCCCCCGTCTTCATCTTTCCTGGGTATATACGCCTGAGAGTGGAAGTGCTGGGTCACATGGTAACTCTCTTCAACTTGCTGAGGAAACGCCAAATGGCCCCCCATTAGCAGTTGCACCGTTTTCCATTCCCACCAGCAGTACACGAGGGTTCCAATTTCTCTGCACCCTCAGCAATACTCGCTATTTTCTGTAGCTGTTGTTTCACGATAGCCATCCTAGTGTGTGCGAACTGCTTATCCTTCACTGCGAAAGTGGAGCTGAGATACCACGCAGCCCCACCTCCACAGATCCAGCTGAGAAAGTGGATTCCCAAGGTCATCCTAGAACTCAAACCCTCTGCAGCCCCGGGGGCGACTTTATTAGCAGGGAATGCGTTGCACGCAGAGAAAGTTCCTTGGGTGAAAATGGACTGGGGCCAGTGGAGGCCACTGACACAGCTCTTGGAAAAAATTCATGGGGACAACGAGGGTCACGCCCTACTCACACCAAACTTTCACAAGCTGCTCCAAAACCTAACAGGCAGTGACCATGAATGAACTCCTCAAGTTCTCCAGAAAGCTACAGGTTTCTTCTACAACAAAACAACAACAACAACACACACACACATACACACCCTCACTCAAAGTTGGTTTTGGTTTTTTTAAAATTTATTTATTTATTTACTTTTGGCCGCGTCGGGCCTTCGTTGCTGCGCGTGGGCTGTCTCTAGTTGCGGCGAGCGGGGGCTACTCTTCGTTGCGGTGCACAGGCTTCTCATTGCGGTGGCTTCTCTTGTTGCGGAGCACCAGCTCTAGGCTTGCGGGCTCAGTAGCTGTGGCACTCAGGCTCAGTAGTTGTGGCTTGCGGGCTCTAGAGCGCAGGCTCAGTAGTTGTGGCGCACGGACTTAGTTGCGCCGTGGCGTGTGGGATCTTCCCGGACCAGGGCTTGAACCTGTGTCCCCAGCACTGGCAGGCAGATTCTTAACCACTGTGCCACCAGTGAAGTCCGGTCTTGGTTTTTAAAAAAAAACACCTTGGCTCTCATCAGCTTCTATTCCAGCTGAAAAAATGGTGGCGGCACCAGCAATGAACCTCCTATTTTAGCTCCCATCGAGGAAGTCTTCTCTGACTGACCCCTTCGGCCACAAAACTGTTTGATTTTCCATCCTTGGCCATTAAGCAAACACATGAGCAGCTTTCAAGAAGGTCTGTCCCCTTTCCAGAGAGACAGGCTGTTGGTCTGCCTGGCCTTGAATCCAGCTCTGCCCTCCCACCACTGAGCCTGAGTTTTGGCCAAGTGATAACTTCTATGGGCCTCAGTTTTCTCTGCTGTAAAATGGGTTGTTGTGAGGATGAAGTGAGTTAACACGTGAGGTGCTTAAAGCAGCCCCTGGTACACAGTTGGTCAAAACAAGATACGAGTCACTCTCTGAAGCCAGCAACAGTATCAGGAAGGTGACACGGTCAACCCCCATTGTCCCATCTCCACCTGCATCAAAACTGGCAAAGCACCCCTCCCCCCCACCTACAACAGGCAATCTGGGGTATATTCTTCCAGAACTGGGTTCCTTTGCAGGGCAGGCTTTGAGCAGACTGACGCCTCAGGTACTGTAGACATAAAAGGGACCTGGCAATGATCTGGTCCAGGGTTTTATATAACAAGGAATTATGTCCTTGCCCTCCAGACAAGGAAATCCAGTGACTTAAGTCTCATTTTAGAGACAAGAAACGGAGGCTCCAGGAGGGCAGAGACTGCCAAGGTTTCCCAAGGGTGAGTGGGCACAGCCAGGACCCCTCGGAGCTGCTGGTGGAGGCCTGGGCATCGCAGGGCCGGGCTTCAGGCTCCGACAGCTCCGACTACACCCTTCCGCAGTCAGCCAACGTGGACACTGGTTTCTGGCCAAGTCTTTGTTTAAAGAAAGGGTTCCACAGCAACCTTCCCACCCCCCAAAGATAAAAAGGCTGGCAGACCGCTGGACCATAGAACCTTCTCGCTATTATGGAAGGTGGAAAGAATTTAAAACCAACTTCCAGACCTACCTGACGCTATGCTGTACGACTGAAGAGGAATATTCCATTTCTTCTTCTTTCCAGGTGACTTCAGGAGTGATTCTGGCAGACTTCATGTACGTAACTTTGACATTACTGGGAGAGTCTCTCTTTGCCCCATGTCTTCGGTGGAGATCTCTGCCTGTGACATTTTTCAGGACCCCTGGTCTTTGTAGCTTTGTAGTCTCTGGGCATGAGAGCAAGAAGAAATTACAGGGAATTCTGTTTGTCAGAGACAGAATTCTCCAACATATAACTAGACCGTTGAGGTCAGGATCCTCTATTCCTCGTAAGTCTAATTTCGTTCTCTCTTCCAAGGAAAGTAAATTTGAAACTGTCTTTTGGGGGAGTCAGAATGGGGACTTATTCTGATAAGGGATGGAAGACACCAAGGCAATGACTGTGGAGTGTGGTGAAGGAGTGTATCTTACACTGTTAGCCAGGATCCAGGGAGCTGACACCCAAACTGTTTAAGATGTGGTGTAAAAAAGATAATTTTCCACTCAGAAGTCAAGCCAAGCTGTATAGACAACGCTAATTTAGTGGGAACCACTGTAAAAATCAGAACCCATTACAATGCGTTCCCCATCAAATTGTTTTATTAGGTTAATTAAACAGCTTAAAGACGATTCATTTGTTCGGTACCCTTCTACAAAATATTTCAAGTTTTAAATGAACTTCCAATACATAAAACAAAATTACTTTACCATAGACAAATTTCAGATCAAAATACAACACTCTGTTTCTGTTTTCTTACAGTTATAAAATCCAGTCAATACAAACTACATAAAAAAGATAAAACACTTTCACTGATCCTTGGTACAAGAGAACAGCACGACTGCAGTATGTTCCCAAAGCACAAGTCCTGTGCTCGTGAAACGGGGTGACCCCGTAGTTACCCCACAATAAACCAAAGCTGGTAAACAAAGTGCGTGCTACTTAATTTTAAGAAAGTTAACATAGCCTCTTTGCATCAGTATTACTTGTAAACCATAAAGCAACTTTGTAAGAAAGGTTACTAATTCAAAATTACTTCAACTTCACTAAAATTTCATACCAGCAACGGAATAGAAAACTACTCCACAGAACAAATGAATACACTTGTACCACAGGATGTTTGAGACGTGACGTTTCAATGAAATCACATTAGCACAATTTCTCTGCTATCCTACTGAATTCGGGGAGGATAATTCTACAAGTTGCAACGTCCCAGTACTTGAAATATTTTGAACTTTCCATAGCATGTCTTTTGTCTAGCTTATGTATATTTCATTGCAAATCTCTGGTTTTTTCAGTAGTAGGTCTTTCTTTAAAGATCGAGATACCTCATCTGAACACACGTAACCCTCATTTGAATACACGTCTAAGTAGACTGACTACTCAACTTGGAATCTTACCAGATAATAAAAGCTGCAGGATTTAAATTAAAAACTCTTCTGTATGTACCATGTCAGAAAATATAGATATGTTAATTAAACAAAGACTTGCGTTTAAGAGGATGAATTTTGATATGGTATTTTGGGAATCTGGTATTCATGGACTTGGCTTTATGGTATTAAAAGCATCAAAATGACAAAACAAGAGTGTGCTGAAAACTGGTTCTTGACAAGGGCGACTGCCACATATGGCGGCTGGTGCCGCACAGGCAACCAGGCAACAGGAGTGTCGCTGGTTGTTCTGCCGGACCAGGGCCCACTGTGAAGATCAGCCCTGAGTCTGGGAAAGTCAAACTGAATTTATGGCCCTGTTTCAAGGAGTTCCCTTGGTAGTCTTCTCTCACAGCGGAAGACTGGGATCGGTGAGAGAAAACGAATGAATCTACACGTTTTAGAATGAGTGATGGATGGACCCCATTCACAGATAGGTACGAGCGTCTCTGTCACCAGGAACATACAGTGTGAAAATGAAGTCTGCCAGAGCCTGCTTGAGGTACTTCTACAATAGTTTCTGATGAGGATGGGAGGGAAGGGGTGGAGGAGGGAGGTGCTTTTGTTAAATCCACTCATCACTCCCAGCTCTGCTGATGCAAGTGCAGAACGGGCCGCGACAGGTGTTCAAAAAGTTCTGCCGAAAATATGATTATTTTTTCATGGTCGTCACAATTCACAAGTGGTATGACTGAACACAAAACAAGTATCGCTATGTCACTGGCGACTTGAAGGGGTACAGGAATGAGGAACCAAACAAAGGCTGTGTTACAGATGAGTCAAAATGAAAAGAATCCCATCAGCAGAAAAAGCCACTGATATTTAATGAAGCAAGTGTTGCTAAAGCGCCTGTGCTTTTCTCAACTAAAGGCCACTTGAGACATTTCCCACCATAAAATCATCTACCCCATGGAACCTGGCTGATCTCTGTTTTCACGTAAAACTTGAATTTTGAGGTCCCCTGAAGGAAAACAAAGCTGTAAACCCACTGACACTGAAGGTTTGTTTTTAAGCTGATGATACACACCCTTTTGCCCCACGTACCAGATCCTACGTAATTTTACACAGAGCATAGAGTCCAATTCAATGAGCATATGCTTAGATTAACAAGAATCCATTTACTTTCTGGAGTGTTTTCTGAAGCAAAAATTCCTTTTGAAAAAAATACGTAAAGATGGTCTCTCTCTTACTGTAAATGAGGAATTCTAATTTCCGATCTTATTCACAATTTGGAGTGCAGTGTGTTTTTAATCAGAGCTAAATAAGAGGAAAGGACGAGGCGGAGCCCGCACGGCGCCTGGCAGCTGGGTGCTGGCATCTGGGGTCCCTGCTCCTGGCTCAGACAGGAGCCCTAAGAACCTCCGGGGCAGGTGTGGAAGGTGAGGCTGCCCAGGGCCCCAGGGAGGCTGTTCCAGTCTAGCTGCTTAAGGAGCCGCAGAGATGCACTTGGCCATGCCTGGGCGGGAGGCTCTGGGCCCCGCCGGTTCTCAGTGCGAGGAGCAGAGTAGCGCAGACTCTGGGAGCTGCCCGGCCTGGGCGACCGCTCTGGCTCTCTGGCGGCCGAAAGTGCTGGTCACAGAGGCCAGGTGAGGGCTCCCGGAAGCATGCTTTTTCAACACGTGTTTTTAGGTTAACAGTCTGGGGAACCAGAAGCGCGCCCCTCCCTCTTTTGGATACATAATTCAAGCAGTTAAAAAACCAGACTGGGAGAGGCCACGGGATGAGATCAGAGGGCAGGTGAGGATGCGATTGCCAAGAAAAGTAGGTAAATAAGGGTACGCTTCAGAACGCAACCAAAATACCTCCTCCCATCTTGACTAAAGTTCCTCAACCGCCCAGAAAGAAGTGCCAACTGCAGGAAGGGCCTATGTTCTGGGAGATCCCACCCGCAGTCTGTGCGGGCACAATGGGACATGGGGAGGAAAGTGAACACTGGTTCAAACAAACGGTTACCCATGAGTGAAGACGACCGAGGGGATGGGGAGAAGGCACACACCCGGAGAACAACGCGGAGAGCTCCCTCCCTCGGACCTGGACCTGGACTTGCGTGCCCGCCCCAGCCTCTGCTCAGTCCCTGGGCTTTGGGGCAGGTGGGGTCGGGAGGAGACACAGAGGGGGAGTGGCGCCCCTGCAGCCCCGTCAACCGGGAGGAAGACTGCAGGGGCTTTCATAGGAGAGCGAGGGACAGAACCCGAGAGGAAGCAGGTCCTCTGGAAACGCTTCTCCAGGGATGACGAAGTAACCCATCAGCGAGGTGGCCGTTCCTGGAGCTGGGAGGGGCTGGGAGAGGTCAGCCGACCCAACTCCCCCCGCCCCCGTGCACGGTGCCCTCCACGGCGTCCCAGGCCCCGCTTAAAAGAGTCCGATTTTTACTTATCAGCTTTCTTAAGTCTGCGGAGGTACTGAGGGATTTAGAACAAAGAGTATATAAACAGCAAGAACCACTGTAGTTAACAGTACGGTTTTAGGGAAATCTCTAGAAGTACGTCTATTTCTGAAGGTTCCGCTGAAGCTGGCTGTAGCCGTGGGCCGGTGGCCGCAATCAGGAGACGGTGAGCGGGCAGAGAGGACGGAGGGGAGGGAGGCGGGGAGAGAGAACACATCAGGAGGAACAAAGGCCCTTCTCCTCAAAAACAATGTGAAAGCTAAAATACAAATGTTATTTCCCGCCCCCCCCCCTCCTTTTTTACTAAACTGTTCACAGAACCTCTTGTCTGCAAGGAGCTTTGGAGCCTGTGACAATATCCTGTCACCGTGCAAGACTCCCGTGGCTGACACTGTCACACCCGCTAGTCCCAGCTGCAGGGGGGCATCCTTGGGGTGATTCTCAGAGCTGAGCGCTCAGAACCACAGGAGGCACCCATTTCATCACGAGGCAATTCCAGAAAGTTCTAAGAGCGACAGAAACATTCTGCCTCTATAGTTTCTGCCTCTCGGCTTGAGCAAGGCGCTCTGGGGCACGCACACCTGCTCCTTCTAAAGCTCCCCCAGCAGGCCAGAACCTGAGGCCTCCAGAGAGCCCACCACCGCGGCTGTCATCCCCGGGTCGGCCTCCCAGGCGCTGGTGCTCAGAGCCGGCAGCTCAGTGCAGTTCCCAGGGCCCATCAATGCATCACATGGACGGAACAGACTTCCTCTTCGGGCTACCAGCCCCCCCACACAGACAAGGGCACTATTTTTTTAAACAGTTGGCTTATGTTCAAATTATCAATGATTTCCCCACACACATTTTTTTCTTTCCCTTTCAATTGGGAACTATCTTCTCTGAACCTAGACATAAGACTATATTTAGCCATGTTATCAGACTGTAAAAAAAGCACTGCAGACCCTAACACCCAACACTTTCCTCCGCCGTCTATAGTTTTATACAAGTTACTAGTGAAAACGTTAAAAACGCATACTGCTAGATTACCCCCATCCGTGCTGACACAAGGGCCCGTTCCTATCAACACTGCCTGGGTATTTCTCAGCCCTTTTAAACCTATTTCTACTTCCTTTTCTCAATCACAAAAATATCAAGAATGACTTTATCAAATGTCTTACTGAAGTCAAGATAAGCTGGGTATATCACGTACCACTAAATTCACCAGTCTGTAATCTGAACTGGAAAGGAAGTGATTTTATAAAAGGATTAAGTAGCTCACTTTTGGTATCACTTTGTTAAATAACCCTTCTTTACCTGAAGGTACAGAAGTTCTACACACACACACACACACACACACACACGTAACACAAAGTTTGTTTGTTTGTTTTTAGGTTCCACATAACATCCAAGTTCAGAAAACATGGATAGTTCAGGTATGCTGATCTCAAACAGAGATCTAGAAAACAACCAGTTTATTGGACTAATATAGACTACTACCTTTAATATTTTAGGAAAACAGAAAAATTCAACTTCAGGAAAGAGTTTTAAATATAATTAGAGTACTTCATTAGGCAAACCCTGAAATAAGGGATATTTATAACCACTCTAAATATTCTAAACACATATTTTGGGGTGTTTCCGCTGTCTAGAGTTACCTCGAATTGAGGTCTTAGAGAAGTAGGAGGAGAACGGAGTCATGGACCCAGAAAATAAACAATTTTGGAAGTGCAAATATGCATTTACTTGTGTATTGTGGTGGCAGACGTGAGAATGAAGAAAGCACTAAGGGTGGGGACACTGAGCGAAGGGCGAGAGCTGAGACCACGAGTGACTAGAGGCTGAGACGGGCGGCAATGGCAGCTGAGATCCCAACCACCCCATCTGTGTGCAAGACACCAAGTTCTCACCGTCCTTACCCCACTGATTCCTCACAGCAACCCTAGCAGGTAAACACCCATCATCTCTTTCTACAGGGTAAAGGGCTTCAAAGCTCACGAAGCAGCCAGCGGCCAGCATCTCCAAACCCACGTGCACCCGGCCCTGAAGCCCACGCATGCTCACAACCATTGGGTTCACTTGGGACAGTACAGAGGATGTTTACAGATATTTTCCTCAAAACAATTACAATACAAAAGCTTGGGGCTTTAGATGGGTGAACCTTGGTTCTCTTGGAAACCACCTAAGGGAATGCCTCATGGCCGACGGCTAGATCCACCCGAGGAGAACTTTGCCAGAATACTGCTGTCAGGAGCAAGCCCTTTAGTCTAAAAAGCACAAGCACATCCACTAAGTCTTAATGCACAGGGACAGTTAAGGTTTTAGATCTCACCTGGTATGTAAGTTATTCCTAGTATGCTAGGTTTTTAGGAATGGGCATAACTCTTTTTGTACTGGGTACAAAAGGGTACTGGGTAATTCCTATAAGAAATCACCCCCGGAAGGGAAGGTCTGTCTACGAGAAGTGATGGGCCCCGCACCTCCCCCTAACTCACCAGCCAGGTAGGCTGACACATGCTGGCGAGGACAGCACCCACACGTGCCCTGTGCAGATGGTGCGTAGGGGAGGAAGCTGGGGACATTCCACTGACACACAAAACAAACCCGATCACTCGTGATTTTAAGTGTAATGCAGTTCTGTGTTGTTTGGTCAACTCAACCCTGCACTTTCAGAGTTTCATTTTAAAACCCCAGGTTATCAGAACTAAAAGAGAAGAGGAACTTCTTGATGCACCCTATACTTTCATCAAAATTAAGATTCTTGGGAAACAAATTCATGAAACTACACTTAACAGACCCTTAAACTGCTCCCAATAGCACCTTACAGAATATGAAGAACAGTAGCCCCAAGCATCCAAATCCCAAACACCGGGTCAAATTACAGACAGACAAGATTTCCTGTCTGATCTGAATGACGATGGCAATGAAGCCCTCTATTTTACACAGCAGTGGTGTTTAAATATACTACTTTTCTACATTATGAAAACATAGCCTTGTAAAGACTCTTTAAAGTTCAAGTTGAGTTTCAAGTAATCACTTTGCAGCAGCTCTAGGAGAATTACTGTTCCTCCTGATTAAAAGTGCCTATTAAAAAAAAAAAAGCAGTAAAATGGAAACTACGCCTTAGAGAATTGTATTCCTCAAGGCCACTTACTGCTTGTTTCCAGGCTTTTGTTAAAGGACAGAATGTGTTGAATTCTTCTAAACTGGCAGGGGATCAAGCACAACACTACATAATGAGGTAGCCGAGAACAGCGTCTTTCCTATAAACACGAAGAACAAGGGAATAAGTGCATGTGTAATTCTCATCCGATTAAACAGGAAACATGATAAAGCAAACTGTGAACCAAATTCCTCGGTTTAACTTGAAAAAATTTAACCCAAGGTTCTAAGGTACACCTTGTGTGTAATTGATGAGTGAGAGGAATAAAAATAAGGTACTTAAAAAGCTGTACTGACATGCTAAAAATAAAGTTCTAACAAATATAATTCACCAACCAGAAAGAAAGATGAACCTACAGCCACTCGGGATCTGAATTATTTGAAGTGGCCATTCATTTACTTGGGTCAGAGGAAGTGGCTAAGCTTTCTCCACGTCATCTTACGCAATGTGTACCCACACTTCGTGGGCTGTCACCCCCTCCTACCTGCACCTTCTCTAATTCAGATCACAGTGATTTAAGAGTTTACAACACCTTTGTTGGGCCATGAGGACGTCAATATCAAAAAAAAAAAAAAAAAAAAAATTATAATTAGCCTAAATTTCAGGTGAGTAGCAATTTTAAAAGATTAGTTTTAATCTCAACATGAAAAAGAGAAGGCAATAGACATTTCTCACTAGATAATTATGCAATGTTATTAGATATTTGATTTCATAAGAAAGGGAAGGAGTTTAAAAAAATCCATTCGCTTAGAGAACTTCAATGATAGAATTGAAAAAGAACTAACTTTCCTAATCAGTATGCATCAGTCCAAAGAATATAGAGTTACATCTGAGCTTCTCACACGTCACATACTGCAGAGACCAAGTTGAGATATGTTTAAAATTAAAATAATAGAATTACCTCTGAAAAAAAATTACAAAAAATTTAGAATTTTTACTAGCTGCTTTGCCAAAAAATAGAGGAAGTCTCCAGTTCAACACCAGGAGGACTCAGCTGCCAGCAGGCAGGATTAACTCACCTGAGTTCACGTTCCCCTCAAATGTGGGCAAGTGGGGCATTCCTCACCCTTGTACCATAAACTTCCATCAACCAGCTCTAGGGAATACTTCAGGGATTACTAGAAAGCTAGCAAAATGCTTTCCTCCACATTCTAAGACACAGTATCTTTTCCCTTACTGATTACATGTGGTAAGAAAGGGAAGGATAAATGAAGCTTCAGCTTTTACAAGTAAAAACAGCTTCTCTCTCAAACACAAACGCTTATGACTTCTGTTCTTACAACTTTAGTAAATTCTTAAATTTCCCACAGCTAAATGACAAAGAAAACCAAAGATCTTTTAGTTTATATTTGTGCAACTTGCAAAGGATATGTTTGGGGGTTTAAGTTATACCATAAATGGTTATTATATGATTAAAAATACTTGTATGCCTAAAAAATTAAGTGATATTCTAATACACTGAACAGTGAAATTGATAATCCAAAGACCAGATTCCACCTTTTGGCTTCTACTCACATCTGAAGCGGGGAATGAAGCTGTATCCACTGGGCCTCAAAGGCTGCTTTCTGTCCAATGGCGAGCACTGCACCCATCACAGAGACGTGAGGATCAAAGCAGTACGTTCTGGAAAAGATTTTGAGCCCCATATAAAAAGCAGTGAACAAAACCCAACATTAGATGTGGTAAACATTATTGGGTGTGCTGAGTACAGGGTCTCAGAAATCCTCCAGAACATATGGAGACCACAGAGCTGTGCGTCACATATAAGTCAGGCACTTTGCATTTTTTATTCTGTACTGGTTTCCCACTCTGTATTATGAGGCCGACCTATCTGTGTGCAAAGTTTCTCATTTAAAAGCAAGTCCCTTTCAATCCTGCGAAGAACGTCACCTGGATCACAAGGACACTGTATTCATTGGTCATTTATTGACTACCTACTGTGTGCCAAGCACTAGGATTAGCAGAAGACTAAAGTAGGGTTCCTGCCCACAAGGAGTTTACAGTCTAGAGGGAGGGCAGGACTTCATCTGCCTCACTGTGAAGCTCCCCAGAAACCCAAGCAGAATTCTGAGTCGGTGCTCAATCGACACTGTTGATGAAACCCAGGGCGGGCTTTTCTGTGCCGGCTGGAGTCTCTCCTCTCACGGCTCCAGGGGCAGCCGCTGAACCAGAGCAGCCTCACCCTTCCCTTCCCTTCCACGGGGTGCTCTGTACAGGGGTTCCAGCACCTTCAAAACTGACGTGGTGAAAGTGCCACCTCATTCTTTCCCCGGATAATCACATGTCTTCATCTGACCACAGGCAGCCTCCTCTTGAATCAAGAAAGCCAACATTCTGGAAGGTAATGCTGCAGTGTTTTTAATGCTCCTCGGAAAACTTTTGGAGATCCCTGGTTTGGTGCAATGAAGCAGGAACACACCAAACGGAACCCCAAAGGACCTAAGCAGCTAACACATTTCTCTAAAAACCTAACTTGCTACCCTGAGTAACTGCAGTGCCACAGCAAAGGAGCCCTGTCTTTACCACATCAATATAAACGATGTATCTCCCATGCATTGCCTAGGGAACTCCTCACTCATAAATGACAAAATGGCACTTCCAAAGCATCACCGAAGAAAGTGCCATCATTAACGTGGTAGTGAAAGATAACAGAACACTTCAAGACAAACAATATGCCTTCCAACATCCCCCAAATACTCTTTTTTGGTGGTTGCACAATTTGAAAAAAGCCTACCGTCAGCTATCAACACCTCATAGTAGTAAAAGAACTGATGAATTTAGAAATTTCTTAGGCCAAATCTTTATAACATAGCAACTATAAGTTGGTAAACACTAACACTGCTTTTAATATGCTAAAGAAAAGAAATGCAAACGCCCAGTAAAACTTACTACAAACTACAAATACATCAATATATACACTCAACATGAGTTTAACACAGTAGTATAAACCGAAGGACCACAGGCTCAAGAATTTATCTGAAGCACCAGGAGACAATAATATATGTAGTTTGGAACGACAATTCCAAAGGTAAACATATACAAACAGACTTACCTAGTCACATCACACACATACACGCACTCTCTCACACTTTTACATCTCACAGGATATAAGCACTATCACAAAAAAATTTAAAACTTCATTTTAAATTAAACACTTAAATCTTTGAAAAAAAATCTGTATTTGGATGTGTTAAACAAAGAAACAAACAAACCTACTTTAGACCGTAGCCTAGAAGAAATCCTTTAAATTACTCTTAAGCTGAGACAACTTTCCTTCTGTTGGCGGATAATGAAAATAAATTGCACTTCCCCCAAAGATACTGTATTTAAAATTTTAAGATCTATCTTTCGCCACTAATTTCCAACACACACCTGATAAAAGTGCCTAATGGATAAAGAAGTATCAAAAATTTACCAAGAAAGGATATTTCAAGGCATAAATGGATGGTTAAAACACAAACCTGTGTGAAATGAGTTAAAAATTTTTTCACGATACTAAAGTAACCGTAATTTACAAAAAAGTCATGATTAATTTTGGAACATAATAAAATTAAATACATCCCTACACTTCAATGTAATATTTTTATATTTATATATAGTAAAATAACAGTTTGGCACTTAGCAGCTTTTCTTGTTTATTGCATCCCATATTATGTGGCAAATTTAATTTAAAAAAAGTTACCTAATTTCTGCAGCTACAGTGCCAATGAACTAAATTAAAAAAAACTACTTTTATAAAATGAATTGACCAAGTCATGCAGGCACTGATAATATTGCAACAGGGACCCATTCACTCCTAAACAATGAACTGTCTCCTTGGAGAGGCCTGGCGTAGCCTGGGAAGGACTTTAAATTTCAGTAATTAAAGAAAAGAGAATTGCTGACTGTCATGGCTTTAATAGGACCATCAGTTACCACTTTAATGTATCTCAGCTGTGGCTTCTGAAGGCCAAGGTTCTGTTCTGTATGGGACATTTTACCAAAGAAAATCCACTTTTTCAGAAATTTATTTCCTCTAAAACTAACATCTAGTTGTACAAAGAAAGTTTTCTTTCTTTGCAGTGGCCATGCAGTTTGCTTTGATTAAAAGACATCCAAGGTATCCTGGGGAAAGCGTGCAGACAACAGCTGACTGGTACACGGTACAAAGCAAAGAGGCTGGCTTTGACTTACGTGTCAAATCTGACTGTTATGTGAATGGCTGGCAAATCTGGCCCAGTGCCTCTGATAGAGAAGAGGAAAACCCTGTACCTCCTTTTACCCATGTCTCTGCCAGGATGGAGAGTTAATGCGCACACACAACATTCTTTAGAATTCCCACAGACAAGGCTGCTCAGTGACTTTTCTAGCACTGGATTGACTTCTACTGTTCCTGGGTGGGAAAAGACAAGTGATGTTTCATATGCATGGGAAAAGCATACAGACATTCCAGGAAGGAAGTTTCTAGGAGAAATTTCTATTCTCAAATTTATAACCAAAGGATACACTTATACATTTATTAATCATTAAGACTAAATGCTGCTTCTTATAGCCATATACTAAGGGGGGTGGGGGGAAGCTGTAGAAAACAATTAGAAATGAAGAGCTCTTTATTAAATTGATTAGAAATTTGATATTGCATAAAATTCAAATGATGAAGTCATCAAGCACTTTGAACTCCTTGGTTTCACACTAAGGTGGTATAATTCGAATGGAAAACAAAATATCTTACAAGGTAAGTGCCACTAATGACAGACTTTTTCTCCCTTGGGGAGTGGGGTTATGTGGGTCGACATGGGAGTGAGAGGGAGAGAAGGAGGAAAGGATTAATTTGCTCTAAACGAACAGAATGAAATTAAGTTGAGGTAGTTTACTCTACCAGCCAACCTTTACTTGTAATGTAATTTGTCTGAAACTCGTACTAGTGAACGGCGTTGAGAAAATTCTGCTACAAAGACTAGATTCTAAACACGGATTTGCATTCCAAGACACGTTTTCAAATCCTAGACAGTAGTAGACAAGACTTCGTGTGCTTTCAGACAGATTACTTTTAAAAGTTTTTGATCCCTATATATTTTCTCTGGACTTCTTTTTTTTTTTTTTTGGTCATAGCAGACCTTTATTATTTGTCCGGCTCAGGTCCTTCTTTTACAAAATCTCCTACTCACTAACATCCTCGTATTTATAAAACAGTTCTGGTTAGTTGGAAAGGAAGACTGGCACTGCATGAGATCCTTCACAACCCCAGAAATGACGGCATGACACATCTTCATCTGAATTAACACAGAAGTCAGCAACTTCCTTTAAATTCACAGGAAGGCTGCCACCTGACTCCTTAATTTATTGACTCTTTTGGATTACTAAGATAGAATGTCATAAAAGAGAAATTTTATCTTAGTTTCCATTCATCATAATTTAGTTTAAAAAAGATTCTTAGGACAGAGAACTAGTAGTAAGTGGAGACTAACTGGCATTGAGTCCAATCTAACATTTTAGGCACAAACCTTAAATTGCTGGGCAGAGTTAGGCATAATATCTCCTTCCAAGTGCAGTGGAAAAGCAATCCCGGTATGTTTGGATATGTTGATATATGCATGTTTGCTCGTTTGTTAACCAAAGCCAGGTACTCGAACACAGCGGTCAGCCAGACGTGAGCTCCCCGCGGGGAACATGCACCTTGGTGCTGTAACTTCCTGATTTTACATGACACGGATTCCCACTTCCCTTTTCCTCTGACACTGACTAGCCCGGTTGGTCTAGGGGCACATCTCCTGGAGGAACTGACTCCTCCTCGTTTTTTTTTCAGCAGTTACGTGTTCTCCCGAACAAGAGCTGGAAGCCCAGGCTTCTAAGCATTACAAAACCACTCGCGTTACCGCACAGAGGCCGGCGCAGAGCAAGGGTCGCCTGCCATCTCTGTCCCCTCGCAGAGCGCCGCGTCCCGGCGCGCTTGGTCAGGAGCTCCGCTTCCGCGCCGCGGCCCCGTCAAGGTGAGTGAACGCGGATGCGGAACAAGCCCTGCTGAAGCTGCAGGCGGAAAAGCTTGCAATTCGCAATACGTAAGGCTGCACACCCGGTGCGGCGGAGGTCGGAGGGGAGGAGGGGCTTGGTGTGGTGCCAGGTTCCCGTGCTCCTTTTGAACTCGCGCACGTAGTCGTAATTGGTACCTGCGCCGTGAGAATAAGCAGAGGTGACACACCGTGCCTCGGAATCACCGGGAAACAGTTCCGACAAGATCACTGTAACATTCTGACCTGTATCAAGATCTCCGATGACATAGATACTGGCTCCTATGGGGACAGCTCCGTACACAAAAGAGGAACTGGCGGGGATGCATAAATTCTGGTCATTAAGATAGATCCACCTGAGGACAAACAGAGGGACAGAATGACAGAATGAAGGAGGTCAAAGGGTGTCCACGACATCTCAGCAGACCGAGATGACAAAACTCAGTGAGCCACCTACAGTACAAGGCATGACACCCACACTCCTCTTCTGGTGAAACACTCATTTCCTTCCTGTCACTGAAGACTTAGTTGTGTCTGTTCCAGAACGTCGCATATAATGAATCATATAGAGCGCACTGTTCAGTCCGCTTCCTTCACTCAGCACGGTGTGAAGGAGATTCATCTGTGCTGTGGCTTCATTGTTATCTCATTTCTTGTTATCTTAAGCAGGATTCCATTACATGGTACAGCAGAATTTGTTACCCATTCACCTGTTCAGGTTCATTTGGGCAGCCTCCAGTGTCTGGCTATTGTGAGTGAAGCTATTTTGGAATTGAGAGAGCAAAGCTCTTTTGTGGGCTTACGTCATGGAATTGCTTGGTTATACGGTTAAAGGTATATTTCCTTTGATAAGAAAACACCACACTGTTTTCCAAGGTGTTGTGCCATTTTGCATTCCAACGAGCAACATGTGAAAACTCCAACTGCTCGGCATTACTGCCAGTTCGGGTACCGTCGGTCTTTTTCATTTTAGCCATATGAGTGGTGTGCTTTTCCCTGAAGACCAATGGTGCTAACCATCTCTGCATGTGCTTACTGGACACTTTATGTATCTGCTTTTGTGAAATTTCTGCTCAAAGATCTGCTCATTTTTCAGATTGGCTTTTCTGTCTTCTTATTAAATTTTAAGATTCTTTTTATTTTATGGATACAAGTCCTTTGTTGGATACATGTATCACAAATCTTTTTCCCAGCATGTAGACTGTCTTTTCATTATCTTAATGGGGACTTTTGAGAACAGAGGTTTTTTAATTTTGATGAATTCCAGTTTATCATTTTTTTTCTTTTTATAGTTCATGTTTTCTATGTCCTCCTAGGAAATCTTTGCCTACTCCAAGGTTGCAAAGGTTTTTTAAATGAAAATTTCTGGAAATTTTATTGTTTCAGTTTTTACACTTAGGTCTTATGATACATTTCAAGTTAACTTTTGTGTATGGTATGAGGTATAAGAGTCAAGTCCTTTTTCTCCCCCATACAGATACCTAGTTGTTCCAGCATCACTTGCTGAAAAGACGTTTCTTTCCCCACTAAATTGCTTGGTACTTCCGTTGAAAATCAATTTAATAGCCACTAAAAGGAGCCAGGGCTCCATGAAGAAGTGGCTGACTCCACAGAAGAGGCTGAAAATACAAGATGAGCCTGGATCATCTTGTGCTGCCACATAGGAAGAGCTTAAAAAAGGATGAGTTGTGTCAGAAGGACAGCGGAGCTGATATGCAGTAGCTCCCAGTGGCCACGGTGGGAACAACTGGAGCAACACAATAAATAATGACAGTCCTGGACAGACAACTCATAGAATAAATATCCGTAAGTCCATACTGACAAAAACAAATGACTCAATACATTAAAAAAAAAAAATAGGGAGAAGGGGCAGGTCTTCTTTACAGAATTCCAGCTGACAAAGGTAGAAGGAATGAGGGAAGCAGAAAATTCACCATTAGGCAAACAGCACAGTAATAACTACTGCAAGGCCAGTCCACCAATGATGCTAAATTAGTGGTGAAAGTTTAAGGAGAAACAGTATATTCCCATATTCTCAAATTCTCTCTTCCAAGATACTCATTAATTACAAAGGGAGAAATAGTGACTTTACAATGGGGAAACCCAGAAGATGCCACCTTAACCAAGTCGTCAAGATTAGCACCACCAGCAATGAGACATTATCGACGTCATGCTCCCCCGACGCCGGGCTGAGAAGGGCCCAGCAGCACTTCTGTGGGAGTCCTGGCCCAAACGTCCAACCTCAGCCTCCTCACGAGACGTCATGAGACAAACCCACATGAAGAGACATCCTAGTAAAAAACTGACCAGTAACCTTCAAGGGTGTCAAGGTCATGAAGGACGAGGAAAGACTGAGGAACCGTCACAGATTAAAGGAGACCGAAGAAACTCAACAACTGAAAGCCATGTCAGGTCCTGGATCGGATCCCGGAGCAGGGAGAAAAAGATATTAGCGGGCAAGCTGGTGAAATCTGAATAAAGTCTGTAGTTGACTTAATAATACTGTACCTATGTGAGTATCCTGGTTTTGACATCTGTACTATGGTATGTAAGATGTTAACATTAGGAGAAGCTGGGTGAAGCTGGGAGAAGCTTTTGGGAACTCTGACTATTTTTGCCACTTTGCTACAAGTCTAAAATTATTCCAAAATAAAAGGGTTTTTTTGCTTTAAAACAAAAACGAAAACAAATGACTCTGCCCTGTAGTAATGTTTACTTAAGGTAATCTGACCAAACAATTTCCCTTTAATAGCTAAAGGCATAGCCAGGTCAGAGCAGACCTCAGTCAGATCTTGGAAATGTATCTAAACCCTTCAGAACTACCAGTGTCTGGGCCTCCACTCACCATCAGAGCACTAAGATGCCCTGGCACTGTTCCCGTGTGTCTAACCTTATGCCATCAAGTGTCCAAGAAGCCACTGGCTAAGGTCTACAGCATCTTGATGTTAAATACAAATGTAAAATTATTTCACTAAGAACAGCACTTTTATTTCAATGAGCACTCTTCCCAGACTGTTATATAAAGCAGTAGCTTCCATATTTTTAATCCCAAGAAACCCAGAAGCAGAACGATTTGTCCAAGATAATGGAACAACTCAGAAGCAAAGCTGCTGTAAAGCTGCCATATTCCTGAGTACCTTTACCTAACATCCGATTCCTCGAACAACTGAAAGTTAATTGGAATCAAGCAGTTTGCTGGGACTGGGAGTTCAGTTTGGCCCCTGCCTCCGAGATGCCTCTAATAAATAGGAAAAGGGAAACATCTAAGAGCTCTCACTGCAAAGTGAAAATGGGGACCCGAACAGGCCTTTGAAAGAAAAAGTTTGAAAAATGTCAAATACAGTAACTGGTTTGTTCATATTTTATGTCTTCAAGGCTAAACATAAATAACTAAACCTCGACATTTAAATTCTTCCCAGGTCCTGAATCACACAAAGCTGATGAGTATCCCCCTGCCCTGTCTGCAGCTGAGCCACTCCCAGGATGACCCTGTTGGAGAGGCATACAACCCTTCCAGCAAGTCCATCAACAGGGCCACAGGCACGCCCACAAGGTAGCTGGCACTTCTTCTGAATTAAGGCATACGCGACTAGATTATCTACTGAAAGAACACATCAGAATACAAGGGCATTTCTCAGTAATTTTGTAGAGTTGAGAATTCAACATAATTCTGGAATAATTCAACAAAGCTGAAGAAATTGGTCTATGTAGACTGTCTACCAAATTTGGTCCAAAGCAGATCAGTGATTCAGAGTTCCTGGGTTTCAGAAAAATAATCCTATGTGATCTATTTTATATAATGCTGAGGCTTCAAAGTACATAAAATATGAGAATTTAATTGGATCATATATTTATCTGCTGCTTTTAAAAATGGTATAAATGGCATGTAGTTCTGCATTTCTTTCTCTTCCATTTATCACCTGGTTGACCTTGGACGACTGAGCTAACCCAGTCTCTCTTTCGTCATTTGTAAGGTGGGGACGCCATCACCAAGCTCAGGTGTCTGCTGTGAGGATGAAATGGAACAGCCAACGTAAAGTACTTTGCACAGTGTCTAGTACATAGCAGGCATCGTGAAGTAGCAGTAATTTTTTTTTTGTAATAGACAAGGCAATATTATGCCTTTATTACACTGTTCTCAAACGTGGGCTCCTCAGGACTTGGAGGCTACAATGATGTGTCCTCTGGTAACTCAGAATTAAGAATCCCCCCTCCCTCAAAGGAAACTTTAAAATGGGGCAAGCTTCAGAGAGAGCCGAGTAGGAGGGGTAAGACAGGCAAGGAGAGAAGGTGGGAAGGAGAGAAGGTGGGAAGGAGAGAGGGAGGGGAGAGGGAGCTTCAGTGAGGGCTCAGCTGAGCCTCCCACAAGAAGCAGCCACGAACTCTAGACAGACAAAATACAGAAGTCAGACTGCGTGAGGGCTCTGGAGACTGAGCAGAAGCAGGCAGATTTGGGAAAGAAGTTGAAAGTTGAACAAGCACCCACATGGAATGAGTTTCCAGTTCCTTGGTAGCTCCGTCTGAAGGCAGCCTGGGGCTGGCAGCTCTGGGGAACAAAAGCCCTAGAGAAAACCCTGCCGTCTTTCTGGCCACCGGAATCAGGGGAGAGCATCTTGGGGCAACAAGGATCACTGAAGTATGCGGGGGTCTCAGAAAGATGGGAGGTACAGAAGAGCCCCTAAACGGACGGGCATCCACTTGAGTCACGTCTGACTGACACTGGATCCACGAATGCTTGCACCTGAGGCTCCATGAGTCTAACCAAGTCCACTGTCTGCTAAATGCCCGGAGCAAGTCTCTGAAGCAGCAGCAAGAGACCTCGGGGCCTCAACAATGCCATGTTCGCAACGCCCCGGACGCAATCCAGAATTACTCAACAAAAGAGCCAGAAAAATGAAAACCCCTTTGCAAGGAAATAAACAATCAACAGACGCCAACTCCGAGATGACTCAGATGCTGGGATTATCTGCCAGGCAGGGACCTGAACGCAGCTACCATAACGATGCTCAGTGAGGGAAAGGAAAGCATGCTTATGATGAAAAGATAGGAGACCGCAGCAGAGAAATTAAAAAAATCTAATATGCTACCTGAAGAAGCTAGAAAAGGAAGAACAAAATAAACCCAAAGTAAGTAAAAGGAAGGAAATAACATAGACAAGAGGAGAAACCAATGAAACAGAAAACACACAGTGGAGAAAATGAACATCAGTGCGTAGCTGGTTCTTTGAGAAGGCAGGCGCAGTGCAGAGAGCGCTGGCGGGACTGCAGGGCTGGGGAGAGGAAAGGGCTTCTTCCCTGGTGTCGGCGGCCTGTCCCTTCCTCCATCTGCTCTGCCGCCTCCTGTGTGCTGGGGGACCAGAGTGGCCCTCCCTCAGGGAGGTCCTTTGCCAGCCAGCAGGCAGCTTCCACGCACCAGCTCTGGCCCCGGCACCCCAGGGCTCTGCCACGTCCGGGGCCACTGCACACCCTCCTCTACGGAGGTGAATCCAGCCTTGCGGGGCAGGGAGGGCTCTTCCCAGTTTGCTCCTTCCTGGGGCACTTTCCCTCAGCCCTAAAGGCTGCAGTCGCGCTTCCTTCATCGGCTGTTTCTGCATCCTCTCACCTGTTAGCAGCTAACTACTCTCACTAGTTAATAATTACGTACATTAAATCTCCCTTGCAGATTACGAGGTGGTTTCTGTCTCCTGGCTGGACCATGACTGAAGCAGACTTGGTTAGGAGCAGCGTTCGTCTCCCATCCTCTTGCTCACGTGTCTTACACAGGCATCTGTAGTGTGTGCTACTTCCTAAGCCTCAGGTCCAAACAGCGTAACATGGTCAACGGGGCAGACCAATACAGTACGGCACACCAAGGTGATCAAAATCTCTGGGGACTAATAATATACTGCACACGGCAAAACTGACACAGCCCTGAGGCAACACTGTACCGGGGTACCGCTGGTCCTGCCAGGTACAAGAAACAGCTGCTGGTGGTCGCTGCAGATTGGTGTGAAGAGAAGGCGTCAGCTAAGGCAACAGCAGCAACCAAGGCCAGGCACCGTGCTGCATGAAGATCCCACCCGTGGGACTGAGTCTGTGATCAGCTTAACTACCTGCTTCAGTTTATGAAAGCTCACGGTTGTTTTCCAAAATCTACTTGACTTTTCTTTTTCTAAGTGAATTAAGTGGGGATATGATACGTAGCACGACTCTTGCATTTTCAAGCCTTTGACGGTGGCACTAATGTCTGCACATTCCTCAGGATGCAGTACTGCTTCTGGTTTTCTATCTTGGCAGGGAAGGAAAGTTCCAGTGACTTCCACTTAACCCTTGCTACCATAATGGTCCCTTACCCACAAGTCAGAGGACCACAGGGGATTCAGCCAGTGGTCAAACGTGTCTATCCAAGTATACATTCAGGCATCAAAAGATGAAACTGACAGATCTAGGCTTCAAAGAATAGTTAACATGATTTACCTATAATATAAAAATGAAAGGGGGAGGGCATCTCGGCTGAGCAAATGCACAGAGACAATAAAACACAGGACGGCTATAAGAAGTGAGCTGGAGTACAGAACATGTGAAAAGAAGAAAGTGAAAAAGGCTGAACATTTTTCTCAACCTCAGATCATGGAGGGCCCCGGGTAGGAGGCTAAATACTATTATCTTTACTTGGTAAGCAATGGGGAGACAGGAAGAATTTCCATCACAATGAAATGACCAAAGTCAGATTAATCTTTCAAAAGCACAAGTAGGTGTAAAGTATTAGAGAGACTGGTTAGAAGACTTTGCACATATAAAAGAGTGAGCTCACTGGAGTCGGGGCAGAAAAATAAAGGGGGGGATGTGTGAAAAATACTACAGAGTTTAAAAAAAAAAAAAAAGAAAAAACCTTGGCAACTCATGAGATGTGAAGCCTAAGAGAGAATCAAAGATGACCTTATTTTGAATATGGACCACTGGGAGGATGGCAGCACGAGTAGAAGAACAGGGATATACAAGGAACAGAAATAGATACACTGTCTTTCTGGATATATGAAGTTGTTGCCATGACTTGGTATAATGGCAATTTTTTTTTGCTTTCCTTCAAACAGTTTTGTTTTTAGTCAGAAACACAGAAAATAGTATGATATGGCATTTTTCCAGGAAAGTTTTAACCTAAAAATAGGGAACAAAGACAGGAAAGACAAGAGATTACTTAAAAACAGTAAATGGTCTCCAATCTAATGCAGGTTGTTCATCTGGCAACAGTTTCCAGAGTATGCAAATATCACACACTTGGAAACATCTGATCTTTAAAGAAATAAACTACTTATAGATTTTTTTTCCTTCTATAGATATTTATTGGAAAGCCTATATTTTTAAGGCAATATTGTGTGGTGGCTGAAAATGTGGACTCGGGGGCCAGAACGCCCGAGTTCAAATTCCAGCTCTGCCACCTGCTACCTGTGTGTTTTGGGGCACGTTACTTAACCTCTCTGTGTTTCGGTTTCCTCGTATGCAAGATAGGAATAAAAAGAGTAACTATATCTCAGAGGGTTGTTTTGAAGATTCAATGAGTTAATACATGGCACTTAGTGTTATATGCATGTTTAGTGTTATCTAAACAAGAATCCTATATATCAACAGAAGTTAAGCTTTCTTCATTCTATTTGTGAATCAACACTGGAGAACTTGAATATAAGCAAACTAAAGATAATACAAATTTTATTTGGAAGTGCTTTTAAATAGCAAGGAAGAAGCAATACTCATGTTTAACAATTATGAACTGAAAGCAAGTAGTATACTTATATCTGAAGCTTATCAACTATATTAATATGAGACAACCTGATAGAAATCTAAAGGTTCTAATAATTGATAGCGTATCAAGGGCAGACAAAAAACTTTACAGCCAGATTTAAGTCCTATACAATCAAAATAGGGACAGAAAATGGTAAAACCATAAGCAACCCTGATTACTTCAGCAAGCGAGTTTATAGCTCTCTAGCTCACACTGTCCAAACAGTAATTCAGTCATTATGAGAAAGGCGTATAACAATATTTTATCAGAAACCAAACGTACTGACCACTGCTTGTTAATGAGGTTGGGCACACTGTTTTGGGATTCATTTGGGCAAGAAATTAATATACTACTTCATACCTTGAACAGTCAGCCCTCGCAGTAACATATTATGGAAGAGAAGTGTAGAAAAGTCCTTGAAATTCTGCCCCCCACCGCTACCAGAGCCAAGCATTCTCAAACTGCTCTCACACTTTGTCTAGTAAATTTTCCTAAGACTGTATGCCCCCTGTAATTGAAGGAAAAAGGGGAAAAAAAGGCTATGCAAATATCCTAAATTTAAAATACACTAATAGGTAACATTTATACATATTTCTAAAATCTTGGCAACTGCTCATTGTTTGCCCTTATCTAAAATAATATGAACTTGAACATTATATTCTGGCACCCCCTTCTGGTAACACAGTTGAAATGCTATCACAAGATTAACTTCAGCACGGCAGTTTCCCTGTAGGATTTGAACATATTACTGCAGTAACAATACTGTTTGGTGGTTACAACAATATAACGTGTCAGAGGAGGGAAGTGAGGGGGTTGGAAGGATGCTGCCTACTTCATAAGACATATGGCAGCCTGTCAGATGTTTTAAGAATCTCTGACACCACTTTTACTGAGTGTCTGATACTGGCCAGGTATGATGCCAGAAGCTAGGACCCAAAGCTGAGTTGGAACTTGTCCTGAAGGAGCTTCAGTTAACTCTATCACATCCAAGAGAGGGATGTATAGGATCCCAGATTGAGGAGCCTAACTCAGCCTGGGAGACGTGAGAAGGCTTTCTCTGGGTAGTGATAATTAAGCAGAGTTTTGGAAGAGGCCAAATTAACTGGATAAACATGGGAAGGGAAATATTAGGCAAAAGGAATAGTACAAAAGCACAGAGCTTTGTCACAGCTTACCCTTCCCCCTCCCCGTGTCCTCAAGTCCATTCTCTAGTAGGTCTGTGTCTTTATTCCCGTCTTGCCCCTAGGTTCTTCATGACCTTTTTTTTTTTTTCTCTTAGATTCCATATATATGTGTTAGCATACAGTATTCGTTTTTCTCTTTCTGACTTACTTCACTCTGTATGATAGACTCTAGGCAAAGTGAGAGAGTGGCATGGACATATATACACTACCACACGTAAAGCAGATAGCTAGTGGGAAGCAGCCGCATAGCACAGGGAGATCAGCTCGGTGCTTTGTGACCACCTAGAGGGGTGGGATAGGGAGGGTGGGAGGGTGGGAGACGCAAGAGGGAAGAGATATTGGGATATATGTATATGTATAGCTGATTCACTTTGTTATAAAGCAGAAACTAACACACCATTGTAAAGCAATTATACTCCAATAAAGACGTTAAAAAAA
The DNA here is from genome assembly GCF_028021215.1 of Eschrichtius robustus. Classification (NCBI taxonomy): domain Eukaryota; kingdom Metazoa; phylum Chordata; class Mammalia; order Artiodactyla; family Eschrichtiidae; genus Eschrichtius; species Eschrichtius robustus. Next base: position 7,677,564 of record NC_090842.1, read on the forward strand.
AAAAAAAAAGCACAGAGCTGAGACAATCATACCATGTTTTGGAGGAAAAAAGTCACTCAGTGAGACTAAAGTGACGCATCTGGGTTGAACAGTAGCAGAAACAGTAGACATAGGCCAAATCACAAAGGCTATATCTGCTAAGTTAAGGAGTTTAAACTTTCTCCTAAAAGCTATCAAAAGTGTCAAGGTCTGATCTACATTTTAGAAACATTTTTCTATGGCTTTCCTATGAGTTACCAAGATTTCTGAAGTCACTGAATAAATATCTACTATGCATTAGACATAAATAGATAAATTCAGTGAAATAATTTGAAAACAAAACTAAACAAAACTAAAACATGCCTTTGAAAGCATAAAGAAAAAGTTGCAGAAGCCGCATGAAACCATTCATAAATACCTTTTAAACTCATCGTGGTAGAATTCCGACTTGCAGGTTACCATCTCGCCCCCCTGGATGTCCTCGCGACTTCTGACTCCCCCAAATACATACAGTTCCATGGCGACTCCACAGGCTACAGCTCCAAACCTGAAAGGCCACAGAGGGCATACTAGGTATTAGATTTACAACTCATGACCTGATTCCGTAATTCCTCTTACGCTTGTTTTAGCTCTGCGCCATTCAACGTTTCACAAATACGTGGGTCTTCCTTTTTCAGGAAATGGCTTATTCATTTAATGTTATATCAACCAAATGCCAAGTCAAATAAAAGATTAGCTGGAAAGAAGGGAAAAACAGAAGCCAGGCGAAGGGGGCTCTGCACAGTCCTTATCCAAGTTCTCTCACCTTCTCTCTTTCAGTGGACAGATAGCGGTCCACTGCTGGGTCCGTGGGTCATAACATTCCACAGACTCGAAGAGTTTTCCATACGATCCTCCGCCCATGGCATAGATTTTCTTTTTCATGGCTGCATAGCAGCCAATCTGAAAGGAGAAAGCAACAGTGGGGGAGGCAACATTTATTATTAAAGTTAGGCGAGTAAATACCAGCTTGGCTAGAGAGCACTGGCAAATATTTGGAAAAGGATCTGACTTCTAATAGTAAGACTATGTATGGTGCCTTCCAGTACTACAACAGAGGCTTTTAAAAATGAGAAGAGCAAGGTAATACACACACTGTGAATCCTCAGAAAAGGATTAACTCCATCTAATACTATTCCACTAAGTGAGAAAAGTAAATAATCCTAATTTTTAAAGTGGCTTTCCAGGCTCTCTGTTCTCACCACTATTTGAAGAGTCCAAGATGTGGACTCCATGGAGCAAGATGTCATTCAATTCCTGCCCCAAGTCAGTCAGTTGAAAGGGCACAGACAGTGAGAGATCATATTATGAGTAAATCCCAGTACCCAAGGTGTAAAATACCTAGGGCGCTGGACAAGGCTTTGGCCTGATGATGAAATTCCAGCCTCTACCAGGGAAAAGAAATACAGACTAAGCTATAAACAGCTAACGTGAGCCATCTGTTTTCATTCTACCCAGTAAGCAATGGCAGTTCTCTACCTATGGATTAATGTTTCTCCCCAGTCCTGCACGATGATTAAGAAAACCGGTTTGGGAAGACCTGGTTCCTTCCTAGGTTAGTGCAATTACAAAGCGTTTATCAGGCGTGGGCCTTGGACACAGCAGCGCTGCCCAGAGCCCACCGCCAAGATAAACTCTCTCACACACCGTTTCCTAGCTTGCTGTGTGGCTGGTAATAGTGAAGGCAAGCTACCAACAAAGACATAATTCTATAATGTTAATTCTTTTAACACTATCAATTGTGTTAAAAGGCATACGTAGGAAATGAAGAAACATAACTTTAAAATCCAATTTGTGAATTAGTTACCACAAGATATAGTTCTCACCTTTCTAACCATGGTTAAATCGGGTTGCTTTGTCCAGGTTTTAGAATAAATATCATAACATTCCATGGAAATTAGCTCTTTTTCACCATCTTCTCCTCCTAAAACGTACAGCATCCCATCTATCTCCACAATTCCAAAGTTATGTCTTGCCTGAAAAGACATCAAAGATCTTTGTGGACAAAAGGCCAACTATCAGATTGAAAGCTGATATTCATACATTAAATAAAAATTACAGACATCATTATATTCCAGCGTTCCAGCAAAGAAATAACCAGGCTCAAAACCATCTCTCTCAAATATTTCTGATTTCCCTAGCAGCTCACTCTTCTATCACAATAGACAGAGAACCCACGTCCAGGGATTTCCGGGAACAAGGGAACTACACACGTGGTGAACTCGCTGGCAGAATCCTTACTTTTTACTCACAACAGCTCACGACAAGAAAGAGAACTAGTGCTGTGTGGCTCTGTAAAATGATCTTCGTGCAGCAGTGGGCAGCAAGTGGTTCCCAGCTGATGTGTGAAGTCCAGTAAGATCCACATCAACAGCACTGCCTGTGGCTGGAGAGGTGGGGGCGGGAGGGGGAGAGGCCCGGGCTAAGGCTGCCTGGAGCAACAGAACCTGATGTGTTCCACACTCATCCACTCACAGCACTTCCCGGGTGCCCTGAAGGGAGAGCGCTGACCACGCAAACAAAATGCGCTGCCATCATCAAACAGTTTGTGCGAACCATCGAAAAAGATCTAGTATGTGAGGAGCTTCTATGTGGTATGAAGAGAAAGAAAGCAGGGGAGGGGGCAGGAGAGCTGAGAGGCCGCGGGAGGCCTCGCTGAGAAGGAGCCATATGGACAAACCCTGAAGGAAGCAAGCAGCGAGCCACGTGGGTACCTGGCAAAGGTCCCAAAGCAAGTGCACTCCTAGGAGGCTTGAGAAGGGGGAGCGAGGGAAGGCACGGGGAGCAGAGCCGGGAGGGGGGCACGCGCATACCAGGGAGGGGCGCTTGGCGAGGCTGCTACCTCTTTCCTTATACTCAAATGTAAAGCAAACAAAAGTGCTAAAGGGAAAAAAGAAACATCAGACAAACTACAAAAGCAGTATTTTACCTCGTTCATTGGTGGCAATGTGGTCCATGTGTTTGCATCTGGGTCATACTTTTCTCCTGAGCTCAGGGTCTGCTTATTTTCATCTTGGCCCCCATATACAAACAAAAATCCTTCTGCAAAAAATCAAAGAATACATGCAAGAAAGCTGAAATGTAAGTTTTCAACACCTATCTCCAGTCAAATACAAATGCCGTAAGGGCAGAGACAGGATGTGGAGATACCTTCTCTGACAACAACGGATTCGAGATCTTACCAAGCCTGGGTGATAGAGCCAAATCTGTGAGTCACTTTGACCATTTCACTTGCCTCGGGATCTCTGTGTGGATCCCCACTACCCTGCACCTTAAAAGGAAGACTGACACCACCCACCCGGTCAGCAAGTGACTCTGAGTTATCTCAGTTCATCTGTTCTGTTCCCCAGCCTCTATTTAAAATAGTCTTCTTAAAGGAGAAGAAGCCAACAAGACACTATGGTAAAACTGAAGGGAAATGTGGGCCCTAGAGAGGTTACCATGCGTGGAAACCATTTTGCTCTGAGGGCGTTTAGCAATCTGGGAAAAATGCAACCTTTCTCTTAATGGCTTTGAGGGGATGAAGAAGATAGAAATCTAAATCCCAGGCCCACAGACAGCGAGCGTGGCTTCTGGCAGGAAAGCCTCGCCGAAGTTCTAACCATCAGGATGAAGGCCAACCAGAATTAGAAGCCAGATTTAAATCTCCTTGCTTATCTAGGAAATCTCAAAATTCGAATTCGATTTACAGTAATTACAAATTAGTAGTGTTTCCAGGCAACTGGCAGAAAAAAACACAAAACTTATATGGAAGAAAGTACGTTTATCTAAGTTTTAGATTCTAACATTCTAAGATTTTAAAACATCACGTTATCCCTACAAATAATTTTTAATAAAACAATCTTTGGCACTCAGCCAAAGATACTCAGGTATACAAAGAAACCAGACTCTATTAAGAAGAACCAGCAGAAGCAGACAATAGGGAGTAGTCTTGCAAAGATTCCAAATTTCAAATATTGGAGTAATCAGAAAGACGATAAAACAACAATGCTCACTATGTTTTAAAAAAACAAATGTGAAGGTAACTCTAGAAGAAGGGACAAGAGAAGTGACATAGTAGATCTGAAAAAAACTTACAGAGAATTTCTAGGGAAAAAAGGATAAAAACAGATTAAATAAAAAATTCAATGGATGGATTTAATGGCAGATTCATCACAGTTAAAGAGAGGATTCATTAAGTGCAAGATAAATCAAAAGAAACCACAGAGAAGGCAACACGGAGAAGCAAAAAGATGAAAAAGAAAACAAAAAGAAGGTAGAAGGCAGGGGTTGGAGTAGAAAGTTCTAGCCATGTTTGATCTGACTTCCAAAAGCAGAGAGACAGAGGAGAAGGAGCAAGGATGACGTATGAAGACATAACAAACAAGAAGTTTCCAGATTTGATGAAAGGCCAAGCTACAGAGTCAAGATGCCCAACAGTCTCCAAATATGGTAAAATTTCAAATAAAATGTTGCCTAAGCACGCTACAGTGAAACGGCAGAAAAACCAAGACAAAAAGAAAATCTTAAATACAGCCCAGAGAAAAGGCAGAGCTTTAGATGTGACAACTGACTTAACAACAAGGAATGACAGAAGTCAGTGGAAAAACATCTTCAATAATAGATGCCAACCTAAAATTCTATACAGAGCAAAAATATCCATTAAGGATGAAGGCAAAATAATGACATCTTTAGACAAACAAATCTAAGAGTTTGCTACCACAAGACCCACATTAAAGGAAATTCAAAAAGATGAACTTCAGAGAGACGGAAAATGATCCTGGACGGAAAGTTTGAGGAGTAAGAGGGAAAAACAAAGAAAGTGGTAAATATGTGGATAAATCTAAATGAACACTATCTACAGATACGTGTATGAAACAGATAAACATATATATGTGAATATTTACTTATAAAAAACCATGTGTTTTAATACTGCAAGACTATGGAATGTGAAAAATAAGAGTATAAATGTACTATTTACACTACTAGACTTTGTTAACTTAACAGTACAGGCTGTGGATTCAAAAGTGACCTTCAGGGGACTTCCCTGGTGGCGCAGTGGTTAAGACTCCGTGCTCCCAATGCAGGGGGCCCGGGTTCGATCCCTGGTCAGAGAACTAGATCCCACATGTATGCCACAACTAAGGAGCTGGCGAGCCGCAACCAAGGAGCCTGTGAGCAGCAACCAAGAAACCTACCTGCCACAACTAAGACCCAACGCAACCAAATAAATAAATAAGTAAATATTAAAAAAACAAAACAAAACAAACATAAAGTGACCTTCAAAGGAATATAGACATAGAATATAACTTCTAAGCTGGTAGAGAGGGAAAAAACTGAATGACAAAAAAGTCAATCAATTTTTTGAAAAAAGGCAAGAAAAGAAGAAACACAGAACAAGCTGGACAAATAGGAACTACTCAATCATTTCACAACTTCAATGAATACAACTGGGCACAATTCCTCTCCTCATTGTTTCAAGTTTCTGAAACAACAACCTCTCTAGGAAATCTGAAAATCAGTGATATGGGAACCTTTGTGGTAGGTGTGCATGTGTGAAAATTATGCACATGTATACACATTATGGGAGGACAACTTAAGGAAGCTAATTTTAAGAAGGAACAGAGAAGTCAGACCCACATCCTGTTGCCTACACCACTCCATCCAGCTGATTATCACTGACAGAAACTTCAATAATTGTGGAACTTACGATTCCATTTCTATTCCATAGCTTTAGGCATATCTAAAATATGGTACGGTGTGGCATAGCTTAAAAAATTTAAGGTAATGTTTGTGGGCAAGCAGAGACTATAAAAGAAGAACTGCTAACAATAATTAGAATGAAGTGAAATGGCACTTGCAGGATGAAGCCAACAAGGCAGATCCAAGGTGAAGAGAAAGGCAGCAAGGACAGCCCTCCCCATCACCTGTTGGAGAGAAAGCTTTGAATAACGTTCCAAACTTGTAAACATCAACTAAAACATACTTCCTGTCATAAAACAACTTTAAGCCAGAACTAATTTAAGCAGTATTTTCTCAAGTTTCATATGAAATGCCTACTTTTATGTGACACTCTTATTTTGAATATAGTTACATGTTGCGATTCTACACTGCACAACTTTCCAAGATGGGGGGCTATCACGGCTCAAAGAAGTCCTGCATCTCAGGTGTGACCATCCAGCTAACGGGTGGTTAAGAGTCACTGAGTTTTGCTCTTCTAGCAGTTAAGTCATACAATAAAATGCTCCTCAAGTGACGTCTTAAAAACAGCCACGTATTTCAGATTTGGGAACGGTAAGGACTGACAGAAGACACTCCTCTTACCATAGCCCTGGAAGCTAGAGCCACCCTGAAAATGTCACCACAGAGGGATAATAAAATTATTTCTTTAAAAGGTTTTGAGTCATTCTGCACAACTCTGAAATGACATTACTTGATCTTGTGTTCAGGTAAGCTTGATGACAGCACGGTACCTGCTGAGAGGATTCCGTGGTTGATTCTCGGCATGCTTAAAGGGGCCAGTTCAATCCACAGCTGCCGATTAGGGTCATACAGGGGGCACATACATCGCATCGCTGCTGTTGGCTTCCGTGAACTAAGGAGATAGATAACTGATTAGTGGTTAATATGTTTTATGTACTTCTGCTTGTAATAACTATGACTAGTTTTACTACTCTAAAGAATGTTTCAAACATTTTAAAAAATCTATTGCTGTTAGGCTTTAGATACTGAAAAGTGTTATAAATTTCTGTTTACGTGGAAATCTCTCTTCCCTTACAGCACCCGTCAAACCGCTCACAGCCACGCTTACACTCTTTCCTCCCCGCCAACGGTCACGATGCACTCCGAGTAGCCCCGGGGCTTGAAGCTGGCGAGCATGGCCTCCCCCTGCTGCGGCTGGCTGAGAGGGATGTTGCTGCACTCTTTGACGATCTCTCGGACTAACGGCTCGTTCAGCATCTGCTCCCGTAAATAGCTCGAGTCCAACCCTGAAACCCACAGCGCTGACATGACATCCTTCATGTGGACCTGGAGGGCGGCAAGCACGGGGAGGAAAAATGGAGAATACGTTGTACATTTAGAATATACGTTTTCCCACTCCTGGAAGACTAAAATTATTGACAGTCAGATTATCAGCAGGCAAGTGGTAAGGGTAAGTACTGCTTGAATGTGCTTATGGCCCCTTTCCTTTCTACTTCCCTTGGCCTTAATAAAAGTTTAACTTAAAAAAAACCATCACTTCAGATTTATATTTGATGTATCACTGCGAAGTTTTAAGCAGCTTTCTTGAATGCCCTACAGGGTTCCCACAGCAACAGGAAAACTTAGAGAAGAACCCTGCTATGATTTGCCTTATTTCACATACTTGGATGTGCTGTGAGTCACATCACATTTATAGAAACATTATATACAGGAATAGCTTGATACAATATGGTCAACTAGATAATGAACATGTATCAACATTAACGTTACAAGAAAAATCTGAAAGAGCCAAATTTCAAAAAAAAAAATCCTGAGTACTATATAATCATTTCTTCAGTAATTACTGCTAAAAATTATCTAACATGTCTAATGTGAATGAAATACTTTTTTTAAAAAAAAATATTCATGCATTTTACTTATTTATTTTCCTTATTTATTTATTTATTTATTTATTTATTTTTTGGCTGCGTCGGGTCTTATTTGTGGCACATGGGATCTTTGTTGAGGCACGAGGGATCTTTTTGTTACGGTGCGCGGTCTGCTAGGGTTTCTCTCTAGTTGCGGCATGCGGGCTTCTCTCCAGTTGTGGCGTGAGGGTTTTCTCTCTGTAGTTTGTGGCACGCGGGCTCTCTCATGGAGGCACACGAGCTCAGTAGTTGTGGTGCGCGGGCTTAGTTGCCCCGCGGCACGTGGGATCTTAGTTCCCCGACCAGGGATCGAACCCGCGTCCCCTGCACTGGAAGGCGGATTCTTTACCACTGGACCACCGGGGAAGTCCCTGAATGATATACTTTTCATGCTCAATCATCAGATTTGAACCAACTGACTACAGCACTCTACGTACATAAGGTGACTAGTTTTTCTGGGCTCTGAAACTGTCATTTTAAGGTACACTCTTTTATACCCTGAGTAATAAAAGCCAACAGTCCTTACAGCATCAAGTTCAGATTAACCACAGGACGAGGAACTGCCTCTTGTTTCCCAGCAGTCGTTCCATCTTATATGCCCTCATCACTTCAAGGCAAGAAGAGGGTCAGAGAGAAGATACTTCAGTGGTGGCAGCAAGGTGGAAACCCTTCTATCCCCTTTCCCAATCTACCTCACCAATGGGGAAAACAGAACACTAATTGTACTAAGGAGCTGAAGCTATGAATGTGGTTTCTAAGTGGACACGCTCATGGGCCTGCAGAATTTAAAAATTACAAGATAATCATTAAAATGTAAGTCAAGAGTTCCTAAGAACAATTAACAATGCAATTATGCATTCTGAAAGCCACTCTGAAACCTAATATACTTTTTTATTTTGATATAGTAATTGGAGCTAGCCTCTAGTATATAAATATTAGACTTAAAGCCCTGTGATTTAAAGGTTAAAGCTCCCTCCCCCAATGTATTAACAATGTGGATCTCAAGCCTGATATTCTCTAAGACCCTTCCTTCCTAGACTGTCACTCCTAGAACCTTCCTATTTGGAACCTCACTGCCATGAAAGCTCCGGAATGCTCTCCCACTTTCTCCTCCAGTGGTGTCAATCACTCCAGGGAGAGCCCAGTGCCAGAATTCAGCCCTCTGCCAGAATTCCATGTGCCCTTTTCTCACCCCACTTCCTGCATCAGAGTCCCTGTAGGGGTTAGCCCACCATCGTAGAGGGAAGGATGCTGAAAGCTAGGATGAGGAGTATAGGGTGCACTTCTATACTCTCCAGCTTAGCTTGAAATCCCTTTCCCCTTAATAACAACATTCAAAGGATATCATCACTATTTTCATTGCTATATGATGCGTTACATGGACTTTGGTAGACTGGTCTGAACAACAAACTGCTTTAGTGACTCTATAGGAAGATGTTTTCCAGGTTATGGTTTAGATCACAACCTTGTCAGTTTTTCAAGTTGGAGGAGAAAAATAAAACATCTAGAATTTGTATTAAAAATAAACAAACAAATGAAGAAGTAAGTGAAAAGGCAAAGTCGGAGCACGCTATAAAGTACGGGTACCTTTCTTATTTCTGTATCATGTGCTATCCATCGGATGACTGCTTCAAATACATATCGTTCATTGCCAACGTTTAACTTCTCAAGAGAAATCACTTCTTTAAGCTTTTGAGGACTCAGTTCTAGGAATTCCTCTGTGCTGCTGACATCTCGGAAGTGAGTCTCCAGGTATTCTGTGGACAGGTAATGGACGTGGTGCAGGCAGTAGTGGAGTGCGAAGTCTCGGATTCCGATGCAGTTCTCGGCGGCAATGCAGCCTTCCAAGAACTCACAGCACAGAGTTTTAAGATCCGTCAGCAGGAGCAGGTCCGCTGCCTGCACAACATCTTGGATGGTATCTTCGTTCAGCCGGATCTGTAAGGATGATCATAGATAGTTTATATTTGAATGTATATATTTAGAACCCAACCACTAATCTATTAGGCAGGACCATATGAAAGCTCCATTTATAGAGGTCAAAGATGATCGAAAACTGGCAATTTCATATGGTTCAGCTTTGTTTTCAAGAATAGTCGGAGGGCACCAAGGCACCTGCGGACAACATAGGCAGCGCATGGCTGATTAACTTTTCCCAGCTCTTCCCTTCCTTTACCGAGATGAACCACCAATAACCCTGCCAAGGTGAACTGTCCATGGGGCTCACTTCTATACTTAGAGAAAAACCTTAAATGACTGAAATGCTTAGGAAACGGCAAGTTCCGCATTCTATGGTAAACTGAAGGCGATTTCTTTAAATGCTAGCACCTGAACTAATGAAAATCCTGCCTCCAAATATATTAAGTTCACTTCTTTGCCAAATGGTACGTGGAAGATACCACACGGCCCCTTGAAGAGAGGGAGAGTCACACTGCCCGAGCGGCCTCATTCTGAACACCAAACATTGCACTTGGTGCAAAAGATACAATTTGGTTTCAAAGCTACTTTCTGGAATAAATCCCTGAGAAGATTTTTTTTTTTTTTAAATCATTGTGAACATTCACTTTCTCTTAATTTTCTTCAGTTTCTTGATTGATGCTTCTTCCTCCACCCACGTCACAGTTTTTCTGCGCAACAGTAAGGCAACATCAAGAAACAGGCCCCTAAAATAACTGTCACAATCATGAACGGCCCAGACTCTCCGAAAGAATGCGTACTTATCCTCCATTAGGAAGCGTTAAGGAGAGATTTCACAGTGAAGTGCAGCAAGAAACATTTTACCACAATTTGCACATTCTGTACCATAGATAAATAAGGTTTCAAGTTTCCAATGCAAGCCTGAACATGAATACACTCTTCTAACTTGTTATAACTGCCACTGAACTGATTTTACAAGTTAGATAAGAGTTTGGTCCTAAGCCTGGTTTTGTGATGCTAAGAGCATGGCCAGTATTTTAAGGGCTGTCCCCAAATTGGTTTAAATTCATTTATTTTTAATAATCATACACATAACCTTATTTCCACACACCCACCTCCTAGTGTTTAGAGAAAAGTGAAAGTGATAACATCATGAAATGAAATAAAAAAACTTCAAAAAGGATGACAATCACCGAGTTTGACTCTGGACAGAATGAACATATTTAGAGAAAGTAAGCAGTACACTCAGAATACTTATGTAGGAGACAGAGCCTTTACAAAAGGAAAATTAAAAGAAGAATGAGGAAGAAGGAATAAAGGAGAGAGCAGGACATGAGCCCTCAAAAGGAGTAAAGATAAAATGTAATCACATCTCTTGCATAATGAGATGTGAGGCACATGAACTTCTTCCTAATTCACACCTAAGATTATCCTTAAGTGTCCTCATGCTATACACTTTAAATCACATAAACAGGGGAGTAGCGGGATGGAGGAGGGCAAAGAAACGGAAAGGACCACTAGCCACTGATCACTTTCTTCCTTGGCTTTCATGAAATCCCCAGAAATATAAATGGGTACGGAGAGTAAAGGGAAATCAGAAAGAAAGAATGCGGGGGAACAGGGATGTTGGTCCTCCTGAGGCAACAGGACGGAGGCATCATGAGTACCATGCAGGTGCCTGTCACTGGTGTGAATCTCGAAGTCTTTATTTCTACAAAATAATCCCCACCGCCCAAGGAGGCTCCCACGTCCATGCTGTGGAGACAGAGCGACTTCCCCGATAGTGTGGGTACAAAGCAAGACTGGAATTAAGATTTAAAAAACAAAAGACAGCAGCGAAGGGAGCATCCCATGTTCCTCATGTCTCAGACTGGAAGGTGGAGCTCAGGATGGTAGAAACAAAACCTGGGATTTGGGTAAGATCTTACTTAGTCTGCTTTTCTTTCAAGGGCAGAGCCCCGGAAGAACACCCTTGGGCGCCACGTCCAGCAGGAGACCCAAGTCAAGCACACAGTGACAGAAGATGGAGATGACAGTGTTGTCGGTCACAGAGTGGATGAAGGAGACCCTCACCCTGAGCTCGAGGAGCCTCTACTCAGTCCTCCTTCCTCTGTGTCTCATCATACCTGCCCACTGAAGATGTAATCCAGGATCTCTCTCATAACCATTACCGATATCCCTTCAAGTTCAATCTTATAGGTTGATCCATCATCTTTTGGAGGATTATAGTTTAACTTTGTCCTAAGAAAGGGAAAAAAAATGTAAAATTTCTATGAAAGAACAGAAATAGCTAGAAATATGTATGCACCAAATACTCTATAAACTATATGATACGTATCCATATATGAATCACACCTAAAACATTTCGTTTGTTAACTTTAGAGCAACATATTTTTTATGACTTTCAACTACAAAGCATTTGCTCCAGGATTCAGAGTGCTACCTCTTAAAAAAAAACAAACGAAACAGACAACCAAAGCACTAAGGTCCACGTGAGCAAGGATCTCTACTTCACCTTGGGAACCCTAGGCCCTTTAGGCTTATTTTTTCCCTGTATTTAATTATCCAATTTTCAGTAATGTAACAAGGACCCCACAAACCTACCACCCAAAACGAAAGCTAGGACCTTGACGATAACCTGCTTCTAACCAAATGGTCCTCCCCACCAATTCATTCCTCTGCTTCCCCATCTGAAGTAACTATTATCCTAAATCCCACCTATATTCAATTTTCTCTTGCTTTTTTATTTTTGTATCCATGAAATACATATAACCTATAACATATATAGATTTATTGATAATCAATGTATATATATAATTTTAAGTTGTTAATTTTATAAAAGTGTTTCATGCTGTCTGTAATCTTCTGGGGCTTTTTTCATTTAATATTATATTGCTGAGTCATTCATCTTGCTGCATATCACACGCGTTCTTTTGCTCTTTCTGCTGTATAGATGCCACGTTCCTGTTGATGGGCCCCTGGGCTGGGGCTCCAGGTTTTTGGTATTGTGAACAGTATTGCTATGACTATCCTTGTATATGTCTCCTTTTGCGATACGCAAAAGAATTTCTCTTGGGTGTATCCCTGGGCGTAGAATTAAGCTACATTCTTCTCCAAAGTACGAGCTAATACTCAATTATTCTCCAAAGTAGCTGGAGCAGTTTTTAGCCTCATCTGGTATATGTAAGGGGATGTGTGGACCCACAACGTCTACGACATTTATCTCTGTCCCACCTCCTAATCCTCCAATCCGCAATCCAGTGAGCGAAGTATGGTCTCTGATGGTGGTTGTGACCTGCCTTCTCCTCATTACCCAGGTGCTAAACAGCTCTTCATAGGTCTGTGGCCCCCTGTGTTTCCTCTTCTGTGAAACACATGTTCAGTTCAAGTCTCTCTCTTTTTTATTCATTCATTCATTCATTCATTCATTCATTTATGGCTGTGTTAGGTCTTGCTGCACGCAGGCTTTCTCTAGTTGCAGCGAGCAGGGGCTACTCTTCGTTACGGTGCGCAGGCTTCTCATTGCGGTGGCTTCTCTTGTTGCGGAGCATGGGTTCTAGGTGTGCGGGCTTCAGTAGTTGTGGCACGAGGGCTCAGTAGTTGTGGCTCGCGGGTTCTAGAGCGCAGGCTCAGTAGTTGTGGCGCACAGTCTTAGTAGCTCCGCCACATGTGGGATCTTCCCGGACCAGAGCTCGAACCCATGTCCTCTGCATTGGCAGGCAGATTCTTAACCACTGCGCCACCAGGGAAGTCCCTCAACTCTCATTTTTAATTGAGCTAATCGCCCTCCTCATATTGAGGTGTAGATGTTTTTTATTATCTCCTTGATATCAAACCTTTGGCAGACATGACACTTTTTTTTTAAGGTGATGAACAATGTGAAGAATAATTTTTCACAGTCAACACTTTTTGTGTCTTGTTTAAGAACAGGTACTTTACCCAAGATCTAAAAGATATTCCTAATTTAGCAGCGAGGGAAGCTCAGACACAACCTAAGTTGCATTTAAGAACCCCCACCAAGGCTCGGAATTGGTAGGATGAGGAAGCTGTGGAAGGAGGGGTGAAGGATGAGCTAATTACAGAGGAAGAGACTGACAAAGTCTTAGGAAATAGGTGAGTTCCCAGATCCTTGCTCCACATAGATACACGACTCCTCTGCCCTGTTTAGTAAGGCTCCCCAGCTCCAGTGGAAGATAAGTGACGTCCTCTGAAGAGTGTGAGATGGAGGGGGCGTCTCTGGACAGGGGTGTAGCAGGCACATCTGAGGGTAGGTGCACTGCACCAAAGACTGAGAGAGTTAAGAGAGTGTTTACATATTGAATGCTGAGATCATCAGTCTTTTTTCTCAGTTTTGCTCCTAAAATTACTGAAAGCCAGACCTACATCCTCCAGGTGAGAACCTGATGACTCTTCTGGAGGATTTGATCAGCTCCAAAGGAAAGATCTAAAGATATGGGCACAGATCTGCCTCAAGAAAATGACCCAGATGGACCATGCAACAATGAAACCCACTGTCACTAAGCCAACCTACGGGCTCTGAGCTTCCCACACACTGTGGGGAGCACTTCTGAAACGTCTTCACTTCACACCACACGCAGAAAATGTAATATGACCCTGGGGTGAACAGATGAGGCTGTGTGCGGGGCCAGGGGGACTCAGCCTCCCCAGATGCTGCCCTGCCACTTGGAGGGCTGACACCATCATTATCTTCACACATTATGACATCTTTTTTGGGGGGGCACATGTGTTAAGAAACTCTGCTTTAGAGCCCCACTCTTAAAACTGAGCAGCTCAACAGATGCCTGACAAAGAAGAAAGACAGAAACCAAAACCAGAAGAAAAAAAGTCAACTTGGAGGAAGTACAGATCATGCAAGATGAAAAGTCAAGGAAAAAAGAAAACCTCTCATTAACATTCACAGAAAAGCGAGGATGTTGTGCTCATGAAACAAGAATAGGATGCTCTAAAAGGGAACATTCAGAGAACAACAAAACAACATTTTAAAGACTACAAAAAAAAATTTCTTTTAATGTAATGTCAAAATTAAAAGTTGTATAAGTCGTAGACTGCAAGTCGTAGAAGTTGTAGACCTCAAGTCTCCCAAAAAAGCAAAAAAGACGAAGGTAGAAAATAGGAGACACAAGGTAAGAAAACTGGAAGATCAGTCCGGAAGGTTGAACATCTGAAAAACAGGAATGCCCATGCAAAAAAAAAAAAAAAAAAAAAAGAGAATATTATCAAGTAAATGCTCATAACATGGGATAAAAATACGCCTTTCCGAGGCATATCATCATAATGCTTCAGAATACTGGAAACAGAAAAATTCGTATAAGCTTCCACAAAGAAAAACAGGTTACACAGAAAGGAATGGGTATCAGAACGGCTTCGTACTTCCAAATGGAACTTTAATAGCAGTGTGGAAATGACTTCAAAATTCTGAAGGAAAATTATTTTCAACCTAGATTTTTATAGCCAGCCAAACTACTCATCAAATATCAGGACAGAACAGACATTTTCAGCTATACAAAGTCTCAAAACAATTGATCTTCCATGCAGCCCTTCTCAGAATGCTGTTGGAAAACTGCCCCAACAAACAAAGAAGAAGATTCTGGACTAAAAAAAGACATGATCCAACACAGAAAAGCAGGGAAAGGAATGGTGAAGAATGACCCTAGGGTAACAGCTCTGTACCAGCAGAAGGAAAGCTGGCTCATTCTGGTACAGCAGGATGCCTTGGCAGGCCTTAGGAGGGCAAAACTGATGGAATATATAACATATGTTTTAGACAACTTTGTTTCCCCCCTATATTCCGTATCTGCTATTCCTACCTCTACAATTTCTATAAAACTAATAATTTCACTCAAAAGGCATTTCTTTTCTGCTTGCTGCACCCTAGGTGTATCTATATGACTGACACTTTTACTAAAAGAGAAGAAAAAAATTTCAGTCAATTCTCAGTCAAGAGAGAAAAATAACGTAAGTAGTAAGAACAACACCTAAATCATTAATATTTGGCTCTGAAATCTATCACATGCAGACACGTCCTCCAGGAATGTTTCACTCAGGATGTCATGACTATTGGTATTTCTTAGTCACCGTGCTGGTTATCAACATACTGCCTCTCAGCTCCAAGTCCACCCTTTTTGCATGCTGTGTGAAAACGGCTCTGAGCCTTTCCAACAGTTGTTCTGCATTAACTGGCACGATGTTAAGCTTCTCAGCGGAGGGTGCTGGAAAGACACTGCAGGAGGAGAGACTTTTGCTGCCGGGCTCTGGTTCTGCAGCTGGATAGGCTCCCACAGTGCACAGCTGGCCAGCAGCACCCTGCAGCTTTCCCTGGAACTCCCAGAGGCAGCTTTGCAGTCAACTGTTTCTGGGGAGACACTTCGCTGTGAACAGCTTTCCCAGACACCTTAAAGGACAGATTTCTGGCAGGTTCCAGAGGGCTGATTTCAAGCAAGTTCCACCAGTGTGGCTTCTCTGCCATGAGGTGAGCTGTGGCTGTGTGCCGTCCAATAAAGCCTGGATCTCAGCCCTGGGTACACCAGCTACTCCTTTAATTTTTAGAGTTTACTTCTTAGTAGCCAATCCCTTATTACTCTAATCTCTTGCTGCAGTTAAAAATTCTTTATATTAAACTGTCCTTGTTCAAATTACTCTGTGGTTTCCTTCTCCTGACTAGATACAGAGTCTTGCACCTATTTAAAGGGAGTAGCTCTAAAATGTGTTCAGATAGAGGGGCACCACCTAGAATTCAAGTTGTTCAAACAAGAGCTGGCTGCGCCTGCCCATGGGCTGTGGACAGTGCAGGAGGAGGGGGACCAGGCTGACGGGGAAAGGGGTTACAAAGAGACCGTTCAGTGTGCCCCCTTTTTATTTTTCAACCATGCGACTGGATTTTCTTTTTAAAGATGCCTATACAGTCATCTCTTGGTATACTCGAGGGACTGATTCCAGGACCCACACGGATACCAAAGTCTGCAGATGCGCAAGTCCATTAGTCCGCCCCCCGTATCCTCACCCACAGACTCAACCAACCACAGATCGTGTACAGTTGACCCTTGAACAACATGGATTTGAACTGTATGGTTCCACTTATACGTGGATTTTTTTTCCAATTAGTCTGTGTATAAGTAAACCCGAGCAATATTGAAAAAAAACGGTGCATATGTGGATCTGTGCAGTTCAAACCCATGTTGTTCATGGATCAACTGTACTATCTCATGTTTTCATAATGAAAAATGTTTCCTTTTAAAGAGTATGGTTTTCTTTCAGCAGATGGCAGGATACAGACAATGGCTAAGAGGACAGAAAAAAAGACTCCTTTAAATATGAGCATTGACCATTTCAGATCCATAAAGTCTGACCTTTTTCAAAGCCCATGAAAAATGAATCATTGTACTCTTGAAGTCTCTAGATATCTGAGGGTTAAATTTTAAAACCTTATTTTGATTACGGTTTAAATTCAGATTCCAAGCTTCCCATCTTTCGGTCCCACTTCTGATCTCTCCCTCATGCCGTCTGCGCATGTCCAATTCCTGCCATCTTCTTAGGAGCCGTTCGAATGCCAGCCTGGCAGTGGCTCCCCTTCACCCGCCCTGCCCCAGGCTCCACCTCCGCCCTCACTGCCCTGCGCGTGAAAAGAATTCCTCATGTTATCAATTTCCCCAGCGCTTGATATTGTGGGATCATCAAGTTCTGTCTTGCATGATGATATTTATGTACAAAGCCCATTTCCTCTCTCCTTTATTAAAACTCAAGTTCCTTGGGGTCAGAGTCCTCTTTATCACTATAACCCTACAACGTAGCCTGTCAGTTTACAAAGAATAGATGTTCAATAATGATTTGTAAAATAAATTTTTGAATTAACAGCAGTCTTTAAATATCTGAAGAGCTGTCACAGGAGATGTTTTTCCTGCAGGATCTCAGGTACAGTGAAGCAGAGCTAGAATCAATACGAGGAAGAACTTCCTAATAGTTTCATCCGTCCAATGTTGAAAGGTCTGAAGCACAGAGCTTCTCAAACTTTCAGAAGGTCCGTGGTGGGAGCTGAGTTTCTGCATTGGTAACACCCTCAGTGACGCAGACCCCTCCAGACCTCTCTGAGCAGCAAGGGGTTAAGTGATGCTTCTCAAATTATCCATGTGTGTTTTTGTATTTCTAACCCATCTCAGATGAATCTTTTGTAAAATACGATAAAAATGTAATGGGGGGCTTCCCTGGTGGCGCAGTGGTTGAGAGTCTGCCTGCTAATGCAGGGGACGCGGGTTCGCGCCCTGGTCTGGGAGGATCCCACATGCTACGGAGCAACTAGGCCCTTGAGCCACAGCTACTGAGCCTGCGCGTCTGGTGCCTGTGCTCCGCAACAAAAAGAGGCCACAATAGTGAGAGGCCCGCGCACCGCGATGAAGAGTAGCCCCCGCTTGCCGCAACTACAGGAAGCCCTAGCACAGAAACGAAGACCCAACGTAGTAATCAATCAATCAATCAATAAATCTTTAAAAAAAAAAAAAAATGTAATGGGGATGAAGTGTACAGCATGGTGCCTAGCTAATAATACTGTACTGAATACTTGAAAGTTGCTAAGAGAGCAGATCTTAAAAGTTCTCACCATAAGAAAAAGAATTTTGTAACTATGTGTGGTGACAGATGTTAACTAGACTTATTGTGGTGACTCTTCTGTAATATACACAAATATTAAATCATTATGTTGTACACCCTGAAACTAATATAATGTTCTATGTCAATTATACCTTAATAAAAAAATGCATCAGTTATTAAAAAACAAAATTTAAAAGACATAAAATACAGGCCCCAATTCTTTTCTAAATTTTTTTTTTTTTTTTTTTTTTTTTTGGTTGCACTGCCCAGGGATTGAACCTGGGCCACCGCAATGAAAGCGCAGAGTCCCAACCACTGGACCGCCAGGCAGTTCCTGTGGCCCCAATTCTTTTATCATTAGATTCGACGGACATAAAATTATTCTGTCAAACTGCTACAAGAGTTTCTAATTCTTACTCTCCGTGTGTACTTATATTATCATGGCCAGGTGACAATTCACAGGCCATCATCAGCCTGCAGGTGACGTCTCAGGAGGCTGATATCTATCTGTCTGTCAGGAATATAGTGAAAATTGGCCGTTAGTCCTTACCCATCTTAGACGCTAAGAGTCACTCAGACCTGCTGTGAAACTGTCTTGCTTCACAGCCTGCTGTCATTTGCAGTTACTTCCTTCTTTCATTTCTTTCTATTTTTTAAAATTTTTTATTGAAGTATAGTTGATTTACAATATTAGTTTCAGGAGTACAACATAGTGATTCAATATTTTTATAAGACTTTTTTTTTTTTTTTTTTTTTGGCCTCGCCATGGGGCATGCAGGATCTTAGTTCCCCGACCAGGGATCTTACCCTCGCTCCCTGCATTGGAAGCACGGAGTCTTAACCACTGGACCACCAGGGAAGTTCCCCCTTCTTTCATTACTTGGATACTTGCCATCCCTTTCTCATTTAGAAACCTCACAAACTTGTCTTATTTTCCCTCTTCTTGTCTTCACTTCCCCCTCCCCTATTCCCCAATTAAATCTCTACATCCCTTCAGTTTTTGTTGCATTCTGTTTCACATTTCTTCCCTCCAGTAAATACCCTAATTTTCCCAATATCTACCAACACATTTTCTCTGTATTTTCCCTTTTTTATCTAGAATTTTCTCACCGTGCACATCATTTCTATCTTCTCTGCCACATATAACTGAGAATTCAGTGAACTGAACAGAATGAGTTAATGAATTAAAAAAAAAAAAAAAAACTAAGCCAAAGGGTTAATAACCAATAGTTTTATTTCTAAAGTTAGTCCATATATATCAGGAAGTAAATCAACTCTTCTGTTTCCTTTCTTATTTTAATTAAAGTATAGGGGCTTCCCTGGTGGCGCAGTGGTTGAGAATCTGCCTGCCAATGCAGGGGACACGGGTTCGAGCCCTGGTCTGGGAAGATCCCACATGCCGCGGAGCAACTAGGCCCGTGAGCCACAACTACTGAGCCTGCGTGTCTGGAGCCTGTGCTCCGCAACAAGAGGCCGCGACAGTGAGAGGCCCGCGCACCGCGATGAAGAGTGGCCCCCACTTGCCGCAACTGGAGAAAGCCCTCGCACAGAAACGAAGACCCAACACAGCCATAAAATAAAATAAATAAATAAGTAAGCAAATATGGTTAAGAAAAATATATTAAAGTATAGTTGATGTACAATGCTATATAAGTTACAGGTGTACAATATAGTGACTCAAAATTTTTAAAGGTTATACTCCATTTATAGTTATTATAAAATACTGGCTATATTCCCTGTGTTGTACAATATATCCTTATAGCTTATTTTATGCATAACAGTTTGTACCTCTTAATCTCCTACCCTGATATTGCCCCTCTCCCTCTTCTTTTCTGTTTTCAATCTCCACCCCAGGAAGATATAGAGTCATATGTAAATTTATTGGAAGTCACAAAATCCTTGTTTTTATTATTATTATGTGATGTCAATTTACAAACTCTCTCCTAGAAACTGCCGTAGTCTTAAAACATCACTTTGAGAATTTCATAACACTCTTTGAAAAAACTAGAAATAATGGGGAGTATTGTAAGATTGGGCCTCCAGTGTTCAGATATAAATACCCATGCCTATCACATTCTTCCCCAGTTTTCTGTTTCTAGGGCAAAACATTCCCCCCCTCTGCCCCTGTTCTCTCATTTGTAAAAAGAAGAGGTTAAATAAGGTGATTTGAGGGCTTCCCCACCCCTGAGCACTTCTGGGCTAAACTGCTGAAACACACCAAAAAGTTACGGCAGAGACTCAGCTCTGGAGACACATTCTGTTGAGTCCTAGAGGATAAAGTCCAGCCAACTCAATCAGTTTCACAGGATTTATAATATGCCTTCTGTGGGTGATGCAGTGCAAGTTCATTTTCCCTCCAATCACCTACCCTCTGGGCAAGCATTTATTTTCTGTTCTATTAAACTTAAACACAAGTGAAACAAAATCAGTTTTTCTTTCTCTGGACAACACTGAAAAGGTTTTATAAGAAAAACGTTGCTGGCTAATAAAGAAGCTGGCATGATTCAAAGTTTTATATCCATGAAAGAGGTCTACGACTTTTAAAAAAGTGTAACAGAGCAAAGTCCTCTGCTGGTTATATACTATCCTCTTCTAACTGGCTTCCAATTGCTGGAAAAGTCCGGTGTGTCTAAATGTCATAACAAACGACCCAGATAATCAGTCCTGGTCCTCCTCCTCACGGCAGACGTTACTGAACGGGATTTGATATAACAGTGACAGAGAAGACATCTAAGTGACTTTTCCTCCCCGGGGATGCAAAAGCTTGTCTCCAATAAAAGCAAGGAAACCTACTCAAATAGGATGCAAGAGAATGTAATGCTCAAGGAGTCAGGCTTTACAAGAAACTCCAGGGAAATTCACGGGCACTACTCACACAGTTTCAAATGATTCATGTCACCTCAAACTGGGTAGCTCTCAAGAGCAGAGGGGCGTGGGCTCAGCACTGCATTTGCCCACTGAGGCCCAACTAATGATGTCTGCTCCCGTGGGGAGCCTGTTTTACAGATGCCCCCTCCTTTTTTTGTCTTCGTGGGCTCCTAAAAACCACACCAAAAAAGGATCTTTAGGGCAGAGGAATTTCAGGGCAGCGACACTAGTCAGTATGTTACTACGATGGTGGATACATGTTGTTATGCATCTGTCCAAACCCACAAAATATACGCCGAGAGTGAAGCCTAACGTAAACTATGGAGCCTGGGGGATGGTGTGTCAAGGGAGCATCATCAGTTGTAACAAAGGCTCCCCCTGGTGGGCGATGCTGAGCATGGCGGAGGCGACACATGTTCGACAATTAAAAAATATATATTTATTAAAATATATTTCTTTTTAAATTCTCAAAGCTTCAGACCATCTTTCATCCAGCCCATGAGGTACTTGAGTGTAGACATTACAGTATACAGCAGTGATTTTTCTCTCCCTGGGTCTATTCTTTCCTTTTCTTTAAAGTGAAGAGGTTCAAATATCTGAAGAGCCCCACCTAACTCTACTAGTGCAATGCTTTGGTTTGACTGCTTATTGCATCTTCAGTCATTACCCCCTGTGGCTTACTCAGTATTTTAAATGGATTAGTCATGTTTCCCTACCAGATCATTATGGGTGAGCAGTAAGTAAGAAATAAAGAACATTTGTATTGAATATTATTCAATGCAGTTCTTGGTTTTGCATAGAAGGAGGATCAGGAGAAGAGGGGGGCATTAAGGCCATGAAGAGCTCCCTGACACCTAAAGCCATTAAAGTATCAGCTTCCTGCAGGCAGTGCTGTCTGATGGGAGGAGCTCACTCTATTTGAAGGATAGGTCAAAGCCTTGCTAACAGTCCTGCTTCTCTGCCTTTAGCCTGCTATCACTCTCCCCCCAAGAAAGGGAAACAGGTCCCAGCAGATGCTGCCATCATCATGAAACCTGCCCCCCGGGTTCTGGTCTCTCCATCCACCCTCCGGTCACAGCAGCCTTCTTAAGGCACAGAAAGACTATGCCTGGGCCCTCTACAGCCTGGCTGAGGAGCTGCAGTGGCCTCTGAACTCCAGGGAGCAAGTGCTGGCTTCAGCTCAAAGTTTCCAGGAGCTGGGAATGCTGTGAGAACAGCCAACAGAAGAAAAAGGAGACGTGGGGCTGGAAGTTCAATGTCTGGAAGGAGGGGCCCCAGCTCTCTCCAGCGCCCAGAGCCTGCACAGCTGTCACCAGCTAAGTCATGCTGAGATGTGGATAGGCTAGGTAGTAGCCCACACCTGAGCCCAGGACCACGCCAAAGAAAATGTAGGACATAACAGCCAGCATCATGAAGCAGCCGATGACCACCCGAGCGACATGAAGTAGAGGCTGGCCGAAGGGACACAAGAACCACCTGAGGTGGGTTCTGCTGACTGCGGGGGACTCTGAGCTTGAAGAATTCCGGCCCATCTGAGCTGCTGGTTGGTGGACATGGACAGGCGCGTCAGGGCCTGGTGGAGCAGCCTGGCTTTGCCAACCTTGATGCCGTCATACAACACAGCCAGGAGCAAGACGACCAACCCCGAAAGGGCCATGCCTGCAGGACTGTGGACACTCCAGAAATCAAAGAGAAACGGAAGTAGGTAGGAGGTATATGGGGAACCTCTATCCTCCTCTCAGTTTTGCTGTGAACCTTAAACTGCTCTAAAAAAGACAGTCTATTTTTAAAATACTTTCTGGTCCCAGTCAACTTTATGAAATATAAATGCGCAGGTAATATTTCCATCAACAGATGGCATCCTCTCACGACAAGGCCTGCTTTTTGGTGGATGGGAATGCAAGAACCCGTCTATCTCCCAGTTCCTGCCACCTAAGAATTCCATCTACACAGGAGAAAAGCGTTTACACACATGTATGGCACGTGACCAGGTGTCCCAGAGGGAGGTCCGAGGAGATCCCGAGGCACACGGTGGGATATGAACTAGGTGCCACCGGCCAACCTCTAGGTAAGCTCCCCTTGCACAGCACCTCAACCTACATAGGCTAACTAATCCTTGCAATGCTCCTCCTACAAGACCGAGCAAAGTCAGGGAGCAGTGAGCAGAGGAAAACACGAGAAAACACAGGTATGGTGCTGTGTGTCCCATCTGGGAACTGCCATCAGCAGGACACTGGTTCACTCAGAGCAGGAGGTGCCAAAGAAAAAGTAGAAATGGGGACCAGAGCCGCAGTCCTCTATTATTCTAAGAATCACACTGTATCATAAGAATAGCATTCTCATTAAGGTTCAATACTGTTTCTTTCCCTTCATTATTTCCTTGTATTTCCTCTATTCATTTCTCTTTGCCTCCAATTCTTTTTACCCAGACAGATTATGGTTTTTACTTATTTACCATCAACACTTTTTTCCTCATATAGATCCTGGAATGACTCATACTTCTAATGGATTTTAAGAGTAGCTCCCCAACCTGCTTCCCAGAAGCTTCTGAAGAGCTTTTAGAGAAAAGCAGGTCCTAGACCAATTATGTCAGGTTCAAGACAACGTACATTTTAAAAGTTTCCAGCTTATTCTGATGTATTCCCTCCTGCCTGGAAGAGTCTCTCCACCTCCCACTTCCTTGATTAGTGGAAAGAAGACTTAATCCTTCACTGACTTCAGGTCTCTACTCCAGTAACACCTCCAAAGAGCGGCCCAGGTACCTTGTTATCTAAAATAACAACCCCTGGGCTTCCCTGGTGGCACAATGGTTAAGAATCCGCCTGCCAACGCAGGGGACACGGGTTCGAGCCCTGGTCTGGGAAGATCCCACATGCAGTGGAACAACTAAGCCCGTGCGCCACAACTACTGAGCCTGGGCGCTAGAGCCCACGAGCCACAACTACTGAGCCCGCATGCCATAACTACTGAAGCCCGCATGCCTAGAGCCCGTGCTCCACAACAAGAGAAGCCACAGCAATGAGAAGCCCCTGCTTCGCAACGAAGAGCAGGCCCCGCTCGCCGCAGCTAGAGAAAGCCTGTGCAGAGCAACTAAGACCCAAAGCAGCCAAAAACACATTTAAAAAATAGATAAATAAATAAAATAAAATAAAATAAAATAACATCCCCACTCCCCTCCCTGCTTTATTTTATTCCTAGAATTTACCACCATCTAATAGACGGCATTTGTTTAATGTTTACATCCATGAAAATAGGGACTTTGTTTTGTTCACTGCTCTACCTCCATACCCCATGAAGTGTCCAGTACTGAATGCGCACTTGAAAAATATCATGCACTTGATAACAGCACGCAGCCAGGTGGGGGAACCAATGGATTTTAACGCTGCAATGATCAGTTACTGTTTTCACTTGGCTCCGAGACCAAATGAGCACAAGCGTTCAGAAGTGGCATCATTCACCAGCTAAGCGTCTGTACGCCCCCCTGCACAGCATCGCTGGTTGCTCTGCACTGAGGGGAAGGTGCTGCTTTCCCCCGGCATCCGAGCCAGGGTGTGCTGCAGTCAGCAATTCAAGAATGGTAATAAACCTGAGGGGAAAAAAAATAATCAGATACACACTGCCAGGGTCTTGATATGATAATCCAGTCTTCCTGGACAGTAATCTGGTGTCATATAATAAGAACAAATTTGTTTCTATCTTCAGAAACAGCTATGCCTGGGACATAGTCCCCACAGTGGGTTTACCCACAAAAAAAATACAAAGAAAAAACAGCCAAGAGTTTTTTTTTTTTCCTGATTTGTTTACAGTGACTATTCAGAAGAAAAAAATAACTGCAAATTAAAATGTCAAAGAGGAATGATGAAGCAAATTACATGGAGCAGCAATATGATGTCATAACAAATAGCTATTAAAAATGATTATGGGCATTACACTGAGATATAAGAGGGACACAACTTGACTTCAAATGAAAAGATGAACCAGAAATAATACGTACATATAGACTACAACTGTAACAATATATTAAGTACCCTGTTCAGAATCAGAACTTAGGGTGACATAAATAATTGAACCCCCATGTGGTTTTCCATAAAACTTTCTGTATAAGAAATTCTTAAAATTTAAATCTAGTTCTTGTACATCTGAAAGTAAAGCAGTCAATAAAATTTACCTTTTAAAAGACAAGGTTTGAAAATGCATATTAAAATTTTAGGATGAGTTCAAAGACAGAGTCATGAGGCAGCAACTTGTGAAGCAAAAAATTCTTCTAGGATGAAACAAGTCTGATTCCTTGTCTGGTCACACCCTGACTTTTTGGAAATAAAAGAAAGACATTCATGCCTCAACCTGTCAAATAGTTCCAGATGTTCTCCTCAGGTATGGTTTTTCAGATGCTGTTTAAAAGAGGCTCCTCCTATAACCTTAAGACCCCATGGAGGGCTTCCCTGGTGGCGCAGTGGTTAAGAATCCACCTGCCAATGCAGAGGACACGGGTTTGAGCCCTGGTCTGGGAAGATCCCACATGCCGCAGAGCAACTAAGCCTGTGCGTCACAACTACTGAGCCTGCGCTCTAGAGCCCATGAGCCACAACTACTGAGCTCGTGTGCCGCAACTACCGAAGCCTGCGCACCTAGAGACCGTGCTCCGCAACAAGAGAAGCACTGCAATGAGAAGCCCACGCACCGCAACGAAGAGTAGCCCCTGCCCACTGCAACTACAGAAAGTCCATGTGCCGCAACGAAGACCCAACGCAGCCAAAAATAAATAAATAAATAAATAAATATATATATATATATATATATATATATATATATATATATATACAAAAAAGAGCCCATGGAAATAACCATCTCAAGAGTAAGCCCTTTTGATCTGGGGGGCATTCTTACAAGTCTTCTCTAATTAAAAACTGGTGGACCTGGTTCTTCTTTGCTGCAGTACACACATGGCACTGAATACTACAGAAATTTCATACTGCAGAAGTAGGTCCATATTTCTACTCACTTTCTATTCCCTCTTCCCAATGTAAAGAGTTAGAAGGAAGGTTTATGTCTTTTCAAAGGCAAGGTGGAACTCCTGAACAAATTCAAAGGAGAAGTAAGAATTTATATGAATTTATTCTTGTCTTTGTATTCATCCATCCTTTCAAAGGAGTTCAAACCAAAGCGTTAAGTGACAGTTAAGAAGCTCTTTTCTTCTTTTTAAAAAAGGAGATAGTGGGAGTAGGAAAACAAAACCAAAACCAAAAATCAACTACAGCCTGAAACACACCCCCTTTCAGTTTTCTTTAATAAATGAGAGGCAGCTCAGGATGAGTTTCACTTCAGCATCTCACAATGATCTTTCTGCTTCTGGCGCCTTCTTAATTTATAATCTACTGTTATAAACTTCTCTAAACAACCTGAAGCTGAAAATGCCTTCCAAAATGCTGTCAAGGGAATGAAAGCTTCTCTATTAATTCTTTAGTCATGTTGTGACAAAAGCTGTCTCACTGGAGCTACTACTTTTGAATAAAGAATTTGGCCCCTTCTCCCAGGTTTCTTGGCACCAGAAATGGACTTTGTTGAGCTTGACTGTGCCATCTGAAACAGTATAAAATTAAAGACTCTCTTCTGGGTTAAAATCTGTTCTAAGATGGTTTCTTCTGTCCCTCTCCCCCAGTCCCCAGTACACATTCAGCTATACAGTAAAACGCCACAGCCAAAAGTTCCATCTTATTTGGAAGCAGTGTATACAGCATCCTGAACTCTGATCGTCTACTTCTTCATCAGTACTTAGACTGCAGTCAACTCAAGTCTCTTACCTACAGACTTTCCACTAATGGATTTAGTGCCTCTGGCCCTAGAGATAAGACGCGTTAAAAGCACCCAGTCCACCTGTCTGTTCTACTTCTCCCCACTGAATAAAAGTCAGTGGAGCACTGACACATGGTACA
This sequence comes from Eschrichtius robustus, assembly GCF_028021215.1. NCBI lineage: Eukaryota > Metazoa > Chordata > Mammalia > Artiodactyla > Eschrichtiidae > Eschrichtius > Eschrichtius robustus. The sequence continues at coordinate 7,704,490 of NC_090842.1, forward strand.
CTGAAGGTACACGCCATACACTACAGAGAAGCCTGTAGGAGACAGTGATCATTTGGCAGAATTGGGAAAATGTTACAAAGGACGGGATACCGGGTCCTGAAGGATGAACAGGAATTCCTCTGCCAGTAAAAAGCAGGAGGTCAAGAGAGGCAGAGGTGAGAAACACACACATTCACAGGTAAGTGTCACACTCCACAGAGTTTTCAAGAACTACAAATGAGTGTAATTAAGGGGTTTATAGAGCAATGCTACCCTGAATAGGACACATCGAAGACAGACTGTTATCTTCCCCACTTTTCTTAGGCAGCTGGCCTCAAAACCTGTTAGCTCTTCCCTCTCCCTCAGCCTAATTCCCACATCCAATTAGCAGTCGATTGCTTCTCCTCTAATCCCAACCTCGGCCACTACTACTGACACGGGTGCCGGGACAGCGCCACGGGGTGCTGACCTGAATCAGTAAGCAACTCTGGTCCCCCTCTCGGTCCTGTGAACAAACAACCACCAAGTTACCTTCTTAAAGCAGAGCTCTGTTTCTATCACTAGTACTACTGGTGAAAGACGGAATAAAAATCTAAGAGATATGGGGATATATGTATATGTATAACTGATTCACTTTGTTATAAAGCAGAAACTAACACACCATTGTAAAGCAATTATACTCCAGTAAAGATGTTTAAAAAAAAAGAAAAATCTAAGCGAACTAGCCTGGCACTCGGGAATACCGTCCTGACCTGCCCGTCCACCAGCACTTGCCCCCATCCCTAGCCAAGGCTCCAGTCCAGCCCGGGGAAGTAGACTTACTACCCTGGGCGCATACAAGTCCCCGCACTCACACGTTTGTTCACCTGAACCCTTCTCCTTGCCCCCCTCTTCCCCTACCCGCCCACCCACCTACCTCCAACTCCTCCCCGAGGCCGTGTTCAATTCTGTTTACGAAACCTCATGGGATCACGCAAGAGGTCCTTCCTCCTCGGAACTCCTATGGCTAGAAGTGTCTATGCAATTAAAATAGCCTTGGTTCTACACTTCGTGCCTTCACAACTAAGCTGTAAACTCTGAGGACAGATCCTGTACTCCACAGAGTCTTTTACAGCTGTCCTTATACTCACAGTAAGTGATGACAAGCATTGTTCACTGAGGATACTGAGGAAGTGAACCTGGGCTCTCCTGGGTCTTTCCCTTTTCTCACCAACAAGTCCTATTGCTAATCTCCCTGCTACAGCCACTTCACCCCAACTCCACGGACCAACCCTAGCCCAGGGCACCCTCATTTCCTGTCGGAACCATTGCAGTACCCTCCTAAATGACTCCCATCAATATCTAACCTAAAGCCTTACAATAAAACCTAAACTCTCTTGCGTGGAATAACCTATGTCAGAAAAAATTCTGAGGTCCCTTTCCCACACCCACCACCTCCCCAGCCAGCTCCCAATACACAGCCCCTCTGGGAGATGTTCCAGTGAAAGTTTAATCTTATTGGGGAGCAGTGCATGTGCCAACCTGACCTCAGGACTACGAGGTCCTGCTAGCCCTCTACTCTGGTTTCCTGCCACGCTCCCTGCCGCTCATCATCTCCTCACGCTGCTGTTCTCCGCCTCCCTGGCTGTGCCAATCTGATTTTTGTCTCCGGAGCACAGCACTTCTGTTCCCTGTGCCCTGCCCCTCTGCCCCCAGCTCTGCTCACACTGAACCCCCTCCCCCACCTCCTCCTCCTCCTCCAGATCTCAGGTTAAGCGGCACTTCCTCAGAGCAGTGCTCCTCTCACCCAGTCCACGGCAGCAACCACGTCCATCCCTCACGTCTCTCTGTAACGAGGCCTCTTCATTGTCTGCCTCCCCAGCTGGAGTCCACGGATGCTCGAGCCTTGAAAGCCCAGAGCACGGCAGCGCCGCACATAAACGCTCAAGGAAAGTTTAACGAATGAACGAGCATTTAGGAAACCTTGGCCGAGGATCTATGTTCTCTACTTAAAAACAGTTGTTTCTGGAATCCGCCTGAAAATGCAGGGGACATGTGTTCGAGCCCTGGTCCGGGAAGATACCACATGCCACGGAGCAACTAAGCCCGGGCACCACAACTGCTGAGCCTGCGCTCTAGAGCCCGCGAGCCACAACTACTAAGCCTGCGTGCCTAGAGCCCATGCTCCGCAACAAGAGAAGCCACGGCAATGAGAAGCCTGTGCACCGCAACAAAGACTACCCCCCACTCACCGCAACTAGAGAAAGCCCACGTGCAGCAACGAAGACCAAACGCAGCCAAAAATAAATAAATAAATCTATCAAAAAAAAGTTGTTTCTGTACATGTGATTAATTGTGGTTACTAACATAGTAGCGAATGATCAGATGAGTCATTTAACTATACTCTTTATTTTATTTTATTTTTAACATCTTTATTGGAGTATAATTGCTTTACAATGTTGTGTTAGTTTCTGCTTTATAACAAAGTGAATCAGCTATACATATACATATATCCCCATATCCCCTCCCTCTTGAGCCTCCCTCCCACCCATCTAGGTGGTCACAAAGCACCGAGCTGATCTCCCTGTGCTATGCAGCTGCTTCCCACTAGCTATCTATTTTACATTTGGTCGTGTATATATGTCCGTGCCACTCTCTCACTTTGTCACAGCTTACCCTTCCCCCTCCCCGTGTCCTCAAGTCCATTCTCTATGTCTGCATCTTTATTCCTGTCCTGTCACTAGGTTCATCAGAACCATTTTTTCTTAGATTCCATACATATGTGTTAGCATACGGTATTTGTTTTTCTCTTTCTGACTTACTTCACTCTGTATGACAGACTCTAGGTCCATCCACCTCACTGCAAATAACTCAATTTCATTTCTTTTTATGGCTGAGTAATATTCCGTTGTATATATGTGCCACATCTTAATTATACTTTTTAGAGCAGACTTTCAGAAGCGACTACTCCAAAAATAAAGTCAATCTCTTCTTTTCCCATTCTTGAAATTCTGGTACTACCACACTACACAGTACAGTAGTGAAAAATTAAGTGAACGTCAAAGATAATTTAAAAACTGTTAGCTTTATGTTTCTTTCCTTTACTGGCCCCACAGGTGGAAAAAATAAGTTGAGTGATTTTGATCTCCATGTGCTCAGTCTCAGTTTTGACAGTGTGTGTGGGAGATCATTGAATATACACTCAAATGGCAGCCAGCACACAAGAAAGACAATGGAGCCTGGGAAGGTGTAACACTCCGCAAACCATGAAATGCAAACTCCTGCCCGTCTCCCCCCAGCACCCAGCTGTTGCTGATACCCAGTGTCTCCTGTGTATTTGCTGAAGGAATGATTAATCCTAATTAGTCAACACTAGTTATATAAGGTCCCTTGACAGGGAACTCTGTGATGAATTAATACATGACACATTTCAACGACTTATGACAATACTAATTCTTGAACTGTACTTTATTATTGGTGAGCACAATCCCACAAACATATGGGTTAAGGTGGTGATGACATTTCTAAAGAATGTACCAACAGCGTGTCAATGGTGCATACTTTCATAATCCCCTTTCCTATCAGTAGGAAAAAAGACGGTAAGGAAAGGAAACAGAGCACGTATTTTGCTCCTGCTCCACTGCAGGAGGTGAGGGAAATGAGAATTTCGCTCCCTCTCGGCCAGCAACAGGGACTCTCCCTTTTGGGCAAGGAACAAAGTTGGTAGCTCTGCTCATACAAGTAGCAGTGTTAAGAAGTCAGGCAGGAAAATAAACAGACAAACCAACCAACCAACAACACCTGAAAGAAGTCTCTAATCTGTGAGGTAAGTCTGAACTTCCCACACCAGCTTTAGCACAGGAGGAAAAGCTGGACGGAGGTGGGAAACTCTTCCCTTAACTAACCAAATGGAATATTCAAGAAGACCCTGGGTTCTGCTGGCCTCCAATTCCATCCCTGAAGCAGAAGTGGGCTCCGGCGAGGAAAGAATAGAAATCAGTGATCAATGACCTTTCTTTCTAAGGATTCCCATGGCTTTTCCCAATCCCACCTTTCTCACACGGCCGGCCACTCCCGGTGAATGTGCTCTAAGTGTTAGAAGAGACTCATCCCAACCTCACACCCTAAATATGCGGTTTCCTCCAATTCAGGGACGGACTGATATAAACAATTTCAGTGACAAAAGTCTGAAAATATTTTGAACTCAACAATACTAGACAATTTACAATTATTCAGAGGCATAGGCAACTGGTTACTGATGAATGCGAATATGACTATAAAACTATGTTTTACCATATTTCTACTCATCTTATCGTGTTAACATAAAAATCACAAGTGTCAAATGGTCTTTAAAATTGCTCCTAAAAAGATACCAAAATACTTAGTAGTTGAGAGAATCACAAAATACTTATGAACAAAAATGTACATTTAAGGTTCTATATCCACTAGTACATTAACTCTAAAAAGAAAATGAAGGACACTGTATTGGTCTATATCCCATTATAACAGTCTGGTTTTAAAAACCAGTCTTCCCCACTTCCACTTGATATGTGCTGCCTCTCAAAGCTTTACTGCCTGAAGGCTAACTGTTTTATCTAACAAAATATTTCACCAAGATCTTATTTTTCCCTAAGTATTCTATTTTTCTAAAAGTCTCTGAAAAGAAGAAAAAAAATTATAATTTACTCCCACAGAGAAATGGAAGCAGCAAACATTAGACCATCATTCTGTGGTGAAGACATTCTTTGGCAACACTTAGGAAAACGACTTCAGTCTCTGCTCTTCTGAGCACGGGGGTCAAGAACTCCAGCTGAGTGACATTTAGATGGACACACGACCTTTACCCTCTATAGAGCTACAGCTGCCATCTTTGATCTCCTTCCTTCTTTGGACTCATCATGTCTTAGGAGGCAGAGGACCCATGGGAAGCACTCAAATTCAAGGCTGCAACCCTAACCTGCCAACTGTCACACCCACACCCCCGCACCTCCACCCTTAACCTAGGATTCCAACTTAAAAATTATGCATTTGCACAAAATGATAGATTTGTATCCTTCTGAAGGATGAAGCCAAACAACTCCTTATTTGTCCTAATTATGTTTTCTTTATGGATTATAAATAGATTTTAAGCCTCACTTTGATATCATGAGACAGACTGATTAACAGTGTAAACAACGGATAAGGCGGTTTTATAATCTGGATGCTTAGTCTCTATTATCCAAATCTAAATCCAAGGAACCAAACTTTCTATGTGGAAAAGCACTTTGCTTGACTCTCTAAATTATATAATAAAAATTACTTTAAGAACACTGAAGAGGACTTGCAGAGGAAAATACACACTGGAAGAAGAGGTAGAAGTCAAAGGGCATAGGTAAAAGAGGGAGAACTTATCAGTTGGTATTCAGTGGAGCTAGGATTTACTTCTATCACATTACTATTACTCAAAATGACAACCCTCGGGAAAGTTCTACAATAAATCTAAGCATTCAACACTTCACTTTATGTTAGATTCACTAGTCTAACAAGAATTTTATTGATTTGTTTCATCGTTTGAAACCTTCCGAGAACCTGTCCAGAATTAGAGCATTCACTGCTACTAAGAGTGGCAACCGCTGCCTTGTACAAATAAACACATATATTCCAGCTAAAATAAGTAATCTATGTTAAACTTAGAGCTCCAATTCACAAGCTCGTAGTTTCCTTAGAAGCCCAGAGAAAATACTTCTTTGATCTTCTGAAAGAGAACATACTTTAATATTGGTTTTGAAAAACTCATGTTAAGAAAAGGGTTTAATCAAATATGACTGCAAATACTAAAGAGAAGGAGGGGGAGGGGGAGGAGGAGGGGGAGGGGAGGGAAAGGGGGAAAGGGAAGGGGAGGAGGGGGGCAGGAGGAGGAGAAGAAGGATGGAGATGATCATTTTGAACCATGGGACTGTAAGCCCTTCAGGACAGATTTCATCTTTTTAAGCAGTTGTAAGGGATGCCTTATAGTAGGTGGATAAAAGCAAACAAGCCTAGATCCATCAAAAGATATTCAGGCCCAATGTACTTCCCATCACCATCAGAGGATAGCAAGCGGTAGGTACAGTTGATTTGATTTGAAGACTGCTCAGGATTCAGCAAGAGTCTCAGAACCTGGAGCTTCTAGCTGAACCCTTGAGAACTAAGAAACTTAACAGGTTACAATCGCTATACAAAACCCTTATGACAATCATTCATGAGCTGCTATATACACAGGTGACTATGAACTCAGAGCACAAGTGAAAGAAAAGGGACTTGGGGGCTGACAGCTTGCTCTGCACATAGCAGACAACACTAGTGGACTTTAGTGCTCATAAAATACAGGGCAGATTTCAAGTACCCAAAGAAAGGATGATAACAATTTCTACATCACCATGAAACTTGGACTCCTACAGAGATCGTATTAGTCTCCTTAAGAAGTTTCATCAGCATCATCTATGAGTCAAATTTTAGATTTAAATGGCAAGACAGGCTCATCAATAATTAGGCCTCGGAAAGCATCCAGATTAACAGCATAAAATAAATGCTTGTTACAAAACAGCTCTACAGGGCTGGATTTATATAGCAGAACACCCAACCAAGTCCTGTGCGACCGGGCAAAGGAAAGGCTTTAACATCAATGTGCAGCAAAACTTTAGATGATACAATAAAGCTGTAAAAACAGAAACAGACTCCCTCCCCACAACACAGACATGCCAAGCGGACCGAAAACAGCACGGAGCCCAGTCAACCTCACTTCACAGATGAGAAGACTAAGGCCCAGAAAAGTTGTGCAAGATGATCCAGGCTGGATTCTAGGCCCAATGTCTCCACTCCACCCTCACTAGACCAGCTTTCTCTCAAAAAACAGGGACAAAAACTGCCATTCTTATTGTTGGCTAACTCATCAAAGGATCCCAAAATCTTGGGAATCTTTCTTTCCTTTACTCTCCAGGACTAAAAGCTAAACAAACTCATGTTCCAACAGATTCCCTAGAAAAACCAAAATTCCCAAAAGTGGATACGGGACTGGAACCTGTACAGAGCCACTATAATGCCACTGCAGAATCACACGGCAATTCACTGCCAAATCCCTTCACATACATTACCCCCCAAGAACCACAGCTCACGAAAGAGAGGAGTCTGAACTCCACATCAGATCAAGGGAATTGTGCCAGAATGAGAAGAGCCTGACATGAAGCAAAGCAAACTTTGCAATATTCAAGAGAAAAGGAAATTTCCTGTAAGTCTCAGGGAACCTTTCCCAGAAGGTCTCAGGGTTGCTGAGAAAGGAAAGGGTTGCTGTGGGCTGTTGTTATAGCTATGAATTCAATGTCATCATTCTTAAAGGTCGTCAGCTACATTTAGATTTTGTTTTCCCAACAAACCAAAGGAAAAATGTCATTCAGGATCATGAGAAAATGCTGGGCAGAGGGCATGCTGGGAAAGTAGCATCCCACTTACTGGGGCGAGTGATGAACTATGGAAGCTCCTGCCTATCCTCCCTGAAGCATTTGAATCTTAGGCTGCGTGACACATACCCTACACAATCTTCTTTCAGGTTATCACTGGGGTTTTGTGGCCGAACTTGGGTTTTTTTCTGGCTTTTTCCTTTTATACTGAAAGTGTTTCTAGGGCAGTATGATTGCTAAGACGATCCGGAGGAAAAACAAATGTTAAACCAAAGATAAAGCACAGGAAAAGAGTAAACCAGTAAGGCTAAAAGACTTCTATATTAAGTAGAAAGTATGCCAAGTTAGTTGCTTTAATTCCTAGTGCAACAGTGTTGGATTGGTTCCCTTGGTTGATGATACAGAAGCAATATATAACAATGTTTCTAAACTGCACAACTTCAGACCCCTACAACAGTTACTAAAACCAGGCTAACTGAAGACATTAAACAAAACTCAGATTTTTATAAAACTTCAGAGACTACCAAACTTTTGAACTCCCAATCCATATATTAATGACATCACAGACCTAAATGCTTAAGCTTCAAAAGGGAAAGTGAGAAACATCAAGTTCTAGAACATACAAACTCATTTTGTTTCAACAGAATTCTTTAAGTTCCATTCAAACAAAACAGAGATGTTATAAAAGCCCAACATCATTGGTATCAAAAATTAAAGTTTGTTTCTAAGTAGTAACATGAATTAGTCATATTACTTTGAAGTAGCCTTGAGATTGATAATTTTAAAAGAACCCCAAGAACAAATATACCACTTCAACAGTCAAATAAAGTTACAGCAATTAGTCACTGAAAAAACACATATTGACTAATTCATATTTATCTGTAAAATGTCAAAAATATCTGCCCTGCCTACTGTACAAGATGGTTGAAAATGAAAATCAAAGTGAGACAGCATGTGAAAGTACTTAATAAGCACGTAAATCATAACATATTGTGTAAACTCTACCGCTTACTGACTTGCAAAGAATAGTTACATGCGAGTAATGCTGTAACTTGGTATGGTAAACGAGTAGGAGACTAGGTGTCACTAACCTGGAGTCTAATCCTGGTTCATCCATTAAATGCTAATAACCTCATTGTAATACAGATCACTAATGCCCACCGAGCACCACTTCTTTATCTGGAAAGTAAAAGAATGGGATTAGAGGGGTCTGAGGTCCCTTTTGGCTCTGCTACTACGATTAGTAATATTTCACATCTAAATTACTGCTAGCAGGACTTCCCTGGTGGTCCAGCGGTAAAGAATCCGCCTTACAATGCAGGGGACGTGGGTTCGAGCCCTGGTCGGGGGAACTAAGATCCCACATGCCGTGGGGCAACCAAGCCCGCGCGCCACAACTACTGAGCTCGCGCGTCTCAACTAGAGAGCCCACGCGCCCTGGAGGCTGCGCGCCACTAGAGAGAGAAAAACCCACAGGCCACAACTAGAGAGAAGCCCATGCGCTGCAACGAAAGATCCCGCGTACCCCAACAAAGATCCCGCGTGCCGCAACTAAGACCCGACGTAGCCAAGAATAAAATAAAATAAATAAATAATAAATAAATCTTTAAAAAAAAACTAAAAATAGAAAAAAAAATTACTGTTAGTCTAAATAACATTTCACATTACTAAATATTCTCATATGTGCCACCATGTCACAAGCGGATGCCCCACCTTTCCTAATTCAGCAGATACAGCAGTGATACCACTACCTTCGGAAACCTGTGTGCAGACCTGGGAGCGGCTCAAAGCACTATTACCTACTTCTTCACAGTGTGGGTCAAAGATTAAATGAGATGAAGATGCATTTTATCCCTCATTTATCAGACTAGTGCGCTGAAGCCAAGAAGAAGTCATCTACGGACAACTCGCTGAAGAGTGAAAGCTGGGAGCAGAAAGCAGGTGCAGGGCTCTTCTCAATCAGGGACAACTGAGCATCTGAAATGGAAACGCACCAGGGCTGGTCCTCTCATGTCCAATCTTCTGTGGCATAAAGGAAGGCAGTCCCTGCTTCAACCCATCTGCTAACCAGTAGGCACTGGTCTTTCTGTGTGCCAGGGATACGGTAATGAACAAAAGGAAAGTCCCTGGCCTCTTGGAGCTTACACTGTGGGTGGGGAAGATCCACAGAGTAAATGAGTAAAATACAGGGTATATTATAGTGGCAAGTGCTATGGAGAAAAATGAACCACGGAAAGGGAATAGAGAGCATGTATTTGGTGATTTGCAATTTTCTTTTAAGCCAGCTGGATGTCTCTTACAGAACTACAATAATACATCTAAAGTGGTTTTCCTAAGCATTTCCCCAAACAGGGAATACTTCGGATACAGGGAAGACGCTGGCCTGCTGATGCCAATTTTATATTGACTGCTCAAAGCTCTGAACTGCCAGCTATGAGATATCTGTCATGTTGGCAATCTAAATCCACACTAATGACAACTCACCCCAACTCCACCTTTAAATCCACAAAGAAAGAGTGCAAGTGGATTTAAGAAAGAGAGCCAGGAGGAGCCAGAAGTTACCAGAGCACTTGAACTGCTTCTGACTTAGCACAAATGTCTGCCAATACAAAGGTTAAAATGCAGTTTGTGTGCCGAGTTCTGCTAGGACAATGCACTAAGAATGCAGAGCACATCATTTTGCCTTTTCTGACCTGTCAATTCTAGTGACATTCTCTACTATTAGTCTATATTTAACCAGCTTACTAGGCAGTTTCTCCAGCTTCTAGCATTTTTTTTTCTTTTATTAAAAGAGTAACCCAGTTTGCAAGAAAGTTGCTGTAACATAACAGCCCCCTCAAGATGTGACACACTTGTATGAGCACTGTCCTATCAACCTTTAATTCACCTCGTTAGCTGAGCTGGCAAACCAGGTTAAGCTTTGTTTTAAAATGCCTTCTCCAAGTCGCTAAAATCTCATGGTCCTCGGGTTGTAACAGCATCCTGAGAATTACAGTAAGTCTTTTAAAATGTGCTACAGCTTACTTTAACGTCTACAACGCACTACCCTTCTTTTTTAAAAGAAGTTCCCACAAAGGGTGGAAAGTCACTTCTGCGAAGAACTTGGGGCTGGTTGGGGGGGGGGGGTGTCGGATCGTCCATCCTAAGAAAAAGATCCGATAGGGTTTTCCTTCTGCCCACACCCGGAGAGGTGTTTGTTTGGCTTCTCCGCGGGAGGGGCGCTCCCTGGCCGCTTTCGCGGCGCTGGACCCGGCCCACTGTGCGTCGATTTGGAGGCGAACGGCCGGCAAACTTCAGCCGGGATCCGCGGGCTGGGCCGGGGCGAAGGGGCAGCTCTTCCTGGGCGCCGCCCAGCCCTGCTCGCGGTCGCGGGGCCGGGTCCGGCCCAGGACGGCGTCTGGGGGCCTCCGGGGTTCTGAGGCCCCGGCCAGCGCCGGGCGGTGGGAACCCGAGGAGGGAGGGCGGGGGGAATGCGGTCCGGCGTCAACTCCAGGGGGAGTGGGGTCCGGTGGGGGGCACGGGCCCGGCCCGGCCGAAGCCATAGGGGCTGTCCTGCGGGGAGGCAGCGAGTGGGGCCCGGCCGGGGTGTCTGCCGGGAGGGACGCCGCGCTAAGCGGTGACCAGAGGGACCCCAGCGGCTGGGGGGTGGGGACCAGGGGCTCCGGGGACACGCCCGGCTCGCCCCGCCCCCGGGCTCCGGGCAGCGCGGGCCCGCCCGGCCCCCTCCTCACCTTATGTACGGGCTGGCAGCCGCCAGGATGTTCTTCTGCACCGGTATCTCCTCCCCGTCGAGGACCAGGTGCGCGTCGCAGAAGCGGGACTCCTCACGGAAAGAGCTGAGCGCTCGCAGTAGGCGCGTGGCGTGCTGAGGATCTGACACGGCGCTGCCCTCGGCCATCGCGGCGCCCGCTCCTCAGCCAGCCGGTCGGGCTCCGGACGCCGCCCAAACGGATGCCTCGAGCCGCCCGCGTCCAGCGCGCGCCCAGTCTGCACAGCCCGCTCGCGCCCGTCTGCCCGGCCCGGCTCTCAGCGCTGCGAGCAAAATCGGGAGCCTCCGAAACGCGCCTGCGCCGTGCGCCGCGCGAGAGTCCGGCGCCTTTAAGGAGCCGCGGTGTTGCGTCATTTCTGCGCGACGCCCCCCCCGCGCCCTTGTGCCCTCCCTCTCCCCCGGCGTCGCCGGAGGCTGCCAATCCGAAGCCTCGCTCCTCCTACTGAGCTACCGGTCCCCGAACGGGCGCTGCCGGGCGCGGTCCGCCGCTGAGAGCGATCGCTGCAGCGATGGAGGGGTGTGCGGGCAGGCTGGCACTCGGTGGTTGAGCCCGTGGCCTCTGGCGCCGTGAGTCTGAATTCGAGTCTCGGCTCTTCCACTCACTAGCTGTGTTACCATGGGTAAGGTGCCCATCCTTAATTTGTCCGTCTGCAAAATGAAGATGATATCTTAGTGTTGTTGCGGATTCATGTGAGATAACGCATGTAAGCGAGGGCGCAGTAGGTGTAGCGCTCATTATTTACGAGAGAAAAGGCGCTTCCCAGGTAAGAGCACAGAGACCCGAGAAAGCAGGCCCTGAAAAGAGCGTTTGGGTTGCGGGCGAGGGAGGAGATGGAGCAGAAGCAGGGCCTCCTTAGCAGTGGTAAGGAAGTTGGTCTTGATCCCGTAGGTGTTAGGAACCATGAGAGGGTTTTTAGCAGGTCGTTTCACGAAGATCACTCAGCTGCTGCGTGGAGAACTGGGGGTGGCGGGGGCGGGAGGGTGCCAAAGGCAGAAAAGTTCTTAAATATTGCCGTACTTGAGGGAAGGGAACGGTGGCCTGGATGGAAGGGTGATGATGGAGGTGGACAGTAGTGGATGGCTTTAAAAGAATAGGCAGAATTAGAAGGGAGAGGGAGTCCAGGATAATGTTCTGGGTTGAGTAACTAATTGCATGATGTTGGTACATTTCAGAGAGAGAGAGAAACGCTGAAGGGGTGGAAGGTAGAGAGGCCAGATGTTCAGATGTGACCAGGCTCCCCACCCAGTGAAGATCAAGGTGGTGACAGGAAGCAAATCTGGGGCAGCTTGGCCTGCAGAGCAAGCCCCATACTGTCTGAAGTTTCTGGGAAGGTTGCTAAGGGCACATGGGAATGTGGAATGTAGCCCCCGTTTTGTCCACACATTAGGGGCTCAACAAGCTTACAAGAAATTAGCAGTTTTACAAAGGCCAAGGACCGGAAGAATATGGTCAGTATTCCAGATAAGGCAGGATGGGGTTTTCACTGGATCAGCTGAGGCTTTTCCTTCTGTCAACTCAAAGGCTCCAATAAAGTCTTGGATCTTTACCCTGAACCAGTCAAGGATTTGGGGTTACTGGTGGGAATCAGGGTATATAACTCTGGTGGAGTCAGTGGCAAAAGAATAGATTGGGAGAAGGATGTTACTAGCGGAAAGTCCAGACATTTCCAGCTCAGTATTATGGATGAAATGATTAAAATGTCTAGGATTGGCTTCAAAACAAAACAAAGGGATGGAGTGAAGTGGGTGGAGGTATAAATGAATCAAAAGTGGCTATGAGTTACTACTTTTAAAGCCGGGTCATGAGTACATGGAGATTCGTTGTACTCGTTCGTCTCTATATTTTTGTGTACGTTGTAAAATGTCATGATACAAAGTCAATAAGATAAGCAGCTGGAGCTTATCTTCTCCATGATACCTGCCCAGTATTCATGGGAGCAGTCAACACTTCTTGCTTGAAGTTACTGCTGTACTTTGAACGTTGCTCTGGCAGGAAAATTACTGTAAGGGGTTTATTTATCCATGTCACCTGCTAGCTTGTATATGCAAGCATCTCCATTTCTAGCTGCCAAGCTCACTGCCTGGCCCTATTAGTGCTCAGTAAATGTTGGATGGATGGAGGGATTTTAAAAATTGTGAGCATCAGGCATTTAATAAATGTTTTCTGAATTGCAGTCTGTTTTCAGTTTGTGTCTGTCTTCTTTCTCAACTGGGTCGTTGTTGGAGTCAAAAATGATATATATGACAGAAAGAGTTCAAATCAAATACATAGGTGTTTGATAAACACTTACTGATCAATTACTTGGAATGCTGGTCTATTCTTCAAATGTCAGAGGTTCCAAAACAAAACAAAGAGCTCAAATAACAGAATCACCCTCAGGTAGCCAGTTTTCCCAGAATGGGAGTGTTGCCTTAGTTGAAGTAACTGGAGGTGAACGGGGATTAGTCAGGCAGGCTCTTCCTGGTAGAGGTAACCTTCTCTGGTGTTTTGACAGGAGGAAGGTATGGGAGGACCTGGGCAGAAGGTTGTAGACAGACCAGCATCAATCAGGGGAAAGGTAGTTGCTGGCTTGAGAGGTTCCCCTGTGCAACAGGCAGCAAATCGGCAGAAGATCTTTTAAATGCTCTCCATTCCACCCCCACTGTTTGCAATATTCCCCACCAACCACCTGCCTGAATCACTCATATTCATCCTTCAAAATCCAGCTCAGTGCCCTTCAGAGAACCTCCAACCTGTTTCTCAGGGCAGAGTCCCCATGCTGTGCCATGGTCGTGCCTTCTGTGCTGCATTTAGCTCACTGCGCTGTAATTAACTGGTTTATACGCGAGCTCCTCCAGGGTAGTAGCTGTGTTGCGTTTACATATTCCAAGAGACTTGCACAGTGCCTGGTGCTCAGTGGGTTATCCCTGAATGCTTCCCGTAATCTGTTAGAGGTGGCAAGTTGGTGAATGGGCCCAGGAGGCAGGATATAGCACAGTAGGGGCAGGTGGGACCACAGAGAGCTGAAGAACACACCCCCTGTGTCAGGTGGGAGGCTGCCCCTCACTTCCAGCTGATTGCTCCAGGGGATGAGGGCCCACGGGTGCCAAATCCAGCGATTTTTCAAGAGATCTGACAATTCAGATTCACATGTCCAGTGTCCCAGTTTTTCAACATTAGCCACGAATTCCATCTGAGAAAAAAAGATGCAGCATGTGTCTGCAGACAGGATCTGGCTTCCATTCATTTCCAGAGGCAATCAGAAGACCATCTTGGTTTACTGAGAAGGGAGTTAACAATCAAAAGAATGCTAGATTCTCAATAAAAATTGTTGAGTTGAACTCAAGTGCCCCAGAAAACCGCATCTTGGTTCTGTAGGGAAGGAAGAGGGCCCAAGTGTGGGAGGAAGGACTTGTGGGGCAGCTGCTACCAGAGCCACTCCTGGTTAGACCGTGGACTGTTCTGCAGCCTTTCTTGATATTGCTCAAACCGAGCCACCTTGATATTGTTTATGGCCATCAGAGTGGTGTATTTAGTGTTATTGTTTCCCTACATTCCATAGATATCAGACATCAGCTGTTGTGAAATGTGTAATCTCAGAGATTCGATACAGTCCCAGCAAGTTTCAGTCTCTGGTGACTATAACTATAGCCTCTTCAGAGGCTAAACAACCCCAGAGAAAGGATTCTTTTTTTCCTCTGAAGACTAAAAAGGATGTTTTCACAAGATACTAACAGTAGTCATTCATTCAACAAATATTTATTAAGCACCTGCTATATGATACCCATTGCAGAGGCACTGATGGTGAAAACAGACATAGTTACCTCCATGGTACCATTGTAGGGACTTTTTATTCTCTTTGTGCTTTTCTGATCATGTATCATTTTACAGTCAGGAAAAAACAAGTTTCATTTGCAAAAATAAAATACTTTGCTTCAAAAAATGAACGCTTAAAAGAAAGAAGAATCACCTTGGAGTTTGGGGTTTTATTTTAAAATAAATGTTAGAAAGAGGAATAAGAGTCCAGGAGAAGATAATGCAAGGAAAAAAATTAGTAGTTTGGAAGCGCTTTGGAAAATATTGCCTTCAGTGGATTCATTTTATTGAAGTGAAAACTGAAGCAAGATGATGAAGGACTCAGTCAAAGTCATACACGTGACCTAGTCGGGCAGAACAGACAGGCCCAGAGCTTCTGCCTTCCAGCCCTGTAAGCTTTTCCATTACACCAAGTTGACTCTTCATAAACATTAATTTGGTTGAGACAGTCTCTTCTGATTCATTTTAAGGCAGTCTTCAAATATTTTATTAGGTAAATCTGTCATTTGTCCAAATCTATATATAGCTCCTTTCTTTCCGAGAATCTGAGCTCTTCCAAATTGCTGAGTCAGAGAACATCTCAGTATTTATAACTCTTGAGAGTTGATTCTATATATTTACACAATATTCAGAGAAGTGTCTCAGAAACCAGTGAACTAATTAAGCTGTAATGAAGATAGTTTCTGTGTCTGTGCAAATCCATGCTGTATTCCCAGCACCTGGCACAGGGCCTGACACACAGTAGGTACTCAATAAATATTTGCTGAATGAATAAATGTTAATAAGTAGGGAGAACTGGGATTTTTCTGTCCACAAGGGATTACTTCACTTGTTGTTTTCCACAGTACCCCCATGAACTCCAAGCTGGTCTATGCAACAGCAGGCTAACATCTCTGGTTGAAAATAAACTCCTGATTTTACCCCTTAAACCGAATCATTCCCCAAATAAAGTGGCAGCATCATTCATTTAACCAAGGACAGAGATTTCGGGACATTCTTGATCTTTTTTCTCATGCCCTTCACCCAATTCACCAGCAAATCCTGCAGCTCCTCCTGCAGTCTGTGTCCTGAGTCCAGCCTCATCTCCTGACCCCCATCAGTACCACCTGAGTCCAGCCGCCAGTCAGCTCCCCCTGGACTCCTGCAATAGCCTCCTAGGCTGTGCTCCCTGTTCCTCTTGCCCCCTTGTGAGTTCTTTTCTCCCCGTAAGTTAATCAGATCAAGTTGCTTCCCAAAACAAAACCCTCCAATAGCTTCCCATCAAACTTAGGGGGAAAAAGTCCAAAGTAGAAAGCCCTGAGAGATGTGGCCTTGTACTTCCTCTGCGACCTCATTTCCTACCACTCTCCTCTCCCTCGATGTGCACTAACCAAACTGGCCTTCTTGCTGCTCCTTGGACAGGCCTCACATATGCCCACCCCAGGGCCTTTGCACTGGCTGATTTCTAAGCCTGGAAATGTCTTTCCTCATATTCTCAGACTTTGATCTTTCCTTCTGCATAGATCAGAGCTCAAATGTCAGCTCCTCAGAGAGGCCTTCACTTATCTCCCTGTATAATGAATGCTTCCCTCAACCTCCTTCATTTTTCCTCACTGCATTCAATGAGTACCTAAAATAATATATGTTTATTTGTGTATTGTGTGTCTCCTCTGATTACAAGTTTCATGAGGCCTGGCAGGAACTTCCTATTTTATTTATCACTGTATCGCCAGCCTCTAAAACAATGCATGGAATATAATTGATACACAATAAATATAGACTTACTGAAAGAAAGAAACAGACTGAAGGAAGGGAGGAAGGAAGAAAATCTTCCTGGATCTTTTCGTCCCTTGCTGCCTAACCTGACCCTGCCAACATGGAGAAAGATGAATTATCAAGAGTGATTCAAAGGACATGAAACTTCCAAGCCTCAGAAGGTCACGATATAACAGCTCTGGGCAGAGGTCGCCCCAGTTACTTCTTTCAAACCAAGTCCTGTGCAAGAACCTTTATTTCCTCCTTCGAGCCACACCATTTTCCACTTTGTACTCTTTAAATTTAGTTTGGATATTGTATGTTGTTTATATACCCCAAAGCATGCAAAAGATACTCAATTTCTGTCCTCCCCCTAGAATTCTAGCCAATACGCTGCTGATTTATTCTGCAGCATTTATATCATGTAAGTAATTTGCCTGCTCCTTAGACCTGTTTTAACGTGAAGTCATTTGAATTCCTTTAAGTCATTGGATTTCCTCACTACCTCCCCACGGGGTCTCTTTCTCCTATTCTTGGAGGCTCTGGGTTAATTACTCCACTTCTTCAGTTTCTCCCTCTGTAAAACTAGCATAATCGTAGTAACTTCCCAGAGCAGTTGTGAGGATTAAATGAGATGATACTAGTGAAGCACTGACAAGAAGGTCTGGCACATAATAGGTGCTCAGCAAGTGCTAAGTGTTTTTATGTTCATGATCGCTATCATCACCACAGTCATCCTCCTGGTTTTTAATGGCATTTTTCCCAGCTCACGAACTGTTAGCTTCCGGTTGACTTTCAAGTCAAAAATCTAGTCTCTTCACCTCTACAGTCCGGGCTCCACCAGCTACCTCCTCTCGGGTCTGGCTTGACAACTTCACGTCTCACTTCTCCCTGATGTAAATGCTGGACTGTAGTGAACTTAATCTATTTTCTGACTCCATCTGCCATTTTCCCTTCCTATTCCAGCTCTTTAAACATCCCTATTCTACTGCTTCTTATTTCATGCTCCACGTGTTTCATTTGATTTATTAACATTTAAATTCATTCTTATATTTTCGGAAATATGTTAGACATCTTTGCCTAGCAAGGTTTGAAACTAATTAACACTTTAATATATTTATTATCTTGGAAAAACATCTTGATTGAGGTATAACATAAAGTGTACGGCTCAATGAATTGCTCCATGTGAACTCACCAGCCGGATCAAGATAAAGAACATTCCCAGTAACCCAGAAGTTTCCCTCAGTGTTTCCAGTTAGTACCTCCCACAGGAAACCACTGTTCTGACTTCTATCACTATTGATTGGTTTTTCCTGTTCTTGAACCTTTGCATTTGGCATATTTCACTCCATACAGTGTCTTTGAAATTCTTCCATTTGTTACTTCGAAATTCTTCCATTTATTATTTGTAGCAATAGTTGGTTCTTTATTACTGTGACACTACCACTGCGTGATCTTTGAAATTCTTCCATTTGTTACTTGTAGCAATAGTTGGTTCTTTATTACTGTGACTCTACCACTGCGTGAATATACCACCATTTATGTATCTGTTTCCCTGTTGGCAGATACTTGGACTGTATCCAGTTTGGGGCTATTACAATAAAGCTATTATGAACATTCTCAAACAAGTCTTTGTTTGGGTGGACACATGCGCTTTTTTCCCTTGTGGATGTGCTGGAGTTCAGTTGCCCGGTCATAGAAAAGGCATATGTTCAGCTTCAGCAGATACTGCCAGTTTTCCAAAGTGGTTGTACCAAACTACACTCCCAACAGTTGTCTATGAGAGTTCCAGTTGCTCCACATCCCTCAATAATCGGTGGTGTTTTTGTTTTAATTACACCCATTCTGGTGGGTGTGTAGTGGTATCTTGTTTTTTAAATTTGTATTTCCCTAATGAATAACAATGTTGAGCACCTTTTTATATGCTTTTTGATCACTTGTATCTTTTTTTAAGTGCTTGTTTAACCTTTGTTTCATTTTTAAAAATTGGGTTTTCAAATCGATTTTTTTAGGAGTTCTTTTATTATGTGTATGGAACACAAATTTCTTCTCCCAACCTGTGGCTTCTGGAAGATCGTATGGAAAAACCCGAACGAACTTTTTGGCCAACCCAATACTTTCCCCTTAGAACATCGGCATAGGTTACATTCCCTACGTGCCATGATCCTGTCTTTCTCATCCTTCACTGGTCCCCCAAGTCCCTGTGCCTGACTCATGAGGTGTCCCACTATCTGGCCCGCTCCTCCCTCCCCACCCTCACCTTCTAGACCCACACCGCCCTCCATCCCAGACCCTCTGCACAGACGCAGCTCTTCATCCTGCCACCTCTTCCCTCCTGCCTGGACTCCTTCTCCCATGACTTTGGTGCCTGAAAAACTGCTCGCCGCTCCAGCACCTCCTCTGTGAAGCCTCTCCTGGCTTCTTTCTGTCTCTTTGTGCCTTGAAATCTGCCTCTGGAACCAGATTGCTGGGTTCAAACCCTCTTCTGTCCCTTTCCAGCTCTGTGGCCCTGAGGTTTAAATGGCCTAAACCTCAGATTCCTCACTGGGGAAAATTGTGGTTCCTGCTATATATGGTTTTGTGCAAATAAATGAGATGATCCAGGTACAACTGTTTAGCAGTGTCTCGCACGTAGTAAGTGCTCTTTAAATGTTTGATTTAAAAAAAAAAAGTCAAAAATAGTCATACATCACACTAATGACATTTATCTGTTAACATATTGGTCTTTTCACTAGACTGGGTATTTCTTGCAATCAGAAGTCATTACCTTAACTTTTGGAGTTTGTGGAGTTCTTAGTGCAGTTTGCTGTGCAGGGAGCTTTACATCCATTACCCCAACAGATGTTTACAACAACCTGCAAGGTAAGTATTAGGATCTCCATGCCATGGGGTTACAAAACTGAGGCTCCAGCCCACATCCCTCAGCTGATTCATAGAGGAGCCAGGATTTTGACTCCCTGATTCACTGCAGTTTTTGAGCCATTCATTGGACATCCTTGCCTCTCCATGTGTCCCCAGCACCTACACAGTGAGCTTGGTAAATATCTGATGAGTAGAATTGAGTCTAATAAACCCCAACGTACCCAAGCTTGTCAGAAAAGAACATGGGTTTATCTGTGCTGCTAAAGTTCTGAAGCTGACCCTCAAAGGCCAAGCAATTAGAGACTGAGATCCTTCTGGCAAAACAGACAGCACCTAGAGCAGGTGCCTGTTTTCAACTTTTCCCTCTCAGGAAACAGTGGTTTCAACATCAGTAAGTTGAAGGTGTGCTCTTTAATTGACACAATGCTACTTTTCCAGAGGAACAGGTTGTCGCTTTTCACAAAATTTGTCCTATTTAATGAAACGTTGTTTGCTGTCTTAGTTACCTACCATCTCTCCTATTGCTATATTACAGTCCCAGGCTTTTAAAATGCTGTACCAAGAGTCTTGGGAAGATCCTTTTCAGGCAGATTCTGGAAGCTTGGCCTCTCCAGCTCAATTGTAAATATCTTGAGAGCAGGAATCACCTCATATCCGTCTTTATCTCCCATGGCACCTGACTCGGTTAGGCAGGAATTCAATAAGTATTTGCCAAATCCATTACTGCCTGCTTATTTCATGCTGGGGACTGGGCTAAGCCTTGGGAAGGAGAAAGGAGGAATCACATTCAGATCTTACCCTCCAGGAGCTTCTAGGCCAACCCGGGAGATAAGAGTCAAACATAAACAAAAAGCATCTGATATGGAAAATGGTGTTTGTAATGGGGATTATAGCAGAGAGCTACACTGGGGTACCCCCCTCCCCCCGCCAACACACACCCAAAGCATCACTTGTACCTAAAGATTGCTGGGAAGTTCTTTGCTATTAAAATAAGCATGGACATACTGCGGAGTACACTCTAACACGTATATGCACTTTAAGGTAAAACGCAGATTTCAAGGTGCTGTATTTGGTAGACCTGTGCCCCCGCCTTTCTTTAGCTCCCCTCTCCTCTGCCTCTAGGAATGTTTTGGTGGGTGTGATGTTGAACGCTGCTATTGGCATCAGACAAAACCGGGTTTTCATTCAGGCTCTGCTCCATCACTTTCTAGCTGTGTGATTTTGAGCAAATGGTCTGAGCTCTCTGAACCTCAGATTATTCATGATTTTTATGAGGGTTAGTGTTTCATGTAAAGCTTTTGTCACATACACAGTAGCTTTTATGCCTGTTGTGAGAAAACAAGTGTGGGATGGATGGATGGATGGATGGATGGATGGAGCAGGGAACAGGCCAGTCTTGCCACAGCAAAAAAGGCACATTCCCTTTGACATGAACACTTTGCAATTCTATAGCATTTTATACACTTGAAGCATTTTCATAATCACACAAAAATCAAAGAAAGTAGAGCCGTCCCAATTCTACCTATGAGAAAAACTGAAGCCTCAAGAAATGCCCAGAGGGACTTCCCTGGTGGCGCAGTGGTTAAGAATCCGCCTGCCAATGCAGGGCACACGGGTTCAATCCCTGGTCCGGGAAGATCCCACCTGCCACAGAGCAACTAAGCCCGTGTGCCACAACTACTGAGCCTGTGCTCTAGAACCCATGCGCCACAACTACTGAGCCCTTGTGCCACAACTACTGAAGCCCGCGTGCCTAGAGCCTGTGCTCCCCAACAAGAGAAGCCACCGCAATGAGAAGCCCACGCACTGCAACGAAGAGTAGCCCCTGCTCGCTGCAACTAGAGAAAGCCTGCACGCAGCAACGAAGACCCAGTGCAGCCAAAAATAAATAAAGAGTCTTGCAAAGACTGAGATCGGTCATCTTGAGATTTGAGCCAGTGCCTGGTTCAGCATCTTTAACACAACAGCTTGGGGACTTGTTAGGGGATAGAGGATGGGGAGAAGGGGGCTGGCCTTTCAAACTGCTGCCTTTCCTTTCTGAGCTGTGTACGGCCTGTTAATTTGACCTACATGTTGTGAGACACAGAGTCACAGAATCCTCACGGCTGGGGTAGTGCAAAAGTCCTTCACTTTCCCTGTTGAGAAGCTGATACAAGCGATGGACTCTACTCTCCTTAAGAACATACAGACACACAAAAACTCACATACAGTTTCAGGAAGCCCCGGGTGCCCTGAAGCCCCTCCACCATGCCCCCTCAGGCGCTCAAGCCCCCTCTACAGAGACCATCCTGAGTCTGACCAACTGCAGAAACCACAAGTTCATTTCCTCCAGCAGACCAGTAGAAACAGTATAACCCAACATAACAAAGCCCTGCAACTTCAGCCAGGGACAACTCACCCTCCCAACTCTGCAATCATCCGAATTCTAAGAAGT
Organism: Eschrichtius robustus; assembly: GCF_028021215.1. Classification (NCBI taxonomy): domain Eukaryota; kingdom Metazoa; phylum Chordata; class Mammalia; order Artiodactyla; family Eschrichtiidae; genus Eschrichtius; species Eschrichtius robustus. Next base: position 7,726,458 of record NC_090842.1, read on the forward strand.
CTCTCCTTCGATAAATGTCCAAAGTCAAACCATCCATTTCCCTCCCAGACTTTCGCAAGTCTTGGTGGAGATGAGAATTGAGGTTATCTGTGTTTTAGAAATCAAAATTGCCAGTGTGTTAATAGAAGGGGGAGACCTGTGAACAGGATTAATACAGAGGTTACCTAGAGTCGATTGGCTTCACTACAGGCAATGCCTTCATTGTCATGAAAGCCAAGACTGAGCACAAAAGATAAAGAACCGGATTGGCAGCCAAGGGAAATTTGGTGAGGCGTTCAGTTCATGTGTTCATTCAGCACTCATGTATCGAACACTTACTACGTGCCAGGCACTGTTCTAGACCCCCAGGATACATCTGAGACTAAAACAGAAAAATCCTCACCCTGAATGTAATCTTTGAGCTTACATTCTAGTGAGGGAGACGGACAAATACCAATAAACGTAATAAATAAGTCAATTTTATAGTATGCTAAAGGCAACAAGTGCTACCGGGGGGAAAAGGAATTAAGCTGGATGAAGGGATCAGAAGCGTGTGTTCAATGGAGGAAGCAAGTTGCAGTGTTCAACTAGGGTCAGGAAATCTGCACTGAAATAACATTTGAGCAAGACTTGAAGGCGAGGAGACCACATACTCATCTTGACCACACATCTTGAAGCCAAGATGATACCAGCGACAATACTAAATGGCTAACATTCATGTATTCACTCAACAAATATTTACTGAGTGCATTAAGAGCTAGGTGCTTGTGGTCGGCTGAATAATGGTCCCCAAAGATATCCAGGTCCTAATCCCTGGAACCTGTGTATGTCACCTATATGGCAAAATGGACTTTGCAGATGTCACAAAGTTAAGGATTTTAAAATAGGGAGATAATCCTGGATCATCCAGTGGGCCCTAAATGTAATCATGAGGGTCCTTATGCAAGAGGGAGATTTGACTTCATAGAAGGAAAAAAAGTGATGTAACAAACGTATGGATACGTTTGGGGGGAAAGTGGCGGGGAGGGGTGTGTGTGTGATGAACTGGGAGATTGGGATTGACATATATACACTAATATGTATAAAATGGATAACTAATAAGAACCTGCTGTATAAAAAAATAAATAAAATTCTAAAATTCAAAAAAAAAAAAAGTGATGTGACGATGAAAGCAGGGAAGAAAAGGTGAAGTGAGGCGGGACCATGAGCAAAGGAATGAGGGAGCAGGAAAACGCAAGGAAACAGACTCTTGCCTGGAGACTCCAGAAGGAAGCTGCCCTTCTGATGCCTTGATCTTATTCCCATAAGACTCATTTTAGACTTCTGACCCCAGAACTGTAAGAATAAATCTGTGTTGTTTTATGCCACCAGTTTGTGGTAATTTGTTACAGCAGCCATAGGAACCCAATACAGCGCTATTTTAGACAGGGATATAGTGAGAAACAAAACTGATGAAAATCCCTGCCATGTGGATGTCCCACCCTTGACCCCTCGTTCTGTGCCTGGCACTGGCCTGTGCCTTTGATACATAGCATCCTTTTAATGATCACATCCGTCCTAGGAGATGGCTGCTATTTGAACTGAGACCGTGTAACTCGGAGACCCTGTTCTCTGACCATTGGAGGGTCTTCTGGTCATGCCCGATTAGACTATGGCTATTTTGGGTGTGCCAGTGATCTGCTTATGTCATCTCTGATGCCACTGGTCACTCTGGGTGCCTGGGACACCGTCCCCGTCCTCTCTCACCACACCAGGAGTAAGGCCCCTCCGAAAGAGAGGAGGACCAGCCTTCGCTTGAGGGTTTACGAGTAGCATCCTCTGCATGAGCTGCCCCCATAATTTTCGCTAACTCAGATGGTTAGAGGCAACTAAGAGGCAGACACTTCTTCTAAGGGCTACAAGAATATTATTTAATCCTCACTGTAGCCCTGTGAGGCGGGTTCTAATGTTATCCCCATCTCACAGGTCAGGAGCCAGAGGCACAGAGAGTTTAAATAACTTATCAAAGGTCTTAAGACTAGTGAGGGTTGGGAGCCAAGATTCAACCTCTTAACTGTTTTTAAGGCTCATAAATAAAATAGCTAAAATTTATTGAAAACTGCTATGTGTCAGGCAATCTTCATTTAAATTTCATGACACTCTGAATGAGGGACATGTACTATCTCTATTTTATGGAAGATGAAACTGAGGCATCATCAGGTTTCGAGAGGATCAAAACCCAGGCAGTGAGGCTGGAGTCCCTGTTCTCACCTCTTGTGCTGTCCTTTAATTAAGAACCCACTTTGTCCCAGGCACTAAACGAAGCCCTGAGGGTGAAGAAGTGAATAAGATTAAGACAATAAAAGTAGTGGTTAAGAAGTTAGACTTGGGGGGCTTCCCTGGTGGCACAGTGGTTGGGAATCTGCCTGCTAATGCGGGGGACACGGGTTCGAGCCCTGGTCTGGGAGGGTCCCGCATGCCGCGGAGCAACTAGGCCCGTGAGCCACGATTACTGAGCCTGCGCGTCTGGAGCCTGTGCTCGGCAACAAGAGAGGCCTCGATAGTGAGAGGCCCGCGCACCGCGATGAAGAGTGGCCCCTGCTTGCCGCAACTGGAGAAAGCCCTCACACAGAAACAAAGACCCAACACAGCCATAAATAAATAAATAAATAAACCCAAAGTTTAGAAGTTAGACTTGGGGTCTCAGGAACCACCTGTGTGATCTCGGGAAAGTTACTTAACTGTTCTGAGACTCAGTTTTCTCATCCATAATATGAGAATGGTACCAGGCCTGACCTCAGGGCTGTTGCGAGGATTACGTGAGAACCAGCACTTACAGTGAGGTGTCAACACACATCAGCTGATGTTATACTGCTGTTACTATTATAATAAGCTCCGTTCCTGCCCTTAACCACAGAAGATGTACAAACAATATAGACATCACTGTTCCTTCCACATTGATTCTGATGATAATTTAAGGAAACCTGAACTAGGCTAAGACCTCTTGCCTGCCCAACCCAAAGGGCAGACTGAAGACAAAATCAGGGAACCTATGCCTTTCACAGGTCCCAACCTCCTGGAATGGATTAGCATCTCTAGGAACACCAGTCACCCTTGGCCCTCCTGGAACACAGTAGATGTACTTAAGGAAAGAAAAAACTGGAAAATCTTACCAGGGGATGTGACTCTGAATTGAACATGCATACACTGGACTTACCTGGAACTTCGCCAGGACCCAGTGATGAAGATGGAGGAAGATACTAAATCTCCACTGACTGAGGCTCCATCTTGGTTTCCTTGTCTCTGAACTAAGGCCTTGCTGGAACCAGCAGAGAGCTGCCCTACAGTTTCTTTTCACTGGTGGAAGGAACCATCTTCTAAGGAATGGTGGAGGAAAAGGAGATACATTTTTTTTCCTGTGTGGAAGGAAGATTTATCAACCCTAAATGGTGACTTTCATGTTGGGACAATTGGATATCCATATGCAAAAAAATGAAGTAGGACCCCTACCTCACACTGTATGCAAAAATTAACTCAAAATGGATCATGGACCTAAATGTAAGAGCTAAAACTATAACATTCATAGGAGTACATCTTTGGGACCATAGATTAAGTTATGATTTCTTAGATATGACACCAAAAGCAGAAGAGATAAAAGAAAAATCAGATTAAATTGGACTTCATCAAAATTTTAAAACTTTTGTATTTCAAAAGCACCATCAAGAAAGTGAAAAGACTACCCACAGAATGGGAGAAAATATTGCACAGCATATATGAGTAGATACTTCCCCAAAGAAGATATACAAATGGCCAATAAGCACATGGAAAGATGTTCAGCATCATTAGTTATTAGGAAAATGCCAATGAAAACTACAATGAGACACCACTTCATTTTATCTAGGATGACTGAAATAAAAACAGCAGACAATAAAAAATTAGGGAGGATGTGGATATACTGAAACTTTTTTTTTTTTTTTTTTTTAAAATTTTTATTTATTTATTTATTTATGGCTGTGTTGGTTCTTCGTTTTTGTGTGAGGGCTTTCTCCAGTTGTGGCGAGCGGGGGCCACTCTTCATTGCGGTGCGCGGGCCTCTCACTATCGCGGCCTCTCTTGTTGCGGAGCACAGGCTCCAGACGCGCAGGCTCAGTAATTGTGGCTCACGGGCCTAGTTGCTCCGCGGCATGTGGGATCTTCCCAGACCAGGGCTCGAACCCGTGTTGCCTGCATTGGCAGGCAGACTCTCAACCACTGCGCCACCAGGGAAGCCCTATACTGAAACTCTTAAACGCTGCTGGTGAAGCTGTAAAATGGTGCAGCCACTTTGAAAAACAGTTTGGCACCTCCTCAAAATGTTAAACCTATTTATACCATGACCCAGCAATTTCACTCCTGGGAATATATTCAAGAGAAATGAAGACATACGTCCACATTAAAGACTTGAACATGCGTGTTACTCATGACAGCTCAAAAGAGGAAACAACCCAGATGTCTCTCAACTGATGAGTGGATAAACAAAATGTGGTATGTTCATACAATGGAATATTATTTAGCCACAAAAGGAATGAAGTACTGATTCATACAACAACATAGATGAACCTTGAAAATATTATGCTAAGTGAAAGAACCCAGTCACAAAAAAACCCACATATTGCATGATTCAATTTATATGAAATGTCCAGACTAGGCAAATTCATACAGATAGAAAGTAGATTTATGTTTGCCTAGAACTGGGGGGAGGGGATGCAGAATGACGGGGGACTGCTCATGGGTACAGGGTTTCTTTTTGGGATGATGAAAATGTTCTAAAAATAGACAGTGATGATAGTTACACAATAGTGAATATACTAAAAACCACCGAATTGAATACTCTAAAAGAGTGAATTTTATGGTATATGAATTAGATCTCAAAAAAGCTATGATTAAAAAAAATTACTGGGAATTCCCTGGCGGTCCAGTGGTTAGGACTCCATGCTCTCATTGCTGAGGGCCTGGGTTCGATCCCTGGTTGGGGAACTAAGATCCCACAAGCCACGTGACGTGGCCAAAAAAAAAAATTACTATCGGTCCTTGATTGTCCTTGAAGAAACTATTGGAGACTTCTCTTTAGTTAATGCCAATTCCACTTCTTACCTGAGTACAGATAAACTGGGGCTCTGGCTGAAACTTGTCTTTTCTGCCATCTTCTATGCCACAATTCTACGCCCACAGAAGTTCTTGGTAAACTTCTATCTTTAGTTTACCAAGCTCTCTCCTGATTCCATGCCCCTTTCTTTATCTGCATTGCCCATTTCACCTGGTTACCTGCTACCATCCTTCACATATCAGCCATCCCTGGCTCCTGAGACAGTATGGGGTGTCCCCGGGGGTTCCCTTTTTACTGCCATTCCATTGAATTGTGTTGGTTTGTTCCTTGGCGCTGTGTCCTTCACTATGCTATATGCTCCCTGAGGACAGTGGAGGTACTCGTTCTGCTGACCCTTATATGCCAGCATAATCTTGGTCATCACTGAATGAATGAATGAATGAATGAGTGAGTGAGTGAATATATGCTTGAAAAGAACAAGTATCTGAATGGAGTGGAAAGATACAGAGGATAAGAAAGAATAGAGGAAAGGAAGAAGGGAGAATTTGGATTAAAGTTATATTCCCATGTACCTACTTTTTTTCCCTCTTGCCTGAGAAATGTGGATTTCTCAGCCCTATAGCCACATTGACCATTTGAGCCTCTCAGATTCTAGAATGGCTTCTTCTCAGTTTCCTATGAATCAAACCAAAACCTTTGGCCTTTCAAAGAACACCCGAACCTTGTTTTTCCACTCTTTGGCTCAGAAATCCAAAGTTGGGAATCTAGCTAAAGAAAATGACAATAACAAGCACCTGAATACAGAGAGGGATGCGACGTGGACCCTAAAAATAGACACACATTGTATATAATACAATCTGGCATTGTTATAATAGTCAAAAACCTAAATGTCTACCAGCAGGCTGGTGTACATCATGCCATGTCCCAAAGATGGAATAATATGCACCCGTTAGAAGAATTTCATGATCTGGGAAAATCATTGTATCGTACAGTAAGTGAAAAAAAGCAGGTTATAAACTGGTGGGTTACAAACCTATCACCAATATGTAAACTGTGCATAGAAAAAAATTTTAAATTCGGGAAAAACCACACCAGAATGATTTCAGGGGTTTTCTTTCGGTAGTGGGACTCTGGGTGCCTCTCTCGTTTCTTTTTTTAACATAACGAGGTGTTCTACAATGAACATATATGACTTTTATAATCAGAGAAAACAACCCCCCCTAATTGTCTCACTCTTTCCACTACTCTTTCATGGGAAATTCACTCAACACCTGCTTTGTTCAGTCAACCCACATCGGCCTTCAGATCCTCATCCCGAGCTGCACCCTCAGAGTCTTGGCAGGTGCTCCCTCCGGCCACTCAGGCAGCTCCTGAAGGTGCGCCCCTCCAGGAGGCCTTTCCTGGTCACCAGGAGGAAGGAAGGCTGGCTCATCCCCACCTGTCCCAACACAGGGCTCCCACATCTCTCCCTGCTCACCTTGTCCAAGAAAACCCCAGCCTCTCTGCTGGTGCTTGACCTCGAGAGACCGCTTCCTGCTGCAGCCCGGCAGCCAGGGCAGTGGCCCTGTGTCTGCACCTGGTCGCTGAGTCCAGACTCCTGGAAGGAAGCTGAAGAGCAGAGGCCATTGGTCTCACTGTCGTTGGATGATGAGGAAGGCGGTGATGACTTTTCTGTCTGCATGTCCTGATTCACCATGGGAAAGACTTCTCCCGGCCATTTAAAAACCACCCAAACTGCTTTAAACAGCTGAAGAAGTGATCAAAGGTGTTTTCACTTAACCTGGACCAGCAACCTTCTCGATAGAGTCAGGCCGGTGCTCGGTAGCTTTGGGAGGAAACGAGTACAAACCAGTAACGTGGATGGAGCTCGAATGCACTTAGATTTTTTGTGAGTTGATTTGTCCACATATACATCCAGCTTATTCCTGAGATGGAATCAAATTAGAGAAACCCTTGAAGGAAAAATTAGTGGGTCAAACATCTGAGGGCTTACCACATACCTGACACATCTTAGAGCGCTTGTGAAAAGCTGTGGCTTTATCAAAGGAATAAACAAATCCAGGGTGATTTTTCCTGCCGAACTTCCTGGTCACGCACCACACCCACATGAAGCATAACAAGGAAGGCTCTGAGGATAAGACGGACGGTCTCGGCTTCAAGAAAGGCGCATGCGTCTTGGCTCCTGTGGCCTTTTGAGCTAATTACCCTGGCCTGTGTCTGAAATATGACAGAATTCAGGATCAAGGTAAATTGGACGTCCCGGCATTGACCTTTGGTGTGTCTGAAACCAAGAAGAAAAGATGTGGTGTGCCAGGCTTCCTCATTGGTCTGGTATTTTACCTGTCTTCCTAAACAAGGAAAACAAACCACGGACATACTTTTCTTCCCCGCAGAACTGCGTCCTTTTGCATGACTAGGTCTGGGTACTGTTTGGCAATGGGAATTCAGTAGAATAGCGGTGGGGAAGCATTTTTTAAATACCACCCTCTTCTCAAACGTTTAAAGTAGAATAATGAATAGGTGAGTGACTGTCCCATTTGTCAACTCTTTTCCGTTCATGCCACCCAAATGCAGGCCTCCATCACATGTTTCTTAGGCCACCATGGTTGACATTTCCTCCCAATCCATCTTATCAAGGCTGGAAGTACTGAGGTCTCCAGAGGAGAAGAGTAGATGGTCTTCATTCTGCCATCCACGGAGTTTGGGTTTTTGTTTAATGGGATCTATGAGCTGAGCATGAAATGGAAATGCTGGGATGGTAGAGGAGTTTTTGAGGAACCAACAGAGGAAGAAAGAGAGGAGAGATCAGGGAAAGCTGGGAGAGGAACCCTTGTGGGGAATTTGGGGGTGGTGTTCCATGTGAACTGTCTTCCCAGGAGATCTTCAGTAAAATATCCTTTTCTTTTTTTCTTTTTTTAAATATCCGTCCCTTTTTGGTACATTATGGAGTTGGATTTCTTTGTTGAATTCATTCGTTCAACAAATAGTTAATTTGTTGGTAGAGCCTGCATCTACCAGGCAGTGTTCTAGAGGATAGAGTAGTGAATAAAACATACCCAACACAGGGCAACTTGGATGAAAACAAACAACAACTTGGACAGCACTTCCCTGGTGGTCCAGTGGTTACGAATCCGCCTTCCAATGCAGGGGATGGGGGTTCGATCCCTGGTCAGGGAACTAAGACCCCACATGCCGCGGGGCAACTAAGATCATGTGCTCTGGAGCCTATGCGCCACAACTAGAGAGAAGCCCGGGAGCCGCAACTAAGACCCGACGCAGCCAAATAAATAAATAAAAGGAAAGCAAAACAACAACAACAACTTGGATGAATCTCCAAGGAATTCTGCTGACGGGACCCCCTTTCCTGTATGGCTCTGGCACGCCTCGCCACCCTGGTTCTCAGCATCAGGCAAGACAGGACTCAATCCTGGATTCCAGCCCCTCCATACGCTCCTGCAGTGGGGGACGCCCACACCAGTCTGCTGTCCCACTGGGTGTACAATGAGGCACCTGGCGGACTCTGAACCATCTAGCTCTGCCCCTCTGTTTTACTGCCTTCGAAGATCTTCAGAGGAAAGAAGCCATGTAAGATTAAAATAAGGTCTGAAAAGCCTTTAAAGTTTTATTATTTTGTATTACGCCACGCCTTGCATGGAATGACCACAAAGTACACGCCTTCTGGGTCACGTAGTCTACTAACAGCGCAGGGTTGAGAAAGCTAGAACTCACGATCAGTCCACGGGAAAGAAGGGAGGGAGGGAGGGAAGGGAAAGAAAGGTGGGGAGGGAGGAGCAACGATACATATTTCTGTGTCTCTTCTCCAATGGGTCAGTGGCTGCCCATTCCAGGAGCAATGATTATGTGCCTTAATACAATTGCTGATTCATGGTCACGGTCTTTATACTAAAGGAAAGGGGCTTTTAGAAGTGCTAGAGCTAATCAATAAATATTTGATCAACTTTCAAACAAGGTTCTTATGGCCAAAATAAAATGAAAGAAAAGAAACTGATAAAAGCTCTATTTCTGTAACTTTGTCTCAAAGCAACCATGGAAAGAATAAGTGCAAAATAAAACGAAGGGCCCCCCTGCCCCCCACCCAGGGAGGGACCGCCCTTGAGTCTGGTAGAGCCGTTCTCCAGGGCCCAGGCCCCCACCCAGTCAGGTCCTTGGGGCCACACGGCGCTCAGCAGCCCTGTCCTGCTCCTCCCGGGAAGGGGCCTGCTTCCCTGCATCCCAGTCGGCACCTGGGATGAACAGCCCGTGGAGATCCAGGTGCATCTCTACATCAACGGAGGCACGAGCCAATTCTGTAAAAGTTTTGGCATCCAGAACCAGCAGAAAAGGCAGCTTCTGGGGATCGGTAGAGACAATGGCTGATAAGATAATCCCTTTGGGGAAACAAAAAGAGACACTTTGTAAAAGTGCAGCCTTGAACCTGGTCCAGCTGGGGGGATAAGTTTCTCAGCTCTATCTCCCTGTCCTTTGAATGTAAGTATCTAATCAAAACAGAAGGGAAGCGAATTTGATATTCTGTGGGAGCAGAAGGGAAAGGCCAGGGCAATCGGAAGGCTTGGCTGAACCAGTCCCCTCACCTTTCTGAGCCTCAGTCTCTTCATCTATAGAGTGGGGATAATCCTCCCCACCCTCAGAGGGCTGCTGAGAGGATCTTGCACGGTCAGTTATGAAAGCACTTTGTACATCATTACATGCACTGAAGAATGGCTATTTTCCTACTATTTAGAAACTCCAGTTATAGAGTATCAGCTTTGACGCTGCACTTAGGCTAATATCCGTCACTCGGCTAAACCCGGACCAGTTGCACTCAAATGGCATTTGAATGAGTCCAACTCATCTCATGCATGTGCAGCTTTCCCCTCTGTAAAATGGGAATATTCTAAATACCCACTCTCAGGGGACAGAGGGCTAAATGAAATACTGCACGTAAACTTCCAGCAAATATGTGTGATTCTTCCCAAGGCCTCCTGGGTTCCAGAGTGGCTGAGGGCAGCTGAGGTCAGATCGGCTTGAATTCAACCCTCCTCTGTATGCACTGGGCGTGTGACCGACCGTGGGTAAAGTACCTCACTCCCTGAGCCTCTCCTTTGGTGGAATGAAGACCAGGTTGCTCCCTGCCCACGAGAGATTGTGCAGGACGCACTTGCCCAGCCCAGGGGGAGGCCAGCCTCAGCAGGAGGTGGCACCAACCATCCCCCACCTTGGAGGTGACAGTGACACGGGGTCCCTTACCTGGCATGCCAGTGCAGTGCAGGTCGATAGGAAGACACCACCCAGGTAGAAAACCACTCCCTTCTCACCTGAGGGAAGCAGCTGGCAGGCTTAGCGGGGCAGCCTGCCCTTCCCCAGAGGTGTGGGCAGCCCCACCCAGGCTTCTAGTACCCTCCTTAGCATCCCTAGGGGGTGGGCAGGGCATTTCTGGGGCAAAGACAGAATCAAAGAGGGAAAGGACCATTTGGTCAGGTGGAAACCTGGACAAGAGAGGAGGGCCACAAGCATTTCTAGGTGCTCCACGGAAAACTTACATGCTTAGAGGAGTTACAAATTCAGACGCAGCCATTGCAATGGATTTTAAAACCAAGATTCTATACTCTGGGCAAGGGTAGGGCTGCTCCGTGGAAAGGAAGTGGGCTTTTGTGTCGCAACAATTTAATCACCCCGGAAGGGAGGTCTGACCTTCTGCTCCTGGGAGATGACCTCTAAGCCCTTGGACTGACGGTCTGACGAGAGTGCCTTTGTTTACCTGGGGCCACTGCATATAACCCATCCTAGCAAAGTGAGTTAGGGGGAGGCCTGGGCCACAGGTGTCAGCTCAACCTCCAGAGGGGCCGAAGACTGGAGGTCACCACGTCCGCATAACCACGCCCCACACGGGCTCCAACACAGGGCCTGGAGAGCTTCCCTGGTTGGCCACACTCCGTGGTCGTCGCTGGGGAAGTTGGCGTGGTCCTACCCCCCGCAGGAGAGGGCCAGCGGAAACCCCATGCACAGGACTCTCCTGGATCCTGCCCCACTCGCCTTTTCTCTTTCAATCTGCACCCTTTCGCCGGGGTAAACCGTAACCATGAGTACAACAGCTTTCGGTGTGTTCTGTGAGTTCTCCTCTTGAAACTGAGGGTGGTCTTGGGGACCCCCGAACTTGCAGTTGGTGTCAGAAGTGGGGGTGGGCTGGGGGACTCCCTCATCCCACAGCTTTGGACTCAGACACACCTGGGCTGCAAAGCATGACTCCCCCAGCTGTGTGATGGGGGGCGGTCACTGCCCCCGAACGACGTCTCTGTTTGAGGGGTGATCACACGCACAGTGCAGCAAGTGGGCTGCCCTTCCCGGGGCCTTACCGTGATCCTCGTCCTTGGCACCTGGTGTGGGCACGAACACCGGCTCCGCCGGCCAGCAGTGCGCCTCTCCCCACTTCAAGGACGACTTCGTGAGAATGTCGTATTTTATTATCTGCGCGTCCGAAGGGGAGAAACATGGGAATGAGCGGTTGGAGAGCATGCTTATTCCCTGCGAATAGGAAGGCATCAAGGCCCCAGAGAGAGGGGAGTGCACTCTGACACTGGCGAACGTAGACCCCAAGTGGCATCTGCCTCTGGTCAGTGTAACAACAGAAACGAAAGCAGCTTGCTTCCTCCTCCGACTTTAAGCAAAGTTCCTCCCGCCACTGCAGAGCTGACAGTACACACTGAATTCTTTCAGAAGTAAAACCCCTGGATTTATCTGGTACTTGGCACTATATTGCAATTTTCATATACATTAGATAAACTAAAGTATTCAATGCAAACCTTTAAAGTATAATATGATTCGTTTGTTGTTTTAAAAGTGTGAGTCCCTGGCCTTCTCTCTATCTCTAACAGGCCTCTTTCCCCCGAGGGTGTGGGATTAGTGGGGAGTGACTCGGGGTGTGCGTATGTGTGTGTGGGAACCTTAATTTTTTGCTTTGTACATTTCTGCACAGCTTGCATTTAAAAAAAAAAAAGATTTTCCATTTTATTACTAAAAAATGAAGCTACTAAGGAAAACTGATGTCTGTACAGCACTCAGCATGGTCCCTGGGAAACAGCAAGTGTTCAAACAAATAGCAGTTTAAAAACCAAAATATGAATCGCTATGCTGTACACCTGAAACTAACACGATATTGTAAATCATCTATACTTCAATCTAAAAATAAGTTAATTAAGAAAAAAAAGTAGGGCTTCCCTGGTGGCGCAGTGGTTGAGAGTCTGCCTGCCAATGCAGGGGACACGGGTTCGAGCCCTGGTCTGGGAAGATCCCACATGCCGCGGAGCAACTAGGCCCGTGAGCCACAACTACTGAGCCTGCGCGTCTGGAGCCTATGCTCCGCAACAAGAGAGGCCGTGATAGTGAGAGGCCCGCGCACCGTGATGAAGAGGGGCCCCCGCTAGCCACAACTAGAGAAAGCCCTCGCACAGAAACGAAGACCCAACACAGCCAAAAATAAATAAATAAATAAGTTAAAAAAAATAAAATAAAACTAACAATTCATGCTTTAAAAAAAAAAAAAAAAAAAAGTAAATCCTCCTAGTTTCAGCTCTATCCTCTCTGCTTGAGACAGTGAGTTCCTTGAGGGCAGGAACTGGGATCTCCCTGTTCGCTTCCTTTTCCTCGGTGCCTACCACATTGTAGCACATAGCTGGTGCTCAATAAACATGCATCCAAAAAAGAAATCAATGGATAAACTCCAGCCACCACATCTTTCCTGAGCGACAGCCCATTGGGTGCAATTCCCTCTCCTGGATGGTCCATCGTTGCTTCCAGTGTATTTTGTCCCAAGCTGATGTCACTTTCTGACTTACTCCCACCCCAAGGGGACCTCGGTTCTGACCTCCCTGAGAACCTGGGAACTCAGCTTTGCAGACAGACACGATGGTTATAGGCTGCCATCTCCCAAGGACTAGTACCTTGGTTGGGATGGGGCTCCACTGGATTTCAGCAGCAAAGACATAGCGGTATCGCTTCCCGTTGTGAGCGTAATTGATCCGAGGCAGCTCTAAGCCTAGAGAGAAATGACACAGCTGACAAAGCCCCCTTCACCGAGAGCTGGGACCACCTGTCTTTTGTGGCATCCAGGCCGGGCATCCTTTTCACAAAAACGGTTCCCAAGCCAGGATCCCTGAACTTGATTCAGGCCCTGGATTGGATCAAGGGTGATCATTGGGCAGGAGGAGGGAACTTCTGATAACTACCCCAGCTCCATTAGAAGCTCCATTAAGAGCAAGGTAAGATAGACCTGGGTTTTTAAGTGTATAAACATCTTTAATTATCCAAGATAGAAATCAAAGAAAATTGCATGATTAAAATCAGAGGCTACTGCAATTTTTTAAAGCTCCTTTAAAAAAAGTGTGTGCATGCTCATGTGTGGGTGTGAATAGAACCTTCTGAAGCCGTGGAAGGAGCATCAGTGGGGAATATTTAAGTAAATCTGGTGAAATCATATAATAACATTATACAAAAGTAACATTTACAAAGAATTTTTTTTTTTTAGACCACAGAATATATTTAATTCAAATTAAACATGAAACTAGAATAATGTTCGGTCCTTATCAAGTAGCAATTACATTGTTTAAAAAAAAAAAAAAAAGAACAAAGAATTTTAATAACATGGGGAAATGTCTACATCATAAGATTAAATGTAAAAGGCTGCTTATGGAATTATCTCCACTGTGTTATAAATGAAGAGAAAAAGTTTGGAAGCATTGCTGGGGTGATAACTTCCTCATGGTGGTTTATAGTTTGTACTGTCCATTCTAAGTTTCTCATTGTGTGAAATTTTCATTATACCTATTATTTTTGTAATCCAAAAAGCCTTGAAAATGTGTCCATGTCCATGCATATACATTTATATATGCTTGTTGTGTCAAATTAAATTTCCAAGTCTGAATATTGAAATGAAAGTCCCTCTTATGAAATATTGCAGATAGTTGGAGCCAACTGCTGGTGAAAATACAATGTCCAAGAAAAGAAGAGGCAGAGATGGAAACATGTGCCACATAAAAGCCTCCTGAAGAGGACCCAGGGCATAAATGGTTATCGGGCTCAGTGGGGAGGGAAGTGGGGTGGAGAACTAAGAAGGGAAGATGTCCAATCCCACAGGTGAGTAATCACGAAACTCCCAAGAGACAGGTCAAGATGAACATGAGGATGAGGGACCACCCACACACTCAACTCAGAAAAAAGATGCCCACTGTTGGTCCCAGAGTAGGTCTGAGACTCCCTGTGATGCTCCTGGGTCCCTCGAACCTGGTCTGGTACCCCCCTTTCCTCCACTCTGTAAATGACCAGCTATACGCCCATGGTTAAGTAAAATGTGATTCATCCCTGTGAATTCTATTCTATTCTATTGCCCGGCTATTAAAGCCATGCTCTTGAAGAATCTTTGGGATGTGGGAAAATTCCCAGGCTACATTCATTAAGTGGAAGAAGCCATTTCAGAACATTCTAGATGGTATGGTATGCATTTTGTATAACCGTAAATGCAGAGGTTAAGGGTTTTTCGAGTCAGTGAAGCCTGGGTTCAGATGCTGGCTCTGCTGCCCAACTTCAGGCAAGTTATCGAATTATTCTCAGCTCTGCTGTCCTCGGTTCTAAAGCATGAACAGTACGTGGCAGCCCCTGCCTCTTAGAGGTGTTCTAATCACGGCTGCTTTTAGCTGGACCCTCACTGTGGGCCAGGCCCTCAGCTAAGCCCCTTACATGCATGGGCTCAGCTCACGTGATAAGAACAGGATGAGACTGGGGAGGAAAGGACGGGAAGTTGGGGAGCCTCTAGAAGAGGGCCTGGCATGCGCCAAGCAATGCCTACGTGATGGAAAGACTGAATGGATGTTTCCAAACGGGCGTCGCAGGTGGAGGGATTATGAAGGATTTGTCTACGGTCATGCTTTTCAGTGCTGCCCAAGGTTGCTACGATAAACAAGAATTCCCTTCCCAGAAATAAAACGACGGTAGTGTTTTACTCCTCCATCTGCCCATGTGAGTGACAGGTGAGCAGAGATGGAAGTTGATGCCTTAAGAATGGGGACGAACATGTCTATGTTCACTTCCAAAGACTCTGAGAGGCTGGGGCACCACACAGAACCCATTATGGGATCCGTGGGATGCCATGTGTAGACGTGGTTCTTAGTGGGCAAATCTGAGGTCGTCCTAACAGAGTCCCCAGGACTGTCCTTCCAGACGCCTGGCCCTGGCGTGGGGCAGCGATATGGGGAGCCGGGCTCCCAGCCTAGAGCCCCGGCCGCCGCTCCCCAGCCCTGTCCTGGGCAGGCCTGTTCGTTCCACGCTTAAGTACTGAGCACACCCTGCTCTAAGCCAGACTTCTGTCACGTGCCGGTGACAACACTGAGCACACAAACACGGCCCCCACCCCACGGGCTTCTACGCTAGGGCAGTGGTCCTCAATCAGGTTGGAGGCCAGGGACGCTGCTCAACATCCTCCGATGCCCAGGGCAGCCCTCACCGCAAGAATGACCCGGCCCCCGTATCAGCAGTGCCCACATTGGGACGCCCTGCTCTGGTGGGTGCTTCTCTCCGAGGGGGTTTATGTTCTGGGTGTAGCTCAGCCTTTCTGAGGCCCAATTTTCTCCTCTGGCAAACGGGGCTGATAGCACCGATTCTGCAGGGTGTTCTGAGTGTGCACAGGTAGAAATCTGCACATGCCATGCCTTTCAGTAAGTCAGCGTTCAATACACAGCAGCACTTGATACAGAGAACAAACTAGTGGCTACCAGTTGAGGGGGGCGATATAGGGGTGGGGGAGAGGGGGGTACAAACTATTGGGTGTAAGACAGGCTCAAGGATGTATTGTACAACACAGGGAATACAACCAATACTTTGTAATAACTGTAAATGGAAAGTAACCTTTAAAAACTGCATAAAAAATTTAAATTCAAAAAAATAAAATAAACTTTTAAAAAGAAAGCAAAAAAAACCCAAAAAAACCACAGAAGCATTTGAAAGGCTAGCCGTGAAAGTCCCTGGGTCCAACGACCACCCGAGTACCTCCCTGGGAGGGGTATGAAGATACTTGAAAGAGAAGTGTCCCCAAATGCCTTCCCCTGGGCATCCCAACAGCCTTCCTCTCAGTCCCTCGGCCACGCACATCTCCTCTGCATCAGAAAGAGGTATCATATAAAGACGACATTCAGCCCCTCCCTAAACACAGGAGAGAGGATGCATTTTACCTTCATAAAGCAACTCCGGCTGGCAGTAGACTTGGTCCTCTTTTTCCTTCAGGGCTCTTGCTGTTGTAGATGACAGTCTGATTAAATTGGAGCCCTCCTCTGCATTCTGAAAGAATCGGTTTTCCAGAAAAATAAAAACTTGGTATCCAGAACAAATATTTGTTTTACTGTGCACATGTTAAAAAATGCTTTAGTGTCTGTCACCTTGTTCTGGCCTCACATTAACCACCGGAAGCAGCTATTATATGATTGGTCTTTTCAGTTAAAAATGAGAACTGGGGGCTGGAAGTGACTCCCCGAAGAGGGCAAAGCTGGTGGGTGGTAGAAGGGGGGCCCTAAAAACCCTGGATCTTTTCTTCTACTCTGGGCTGCCTGATCCCTCTCAGGTGAATTAATGTACTTAAAAGTTCTCACTTTTTAAATACTGGATGATTCACCTGTAAAAGGCTGCATCAGTCATTAAATAGGTGTTTATAAAGAGTTCATAATAACATGTGAAATGCTCATGATAGAATACTGAGTGAAAAAAGCAGCAGAGTAAACTGCATACACAGTCTGAGCTCAACCATGTTAAACAAAGAAAAAGAAAAAGAAATTACATTGAAAAGAGCCTGGGAGAAATACCAAATAGTAACAATATAGCATGCGGTGGGATTAGGGAGACTTTCGTTTCTTTTTCTAGTCTTTTCTAGATTTTCAGTATTTTCTCCTATGAAAATGTACCCCTGTTGAAAAGAAAACAAACATGCAATAAAAATTACTTGGGAGAAAAATATCTATCAAGGACATCTCTTGGTCTCAAGTGACAATCAGACTTTGTTCAGTACTTTACCATCATCGTTGTAACCCAGGAGAGAGACTGAACACAATTAATTAAATATCTGTTGAGCATCTACTGCTCCCTGTGTCCCCACATACTCTCTACGGGACCTTGAACAACTTACTTGGTATCTCTGAAGTTCAGTTTCTCCATCTGTATAATGAGGTATAGCACAAGCATCGTATAAATAGTATGTGCGTCTCCGAGTTATTATGCAGATTAAATAAAATAATCCATGCAGTTGGTTTATAAGAGGGCCTGGTTAGCGGTAAATGCTAGATAAATGTTAACTGCTATTGATAACATAATTGTATTATTATTATTATTATTTTTGTTACTACTACTACTGCCACCACCCCTGGGGGTGAGTTCAGGTTAGGCACTGGAGGAGAAGGAGGAACAAGGCCACAAATCTCTGCATTCATGGAGTTACAGGAGGAGAATTATGGTCACGTCTGACTTCTCATTTAAACTTTTCTCTACTTTCCAAATTTTCCAAAATAAGCTTTTATAATGAAAACAAACCTATTCGAACAATAGCAGCTTTTGGCTGAGAAGGTGGGAAATTTACCGCATCCTAGAAGCTGAACCGTAGGGCCCCTCTGAGATTTGTTTAGGGCGATCCCAATTAACAGAAGAGGAAACTGAGGCCCAGGGAAGGAAAGTGGCTTGCCCAAGGTCACACAGAGGGGAGCAGAGGCTGGGCCCAGAGCTTTGCACTGAGATTCTTCTGCTCAGAAGCAAAAGCACTGCAGGCAGCAGGCAAAGCAAAGCCCCTGAGGCTGGCCGGTTCCCATCCCATAGTTCTCGGCTCAAACATCCCTTTCCCTGACAAGTTAGTCTGCAGTGTCTCCAAGGCATGTGTCCCAAGCTGTAGTTATCTCCTTTATGGACCTGCTTCCTTCTTTCATGCTGTCTTCCCTGTGAAGACAGTGATCAGATTTTATTCAGTGCATGGCACATACTCAGCTCCCAGGAAGTAACTGCTGAAGGAATGAGCAAATGCATGACTCAATGAGCTTTTCCTTCAACTCTTAAGGGGCAGAACATGTGTTTTGCAGGTGCTTGTAAAAATCAAACGAAGGGCGTGAAAAGGTCGTGTAGCGCCTAGCACATCGGGTGACTTGGAAGCAGAAGCTCTGTTTGCCTTCATCTGTATGTGCAGCCCCACATGTGAGAGGCCCTGCCCTGTGCCTTGCTAGTCAAGAGGCAGCCGCAGGCCTCCTGTGCATGTCCCGGGCTTGATTCTCAGGGAGTCAGTCCGCAGAGACGTTTTCTAGCTGCAGCATGAAACTGGTCAGACTGGTTGAGGCATAAACTGCGAATTTTTCCACACACAGCAGTAACGAACATGACTTGGCAGCTTTCTGTGGCCAATGTGCTCAACTGTGGGAAGAAATCACTTTCCAGCCAGAATTCAACGAAATCCTGCAGTCTGGCTTTGAAATTCCTCAACTCGAGGGAACTCCCATGAGAAGCAGTAATCTCAGTAATCCCGCAAAACACTGGCTTTGGAGTTTGGCAGCCTTGGGTGTGAAGTATGACTGTAGAGCTTTCTATGTGAACTTGAGCAGGCCTCCCACAGCCTACGTGAACTTGAGCCTGCTTCCTCGTTTGTATAAAGGGGGGCAATCCGTAACTTTTGGACGGGTGGCGAGTACAAGCGAAGGTCCCTTTGACCTGCGTCTGGAGATTGTGGTTAGGATTAAATTAAATAATGGTTATGAAAACACCTGATCCAGGGCCAGACCATCGTAGTCAGTAATTTGGAGCCAGACAGACACGCATTCAAATCCCAACTCAGATCCTCTGGATGACTCTGCCATGTTGGGCAAGTTACTGTCTCTCTCATCTACAGTCATGGGGATGACAAATAACCCCAAGGACTGTCATACAGATTCGGTGAGAAGCATGCGGAGCATTTCACAGGGCCAAAAATTTTCAGGACCCAGGATGAGAGCAGAGGCCCACCAAACCTATGTCCACATATATCAAATTGTTAAGTAAAATACCGTTCTCTCCCGCCTTCCTTTATGCACAGAGCTTCATAATGTTGTGGAACTGTGCTGTCTGATACGGCAAACACCACCAGCCATGCGTAGCTATTTAAATTTAAATTAAATGAAATTTAAAATTTCCTTCCTCGGCTGCACTGGCCACATTTCAGTAGCCTAGGTATCTGGCTGCTACTGCTTGGACAGAGACTATTCCTTCATTGCAGCAGGTTCTAGTGCCCAGTGCTGGTCTGGAAGGATGCATGTGAATTCAGAATCCCAGGACTCCTTGGCATTCTGAGCTAGAAGCAGCTGGCAGAGTGAAGGCTGGCCTCTGGGCCCGGGCTTCCCTCCTCCTTTTCTTCCCACTGCACGGAAGCCCCAGCCAGCCCTGGCCTCCCTGGTGGGTCTGAGGGCTGCATCCAGCAGCACAGCCTGCCCTTAGGAGGACAGAGGCAGCTGCTGCAGGCTGGCTTGGGTCATTTGTGCAGGGAATTCAGGGATCCCAGGTCACAGTTGGGGTCGGAAGGGTGCCCCTCTGGGTGGACACCCTGTGGCCCTGTGAATTCCTCACCCAGTGAAGAAGGGACACTGACGGAGAAAGGCCAGAGCAGGGGGCCCCTCTGGCCTGGGTCTAAGAGCAGAAAAGGCATCTGACACAGGGCCAGGCACAGAGTGAGCTCTCGAGAAATGGTGGCTTCTCTTATTATTGGGTCTTCATTTTTGCATTTGAAAACAAGACAAAAACCAAATCTACTGAGCCAGGAGTTGGAACCACCCCTTCTAGCTCCAAAATGCCAGCCCCGCCCCCTCCTGGAGCCCTGCAGGACGAGGGCAGGGTGGCTGGCAGGGACTGTCTGCACCGCCCACGCCCCTTGGGGCCCAGCCCCACCTTAAACAACCACCGCAC
Organism: Eschrichtius robustus; assembly: GCF_028021215.1. Taxonomy (NCBI): domain Eukaryota; kingdom Metazoa; phylum Chordata; class Mammalia; order Artiodactyla; family Eschrichtiidae; genus Eschrichtius; species Eschrichtius robustus. The sequence goes on from NC_090842.1 coordinate 7,746,442, forward strand.
CACCCTACACAAACAGGCAGAGGGTGCCAGTGGCCCCCTCCTTCCTTTGACCCCAGCTGGCCCAAACGCCAGAGAAGCTGGGGCAGCTGGGAGGCCCCAGACTTCTGAACACACTTCAGTATAGCCCATTCTATGTGGAAGGCACTTTCCACTTGGGAAATGTTCCAAGCGCTAAAGGAAGACCTTGTGCCCTTTTAGAGACCTTGCTTCACCTTTTTCATTCATTCATCGTTCGTTCATTTATTTAAAATATCTAAGGGCTTAATGAGAACCCTCTGAGTACCAGACCCTGTGATGGGCTCAGGGGATAAACTGCTGACAAGACCAAGAGTCCCAGCCCTCTGGGAGCTTTAACAGGAAGCTCATTATACCTGCCATCAATGTGAGCAAAGAGCTGCAGGTGCCATTAGAATGTACAAACCCACTGAGGGAGTCAGGATGCCAGACCTGAAGGATGAGCAGGTATTAGAATCCCCTGGAGGTTGTGCCTTCACTGGGCTGGTCTCAGAGTCCCCAGGTAAGTCCAACCCACAGCCGGGAGAGGAGCAGAGGTCTCACGGGAAGAAGACAGGGTTGCAGGCAGAGGGACAGCAACGTGCAAAGGCCCCAGACTGAAGGGCATTTGAGAAAGGGCGGCATCCCCTAAGGCCCTTCCCTAATATGCTTTTGGACGGGATGGAATCAGAGCCGCCGGATCTGGACACATAGCCCATGTCTGTAGCTCGACTTTCCCCTTTCAACACACAGGTGGGGCGACTTGAAAGTGAAGCAAGGAGACATTTTTAAGGGACAATAAACAGCAATTAAAAAGCGTGGCCAGAGCTACCCTTCCCAGCGCCCGCTCTTCTTTGCAGACGGCTCACGCAGTGCCTTTTTAAAATACACGTGCTAAACTTCTTAGCTTGGTTCCAAGGAAGCAAATCATTTCTAGAGCTTGATAAAAGGTTATAAAATCCTGCAGTGTGTGGGCAGCGGGAGTGTTTCCTCTCTGTGTATCATCCACAGGCTGAGGCCTCCACAAGGTGGGGGTGGGGTGGGAGGTGGGGTGGAGGTGGGCAGGCCTCAGGATTTGCCACCTGTGTGCTTTGTGACACCCCCGTTGCATCCTGGAGCCAGGAGACACCCCAAGCGCTGCACTATGGAACTTCCCAGAGTGAGGGGCACAGAGGCCAGTGGCTCAGATGATGATCTTGTGGGACACGGCCGTTCATTCAACAGCCCTGAATCACATGGGGAGAAAGTTAATCCCTTTTTCTCTTCCAGTCTTTCCGACTGGGTCCAGGCGAGAGTCTCAGTTAAGTGCCACTATGTGTTTGACACCTAATACTTTTCCAACGTTCTCTTTAAGGAAGAGATCAGGTCTTGGCTAGAGCAACAGCATCAGGCTAGAGCTCAGGACCTGCGCTTATTACCAGCCCTTCACGCGCATCTGCACTTCCATCCGCAGCGCGCAATGCTGGCTTTCCACTGGGTCGTGATAGGTTTCCTTCCACGTGAGTTAAGGGAAGAGTGAGTTGATTTAAATGAAAACATGATTTTGTAAGTGTTAACAGAGGTGATAGGAAGTATGGTGAAAATCATGACAGAGATACACAAATGACTGCAGATGGGGAAATGCTGGAGAGAGGAGAAAGGACCCAGCTCTGGAGTTGGACAAAGCTGGGTTCAGATGCGGGTCTTCCGCCCACTGGTTGGGAGGTGCCTGAACTCCTTCATGGAGGAGCCTGGAGGGTGGGAGAAGCCTCCCTGGGCATGTAGGAGTGTCTTCTGTTCCCTAGGCCTGCAGGGCTCTGAGAGAGGTCAGGGTGACCCTCTGGGACTCTTTCCAGGAGTTAGGCCTGCTCGGGAGATCAGCAGAGTTATACCCCTTACCAGCTCCAAGGAAGGGTTTAGAGCCAATCTTGGCTCTGCCACTGGGCTGTGTGACCTTGGGCACATTCCTTAACCTCTCTGAGCCTCAGTTTCTTCATCTGTAAAATGAGGCTAACCTGAGGATCTCTCCCACAGATTGTTTTGATCATTAAGTTAGGTAAAGAAAATACAATGCTTAGCAAAGTACCTGGCACATAGAGTGCATTGAGTAAGGATGAGCCATCAAAACTGAATTGAACTGAATTTGGTCTCATTTAAATTAATTAAGTCATGAAGTCAGGAAGTTCTGGAGCCAGAAGCCTCTGTAGCCTTTAAAACCAAACCCAGAGCCCTGGCAGCATCAGCCTAATTAAGGATAACGTCTGGCCCAGGGGTCATTTTTAACGTAAGAACAGGACTGTTCAACATCAGGGAGACGGGTAAGCAACTGGTGATGAATCCCCACCATGGACTGCCAGCCCAATATTTAAAATGATGTCATAGAAGAATATTTAATGTCATGGAGAGATGTCTACATATACAAGTAGATGGAAATAGTATGTACAGCAGTATTCAAAATAGTATGTACATATTCAGCCATGAAAAAAAATGAGGCCCTGATACGTGCTACAACACTGATGAACTGTGAAAACATGCTTCATGAAAGAGGCCAGCCACGAAAGACTACATATTGTATGAGTCCATTTATATGAGATATCTAGAATAGGCAAATACACAGAGATAGAAAGTAGATTAGTGGTTACCTGGGGCTGGGGGTGCTGGAGGGGTTGGGGGTGGGGAGCTGATGGTTAAAGGGTACAAGGTGTCTTTTGGGGAAATGAAAATGTTTTAAAATTGATTGTGCTGATGGTTGTACATTCAACTCTGTGAATATGCTAAAAGCCATTGAATTGAACACTTTGTTTTGGTTTTTTTTAAGATTTTTTTTTTTAATGTTGACCATTTTTAAAGTCTTTATTTAGCTTGTTACAATGTTGCTTCTGTTTTATGTTTTGGTTTTTTGGCCCACAGGGCATGTGGGACCTTAGCTCCCTGACCCGGGATTGAACTCTCACCCCCTGCATTGGAAGGCGAAGTCTTTACCACTGGACGGCCAGGGAAGTCCCAAATTGTACACTTCATTTTTTAAATTTATTTATTTTATTTATTTATTTTTGGCTGTGTTGGGTCTTCATTGCTGCGCGTGGGCTTTGTCTAGTTGCAGCGAGTGAGGCCTACTCTTCGTTGCGGTGCGCGGGCTTCTCATTGCAGTGGCTTCTCCTGTTGCGGAGCACGGGCTCTAGGTGTGTGGGTTCAGTAGTTGTGGCTCATGGGCTTAGTTGCTCCGCCGCATGTAGGATCTTCCGGGACCAGGGCTCAAACCCGTGTCCCCTGCGTTGGCAGGCAGATTCTTAACCACTGCGCCACCAGGGAAGCCCCAAATTGTACACTTTAAATGAGTGAAAATGGGTGAATAGTATGGTATGTGAATTATGTTTCATTAAAGCTGTTAAAAATTGTGTACAGTATAATTTTCTTCTCCAAAATTAGGAAATATGTATTTATATGTTAAATATTAATTTTAGAAAAGAAAATCATACTGTACATAATTTTTAACAGCTTTGAGATATATACACAATATGTATATATATTATATACATACATATCAATATATATTGTGTATGTATATCTTTCTGTCTACTTGCTTATCTATCTATTTATCTATAGAGAGAGAGAGACTTGGGAGGCAATACAAATATATCCACAATGGGTTTATGGTAATTTTTTTTCCTTTTAACTTAATCTATATTTTCGAAAGTTTCTACCATGAATATATACCATATTTGGAAAAATAATGAAAGCATTTTCTGTCCTTCTTTAAGAACAGTTCATCTGGGGACTCCCCTGGTGGCGCAGTGGTTAAGAATCCGCCTGCCAATGCAGGGGACGAGGGTTCGAGCCCTGGTCCGGGAAGATCCCACATGCTACGGAGCAACTAAGCCCGTGCGCCACAACTACTGAGCCTGCGCTCTTGAGCCCGTGAGCCACAACTACTGAGCCCACATGCCACAACTACAGAAGCCCGCGCGCCCAGAGCCCGTGCTCTGCAACAAGAGAAGCCACCACAATGAGAAGCCCGCGCACTGCAACGAGGAGTAGCCCCCGCTCGCCGCAACTAGAGAAAGCCCACGCACAGCAACGAAGACCCAACATAGGCCCCCCCCAAAAAAAAAACAGCCCATTTTGAATTTCAATATTAACGAAATTAGAGCCAAAGTCACTTCCTGAGTGGGCTCACATCTCCCAGGACTCAAGCCATTACCTTGTCCACGCGGAGGGGCACTGCGAACCTCTTGAGGGTTGGGACGGAGGTGAGCCTGGAGTTCTCCTCGAAGTCCTTGTTCAGGTTGGCCAAGTAGAAGAGCTGGTAAAGGCTGCTGTCCTCGTAGGCAATGACGTCGAACAGAAGGCAGCCGTCCTCTTCGTAGGCGTTGACATGATGAAACACCACCATGGGGTCCGTGTAAAATTTGGTCAGCACGGGCTTCTTCGTCCTTTGGTCAATGATGTGAATGTAAGTCTGAAAGGAGATGCACATCAGTGCTCAGCTCTTCCTCTGCAGGCCCAACACAGTGGCATCAAGCAGGGGACAAGACCCAGCCCTGCCATCCACTTGCTTGTGACCCTGAAGCATTCCCTCCCCTTTATGAGCCTCTCTGTACCACCTCCAGGCACACGCAAAAGTGCTGAGGGAGGAGGGAAGCTTTGCTGCCAGGGCCCCTTCCTCACCAGGAGGACAGTATCTGGGGAGATACAGGATCTGAGAGTGTATCATCTCCCCAGTCTTCACTTGACTGTGATCCAGGTGGGCAGCGACAGGCTAGCTCCCAGGCAAGGCCAGGTTGGGGAGAAACAGTCAGTTCCAGCCCTCTAAGGCTCCTCAGGTCCCATTGGTGGCCAGCGCCCCTAAAGCCCCTCCTGGGTCCCCTCTCCTGACCTTTGCCCGCTGCAGGTGTGGTTTTCCCAGTAACCTGGCTGCCCTGGAGGGCTGCGGTGCCGAGTGACCGGTCTAGTCAAGGAGCCCATGTGAGTATCGGCTCATTAGGCGTCCACATGCACCTCTGGGTGTCACAGGCAGTATCACTCTGGGTGGCAAGTAGCCATATCTGCAGCCCCAGTTGCCTAATCCAAGGGGAAGGGGTGTTTTCTTTCGTTTGGCAGCTCTGGCCTAACCATCCTCCTTCTGAAAGGAGGGAGGGGCTGCTCCAGGCTGACGTTTCCCCACCTCCTCTGGCTCATTGCTTCTTTCTCTCCTTTCCCAGAATCAGGCTTTGAAGTTAAGTGGGGGAGCGGGGAGGAGTAGTGTACAGAGGAGGAGGGCATTGGGAGGGAGGGTGGGTTTGGGGAGGTGAACACAGGTGTGGTTATTGTAGGCTTTTCTTCCCCATAAACCCAATCCCAGGGTCAGACACAGGGACTTCTAGGAAAGTTCTCCAAATGCATTCCAAAGCCCTTCCCAGGGCTCTGTGCCCTGTCCTCGGGGGCTCTGTCTTCTCACTGTGGGACTCTCCAGGGCCAAAGGTCCCCAGGGGCTGCAGACTGGAGGCCTAGAGGGCCCTGACACTCCTGCTGGCGGGACGCTCATGGTCCTGAGGAGGAAACCCACTTCCTCTGGCTCCCTGCTGGCCCCCTTGCCCAGCTCATTCAGCCCACAAACATTCATATGAGGGCCTAAGACACATCAGACACTTTTTGGGGAACTGGAGAGATAAAATAAAACCACCCGCCCACTTTCATGGAGTGTATATTTCAGTGGGGGTGAGGCCAAGGGTCAGTGATCAATATATACAACATGTCAAGGATGATGGATGAGCACGACTGAGAAAATGGAGTGGGGGGTGGAGAAAGCCTGTCAGAGGGGGTCTGTGATAGACAGGCGGACCTCAGGGATGGGGGAGGGTAGATTGATCAAGGGAGAAAGCCATCTGGGGAAGAACATTCCAGGTGGAGGGGACACAAAATCAAAGGCTCTGAGGCAGGAACGTGTTTGGCAGGTTTGAGGTGTAGGAAGCGACCACGTGAGCAGGGAGCCAGCGGTTGGGATGAAGGCATGTGGGCCTTTATGGGCTGGTGATCTTTGGATCTTTTTCTGAGGAAGACGGGAAATCACCAGAAGGTTCTGAGCAGAGGAGGGATCTCACCTAACCCCTTTGTTCCCTCGAGGACCTCACTCTCCTCCTTGAGAATGCAGGCGTTAGAGAGGCGGCAGCCACACGCGGGACACATATTTGTATGGGTACATGAAGATGCATGAGGTGCGCAGAAAGAGGAGTAGAAGGGTGTCGAATGGATGGTGGTGGTTCCCTCTGGAGGGGGCTGAGCGGGGAGGCGGGAGGAATGGGGATGCGGAGGAGGAAGGGGACTTGATCTGTTGCTTTCTACACTTGTGTGCTATTTGAATAGATGACACTGAGAATTACTTGATTATTTTTCACAAGTAACAATAGCACATAAATACATACATACACCTATACATGAATAATGTATTCATACCCACGTGTATATACACATACACACATGCAGACGTCACATATACAGGGAGGTACGTGTACATCCAGGCACACAGATATTCTGAGCACTCCACTCAGGTGTACCTAAATTGAAGACGTTTCTGTTACACCATCCGGTGGGACGCTCTATCATCGTGATGTCTAAATGATCTGTGACATCCCCTCCCCGCCCCCAGCAGGGATGCTGAAAGGGCCTTGTCAACGGATGGTGGAGGCTGGAGGAGGCCAGGTGTGGGTCAGGGCTGAGGAGCAGCCCCTTTGCTGCTGGGCGAGTAGGGGCTGCCTTGGCTGATGAGGCTGCCTCGCCCAAGGTCACACGCTCTTCTGGGGATGGTCTGCTCCACTGACTTATGGACGTTGGGGCACAAAGGCCCAGCCGCTTGCCCTAACTGGGGACCACTGTGAAGGGCCATCCCAGCTTCAGAACTCACTGGAAGGTCGGCTCATGCCTCTGGGGAGACGGCGTGGCAGCTGACGGCCTCCCTCCCAGAGCCGCCCTGCCTGCTGACCTCCATCTTGCCCTGGCCGTCCTCGTGCGGCGGGGTCGCCAGCCCTGCCTTACCTTGTCCTCCCTGTGGAAAGCCAGGCAGGAAGCCCAGCTCACGCCCCGGATGTAGGCGGTTGCCATCTTGAGGATATCCATCTTGAAAGGCTGCTCGAGGAAAACGATGTAGCTCTCGGTGACTCCGAAGCTGTGGTAATAGCTCGGGGAGAGGAGCGTGCGGGAGGCGATGGAGCAGAACACCGCCATGTGTTTCAGGGGGCTCAGCCTCTTCTTCCCGCCGTCTAGAGAGAAGCCAGCCTCAGGGACGGCGCAGGGCCTGGCGGCCCCCGACGGGGCCACCGTCTCCCGCAGCGCGGCCTCTCAAACCCACCCGGCCGCTGAAAAGAACCTTCGAATGAGAGCCGACAACAAACCGGGTGAAGGCGCTGCGGCCTGGCTGATGCAGGGACGGGGCCCTTCCCCCGTGAGATCTGGTTTGGCATCCACAACCACTGCATCCCCAGGCTCTGGGCCTCTGGACCACCGGGCCTCTGGGCCAGGCGTGTGCAACTCCAACACGGGGCTAACCCAGCCTCCACCTGCTTTCTAAATAGAGGTTTATCTGGAGCGTGGCCCCTGCAGGGTCCACGGCTGCTTTGCTTTCGAGGTTCAGAGTTGAGCAGATGCAGCGTCGAGACCATACAGGCGGCAAAGCCTCAAATACTTATTTTGTGGACCTTTACGGAAAACGTTTGCCAGCCCCTGCTCTGGGGCAATGTTCCTCACTTTCACATGCACGCGGATCATCTGGGGGTCATGACAAAATGCGGAGTGCGACTCAGCCTGTGGGGTGGGGCCCGAGGCCCTGCATTTCCGTCAAGCTCCCAGGCAGGGGGTTAGCTTCCCAAGGTTAAGCTTTGACATGTTGCTGAGAACCATCATTTGACGTGTATTTCACGGGGTTTCTATGAATTTCTTTTGGCATTGCCCGTTCTGAAACACCTGGGAATGAGACTAAGTGCCTATGGTAATGTGACAGATTGTGACAGTCAAGGTAGGCTGTAGGATTCCCATTTTACAGGTGGGAAACTAGGGCTTGGTGGGACGCTCCATTATTACAGCCAAAGGCACAGGGTTAAGCCGAAAAGACACAGGCCCCTTAGCCTGGCTGCCTACTCTGTTATTAGAGGGAAGGGAGAGACCAAAGGAAATCCTGCAGGAGTCCAAGTACCTTGCTCAGCATCCACCACGAAGGTGCTTTCTTATTCCTCTGCAAGGATGAGTCACCCACTGGCCAAAAGGCCTCCCCACCCAGGCCTGGGGCTGGGTTATAATGAGTTACATGCAAGCGTCGCCACCTTTCTTGTGGCCACCTGTGCACACTGTAAACAGCTGGCTGGTGGGAGGGATGCTCTGGGTTTGTGGGGTAGTTCTTTTCTTCACCAAACAAATGGCACACAAAGCAAATTGAAAGGAAAGTCACCCTGGCCTGGGAGGCAGGACACAGGTGTGAATCCCAGCGAAGCTGCCAGCCTGGACCAGGTGTGCAGAGGGTACCTCCTGTGAGCCGTGGGCATGTCACCTGATCCCCCTGGGGCCCGCAGTCCTCTGTAATATGAGGTGGCAAACTCAAATGCCTAACAACCCCCAGGTCTGCATTCTAGGATCCCAAGCCAGACCCTATATCCCTTTATTGGCTTAATTAATGGGAGTTCCATTTAACAAGAGCATTGTACCTTCTGACCTCAGGGGCTCCCATCTGCCAGCAGAGCCTGGAATCTGCTGGGGGGGTGTGCTCTACGGGACTGTGAGGGAGGGGAGCCAGCAGGGATCACAGATGGAAACCGGCCTTCCTAAACCAGAAGGTCTAGCCAAGCACCCTCATAGTTCTGTACTGTCTCCTGAGCCCGCGCAGCCACTCTTGGAGGCCTGGTCTCCTGGGTGTGGTTCCCAAGAGGGTCCTGGACAAATAAGGGCTAGGAGTCCCGCCCTCCTCCCCCTCAGGAACACGCAGTCACAATCGGCCTGGGCTCCACGCCAGGTTCCTGCCCCTAAATGGAGACGGTCCAGAAGGCCCGCAGAACAGGGTGGGGATGTGGAGTGGGTGCCAGCAGGGCTGAGCTCCCTGAACAACCCTGGGAGCCTGGCTTCAGGGGCTGGGATGAAAGAGGACAGCACAGCCCTGACATACAGAGGTTTGTCAGAAAACTAAAAAATGAATGAAAGAAAGGAAGGATGGATGGATGGTGAATAGATTAATGGATGGATTGATAGGTAGATGATTAATGAATAATGGATAAATTAATGAATTAATGAACAGGAACCTAAAGAAAAGGAGGTTGGAATAGCAAAGGGATTCACTTCTTCCAAAAGGAAGCCTAGCATCATTTCTTTTCTCCTAAAGGAGAAAAGTGAGTTCACGGTCCTCTGAATCATCTGTGCAGGCAAGTGTCAGATTGAGTGTTGTGTTATCAACCAAAATCAGAACTCTTCCGAAAGAGCCACCTTGGTGTCTGTACTCCATTACACCCCCAGAATGACCCACCTGATACTGTGGCAGGGATCTTAAAGATCACATATTTTGTCTTCCCCTTGTCCACGATGGACGTGCCAATGTTGAGAACATTTCCAGCGTCATCATAATGAGGATGTGACGTCGCCAGATTTACAGCCACGTGTTTACGATAATCAACCTGCAAAACATGACAGCCACCTGGTTTTTAAAAGGGGAGAGGGTGAAATCCTGTGAAAAGCTGACTGACTCCAGATTCAGAGAGATGATGGTTATTTTTGCACATCTCCTGACCTGAAAATAAGGCAGACATCACCTTTAGGGGAGATGTTTCCTCTTGCAGCCTGATGTAACCTCGAGGGGGCCTCACACAGCTGATAGGCTGCAGGGGACTTGGTGAGCTACATGTGTTTTCTCTGACAGTCACTCCTAGCCTGTCACCTGGCCTTGCAGGGTGGCCTCAGCATGGAAACAGGACGCCTCACTGCAGAGAGCTCCAAGTAACAACTTGGGCAGAGAGGCAGCCTTAGGGCTAATCTTGGCCACTTCTTTGGTGAAGCTATTTAAATTCTCCCCTTTTACATCCCACAGAGGCATAAATCTCCAGGCCTCTCTCATAGGGTTATTCTGGGAACAGAAAGGTTACAAAAACATTTGGTCAAAGGGAAAGGAGACTAATGAGCTCAATAATGATCCCGACTCCAAACAAGCCACAACCATAGAGCAGTGGGGTGGCCCAGGAACCAACTGCCCGCCCTTCTTCCCCCAGAATAGCACAACCTCCTCCAGCCAAAAGTCAGGTGATACCTCCTTCTCTCCTCGTTAAATTGTATTGCAAAGACATCCAGGCTTTGAACTGCCAGCTGGAGAAAATTGAAAGTGGGTCTATTGATCTTCACGAAAATGTAGACTTGATTCTACCCAGGAAAGGTATCTGCTTGGGCTCTGATTTTTGCGCCCTTGCTCTGTGCCTAATGCCTCCCTCTTCAGGTCAATACAAGGCAGGGCTGCTGGGAGTCCTGGGTGGCCCAGTATAGTCATTCATTGAAATTTCCATTGAGGTGCCACTCAGTGCCAAGGACTATGGACACTGTTAGGGGTTGAACTGGATCTTCCAAAAAGATATGTTGAAGTCCTAACCCCTGGTGCCTAAATTTGGAAATAGGGTCTTTGTAGATGTAATCAAGTTAAAAAGATGTCATTCTGGATTAGGGTGGGCCTTCATACAATGATTTGTAGCTTTACAAGAGATTGGATTACAACAATCATTGGTTGTTCCTATAAACCAAGGAACAACCACCAGAAGCTGGAAGGCGCAGAGAAGGATCCTCCCCTAGAAACTTCAGAGAGAGCATGGCCCTGCCAATACCTTGATTTCAGACTTCCAGCCTCCAGAACTGTGAGAGGATACATTTCTGTTGTCTTAAGCCACCTAAGATACATTTCTGTTGTATTCCTTTGTTATGGGAGCCCTAGGAATGAATACAGACACAAAGATGACAGGGCACAGTCCTGCTGTAAGGAAGCTTAGAATCTAGTGCTAAGTGCTGAGCTGGGAGAGCCCAAGACCCAAGGGCATCAGAGGAGGGCTCCTCTGTGAGTTCCTGCAGGCTCCTGGCCTCCTGCAGGGGGTCCCTTTCTTGAGTCAGGAACTGAGGCTGGTTGTAGATTTACTGATACCTTCTCCAGGGTTTCCAGAGTCTGGGGGTTGATTTTCCTGATGTAATTGGTCTCCGTGGTTGCATAGAAGTCTTCTCCACACTTCATGATGTTGATCAGACAGTTGTCTGTGAAATCAGGGATGGTGTGGGACAGGTAGGAGAAAGCTCTGGGGAGGAAGCAAGTCAACGGGGTCAATGGCTGTGTCCACCCAGCTGGAAAGTTCTACTCGAGATGGTTTTAGTTTTCCCACCACTTAAAACACTCTACTTCAACTAAGGGAGAAAAAGTACTGGGTCCCAATGGGTCCCTTGAGGAATCCTGAGGACTCAGAGATCAAGTTACCCAAAAATACCACCACATTCAATCAGCTAAGGAGGGAGTCAGCTGGGACAACAAGGCTGCCCGCTGAGCCCTCCTGGGCTCCCCAAATCCAAAAGTCTCCTGCACCAGAGCCATCAAGAGCTGGTGGATTGTTCTGAAGTATTTTAAGAAGTTCTACAGAAATCATAGTCATACCCATAATGGCCCCCCAAAGACTAGCAAAACAGCTAATCTCTGCTTTGGGCAGGAATGTGAGCCCACCCTGGTTACCCAGCTTTGTCCAGGATATTAGATTTTTGAAAAAGAAAAGCAAACTAATTATGAGTTAAGAACTGATCATTTGATTAGAAGGCAAACTCAAAGCAGGAAGTCCTGACCCCGTGTACTGGTTAGTGCTCCCCCTACTGGCAAACAGTGTAACAGCAAGGAGGCCCCACAGGCTGCGCTTTTAAATTCATTCCCTCCCCCTCCCCCAGGCTCCTCCCCCAGCAGGGAATGGGAGTTCCCTGCTTGCTGTGTGCCGGACTCAGCACTGGACACTAGGACTGGAGAGATGATGTCAGTTCTGGAAAAGCAGAAGCCAGCTTCCCTCTCTGGGCCAGTCTACCCCTAAGACACTTCACAACCCTTCTATGTCTAAAGAGTATCAGAAAGGAGGTACTGATGGCTGGCCTAATTCCCTGGCCAACAATTTAAGTGTTGCACATGTATGTAATACATTCATATGCATCACAACCCAGATGATTTTAACTGTATACAACTGAAAATTTCCCCCATTGTTCCTCTCATCAGTTCCCCACCTCCCTCATGCATCCTTCCAGAAAACAAATCTAGATTTCCCCCTGCCTTCTTACACAAATTATAGCATATTATATGCTCTTTCTACACTTTGCTTTTTTTTTTTTTCCACTTAACAGTATATCTTGGAAATCTTTCATTTGAAACATAGAGAGCATCCTCATTCCTTTATTTATACCTGCCTGGTATTTTCCTGTAGTGTTACTGTGACTTATTTAACCACTCCTCTGTTGATGATCATTTGAGTTACTTTCAGTTCCTCGTCATAACAAATAATTCAGCCATGAATAACCTTGTACATTTGTCATTTCAGACGCAAGCAAGTACCCCTCTGGACTGAAGGGAATGTGCATTTGTAATTTTGATAGATAATTCCAAAGTGCTCCCCCACCAGCTATGTGGGAGAATACCTAACAATCTGTCAGGTGCTCTTTGCCTCTCCTGCTATCAGTGATCAAAAACTGCGCAGCGTATATGGTCAAAGGCCATCACGGGAAATTTTCCGCCCAACCTAAAGACAACCATCAGGAGCAAACGCTGCTTGTTTTGACTGTAAAGGACATTGGAAAGCAGGGCTAGATTCAAAACGGACAGTTACTTGGAAAATATGTTTTTGCAGGGGTCCGGATAGGCCATTGTTCCAAATTCTGACACCACAATCCTGTTCGCTTCAATATTGGCATTGTAGGTATCACTTCTCAGGTATTTGCTTCTGTAATAGACTTCACCTGAAAGAGAAGCAGCAGAATCATCCCAGACTGACACCTTTACAGGGCTTTGAAGTTGATTTCAGCCATTCCAGGGATTTGATGGGCAGTGGGTGGGGAGGCAGTTCACTGGGACAGTCCCTTTTATGTGTGTGCTAGATACAACAAGCATTTGGAGGGAACTCTCACACACATTTCGGCAAGGTTGACTCACAACAGTATGTCCAAGTAAGTATTCCTGTTCCCAGCTCCATCATCGTATGAGGGAACTGAGGCTCAGAAATGTTCCATCCCCTCGCCCAGCATCACCCAGAGAGGTGCCGACCCAGGCCATCAACCACCCCTTCCACCATATTTGTATCCTTCCAGGTAAGGTCCAGATTTGGAGGATTGGTCCAGAAGGCCCGTACTTAGGCTAGGTTTCTCCAGGGCCCAGTTCAGTTCTGGGAGCCCTACACTGACAATTTAGCCCCTGGAGTAACATTTCGTATCTATTTGCAACCAGGGAGCACCCTTATACCCAATTCTGCACACAGTAGAGGGTCAGTACATGTGTTGGTGACACTGCAGAGAATCTGACTCACTCCAGAAAAGCATGGACTCTTGACCAGTCCACCAAGACCAACCTGAAAATATACCAGATGGTTCTAGACTTATATTAATTTCCTATGGCTGCTGTTACAAATTATCATAAATGTAGTGGCTTAAAACAACACAAATTTGTTATCTTACTGTTTTGGAAGACATCGTCTGAAATGGGTTTTACAAGGCAAAAATCAAAGTGTCAGCAGGGCTAGTTCCTCCTGGAGGCTCTAGGGGAGAATCTACAAGCTGCCTTTATTCCTTGGCTTGTGGCTGCATCACTCTGACCTCTGATTCTGCTGTCACATCTTTTCTGACTCTGACCCTCCTGCCTTCCTCTTTCCTTTATGACTACACCGAGCCTACCCTGATAATCCAGGACAACCTCCCCATCTCAGGGTCCTTAACTTAATCACATCTGCAAGACCCTTTTACCATGTAGAATAGCATATAATATATTCACAGTTTCCTTCTGGGGAGAGAAGGGGGAGGGAAGAGGAGAGAGGGGAGAGGAGAGAGGGGAGAGGGAAGAAGGGAGAGAGATATGGAGGGAGAGAGATACATATACTCTTCATAAGTGGGTGTGGGTGAGTCAGGAGAGGCTTCATAGAGGAGGTAGCACTTGAAAAAGCCCTTGAAAGACGAGCAGAATTGAACTGCAACAGATCCGGGAGGTGGGGCTAGGAGAGAGGGTCAGGTGTTCCCATGGACTCTCCCCAGAAAGTCTGTAAGCAAAGACCTGGGGGTGGGGTGCACAGCCCACTTCCTGGAAGGGCTAAGTCAGTGTGGGCTGGAGCACCGGGCACTTGGGGGCAGCAGGAACGAGATGAGGCTGGGGGGTCAGGTGGGGACCTTACTAAGTCTTCAGGGCTGTGAATACTGAGGACTTTGACCTTCATTTGGTGGATAATTTGAAACCTCTAGGGTTTTTGTTTCATTTTATTTTGCCATTGGTTAGCAAATGAGATTATGTTGACTTTTCCCCTCTAGAGAACACATTCCTTGCTGTAGTATAACCTATGCTTCCAGGGTTGGTACAATTATAATATGCAAAAAAGTAGGGCCCAGGACATATTGACAGTTGGTTCCCATAAAAAAGAGGTTCATCAGAGAAATGCCCATCATGTATCCACTGTTACAATGATGGGCTTCAAGGAGAGACTGAATCCCAAGAAATTCTTGCCCAGGGCATTTTTATATTTTCAGGAGAGGAAATGAAACTAAGAGCTAACATTTATTGAGCATGTGTGTGCTAATCACTGTGAGGGCACTTTATGTGTATTATCTGGTTTAATCCTCTGAACATAAGAAGTGTGTAGAAGACTCTAAGAAATGTATTCTTTAGGGGAAAAAAAATCAACTTAATGTCATTTACTAATTAACAGCCAAATAAAACAAAATTTAAACAATGCTTGAAACGAAGACCCAACACAGCCAAAAGTAAGTAAGTAAAATAAATAAAATATTAAAAAATTAAAAAAAAAGAGGAAACTTCAACTTAAAAAAAAAAAAAAAAGAAGGTTTCAAATTTCTTACAAAATGAAGTGCAAAGGACTTGGGCACTCATGACCCTGCAGGCCCATTTCCCAGCTAATAAATTGAGGCACAGAGAGGTTAAGGACCTTGCCTTAAGCCACACAGCTAGCGAGTGGTAAACTGGACTCAAAAGCTGGCAACTGGAAGATCCTGACACAGCGACCATGTCAATTGACCATTCTATCTGATCCTTGTTATTAAAAATATACCTATAGAAATATGCTATCATAACTGTATGGTGTGGTGAAGTTTCACAAACTAAACCTACCCATATAAACTACTTCTTGATCAAGAAACAGAATGTGAGCAGCCTTTGGGAAGGCCGCTCATATCTCATCCTGTACTAGCCTCCCCGATCCCAACCCTGCAGGGGAACCACTATCTTGACTTCTAACAGTCTTGGTTAGTTTTGCCCTCAGGATTGCGTTTTCACCTCTGTTTCCAAAGGATGTGAGTGTACGTTTCAGCAGTGATGACTCCAACCTGTGCATTTAAGTGGCAACAACGACAATAATGGTAACACTCGTCATGATAAAATTAGAAGAGACCATGAAAGACCTTCTGGTGCTTTCTCCAGTCTTCAGGAGGTAAACTGTGTGTCAGATAATCATCTGTCCTCTTTGCAAGCATCTTTTCAGGGGTGGCTACTGTACATTAGTATCTCTGAGATATTTGGTGGGGGGAGCTTTGTTCCTGGGGCAGCGGAAAGGAACATGGAGGAATGGTTAGGAGCACGGGCTCTGGGGCTAACTGGGCCCGGATTCATGCATTTGATCACTATTAGTTAAACACCTGGATGGGCCAGGATGTGAGTATGTAATGGTGAGTGGGACAGGCAAGATCTCCACCCCAAGTAGGTTCAAGTCTCCACGTGGATATGAATCCTTGCTCCATCATCTACCAGCCATGCACTTGACCCTGTGTCAGAGGCAAGCCTCAGTCCCCTCTGCTCTGACATGAGAATCCTGATACCTTCCTCACAGAGCTGCTATAACATTTAAGGCCTGTAAAGCACTTAGCACATAGTAGGTGCTCAATAAAAAGCTACATATGCTAGTCAGATATAGTAGGTAGCTGGGGCAAGGCTTTGGCTCTGGGCAAGTCCCCATCTAAGCCATGTGACCTTGGGTGAGTCCCTGTGTCACTGAACCTCAGTTTCTTCAACTGGAAGCTGGGGATCATACAGTCCTCCCCAACTAGGGTTGGCAGTTTTAAATGAGATGGGACGATAGAAGGAGTTTGGCTCCCTGGCGTTCAGCACGCACATGATAAGTGATGGCTGCAGTTCTGAATTCTCCAAAATCCCGGAGGCAGGAAGATTCACCTGGGGGCTGGTGAGGCCACACCTACTGGTCTTCATGCTACACAGGACCAGCTTTAAGGCCACTCTGGTCTCCCCTTGAGCCAGCCTGCCCTTCGCGGTCACTCTCTCTGAGGGCTGCCACCCATAGGTACTGGCTAATGTGCTTTGCCTAAAATGCTGAATTCTGTTCATATGAAACATAAACACCCAGCCCAGGCTGGTTGTCGACAGGCAGCCCATATCCTACAAACAACTAGCCCCGGAGCAGGGAGCGCTCAGAGGGCCGTGGGGAAATGTGTCTCTGGAATTGCTCAAGGCTGACACTTACTTTGAGGTTGAGATTAAAGAAGGAGGCACAGAGCTTTCTCTAGCACCCTGCTCTCGGGAGCCCAATTAATGACATTCCTTCTAAAGGGACAGAAGTAAACAGACACATTCCCGTCTGGGATCTTCCAGAACTGGGTCAAGTGTGATTATTTGGTGGGGTGGGAGAGATACACATATATATTTTTTTTAATTAAAAAAAATTTAAAGCAAACTTTCCAAAAGACTACCTTGGAGCTACAACAGTTGAAAAAGTCAGCTTTGGAGAGGCTTTGTGCCTCTAAATCTCTGTGACTCTGCTGTTGGTGGGAATGTAAATTGGTATAACCATTATGGAGAACAGTATGGAGGTTCCTTAAAAAACTAAAAATAGAGCTACCATATGATCCAGCAATCTCACTCCTGGGCATATATCTGGAGAAAACCATAATTCAAAAAGATACATGCACCCCAATCTTCATTGCAGCACTGTTCACAATAGCCAAGACATGGAAGCAACCTAAATGTCCATTGACAGAGGAATGGATAAAGATGCGGTATATATATATACAATGGAATATTACTCAGCCATAAAAAAGAACGAAATAATGCCACCTGCAGCCACATGGATGGACCTGGAGATTGTCATACTGAGTGAAGTAAGTCAGACAGAGAAATAGAAATATTATATGATATCACTTACATGTGGAATCTAAAAAGATGATACAAATGAACTTATTTACATAACAGAAATACAGTCACAGATATAAAAAAAACAAACTTATGGTTACCAGGGGGGAAAGTGGGGGAGGGATAAATTGGAAGATTGGGATTGACATATACACACTACTATATATAAAGCAGATAACTAATAAGGACCTACTGTACAGCACAGGGAACTCTACTCAATACTCTGTAATGACCTATATGGGAAAAGAATCTAAAAAAGAGTGGACATATGTATATGTATAACTGATTCACTATGCTGTACAGCAGAAACTAACACAACACTGTAAATCAACTATACTCCAATTAAAAAAAAACATCTCTGTGACTCTGACTCTTGGAATTCACACGTTCAAATCCTCACGGGACACCGACTTTGCCTCTTATTGGAAAAGTATCAAATCTGCTGCTAAGAGGGACCTGGGTTGACTCA
This sequence comes from Eschrichtius robustus, assembly GCF_028021215.1. NCBI lineage: Eukaryota > Metazoa > Chordata > Mammalia > Artiodactyla > Eschrichtiidae > Eschrichtius > Eschrichtius robustus. The sequence goes on from NC_090842.1 coordinate 7,764,231, forward strand.
TCTCCATGCCTGCTTTATAAAAATTTTCAATTTTGCAAGAATTTTAGACTTACAGAAAAGAGTGCTCCTGTATACCCTTCACCCGGCTTCCCCATCTCCACTCTGCCTTTTTTATTCAAATCTTTTTTAGTTTTTTAAAGCATTGTCTTCTAGTGACTTCTGCTGAAGGCTATGAGTCATTTTCCTGTCTTTTGCTTTCTTACTTTCTTACTCCAGTCCTTTCTTCCTGGTTTGGCACTAATTTCCATTCTCCATGCTAGCTGTGCACTAGAACCACCAGGTACTTTTAAAAAATCATGGAGGCCCAAGCCCCAGACCACCAGTGTGCTCGGGGTCATCTGGGAAACGTGTTGGAAACATAGATGCTCTATCCCTACCCTTCAAGCCCTGGGTGGGGTCTCAGGATTCACAACCTAAATGAGCATCCTGGGGGATTCTGATGCAGGAAGCCCACAAACCACCTTTTGAGAAATACTGGCTTTGTGTTACCTGCAAATCAGAGAACGCTGATTGCCCTGTGCATTGTCCTCTTAAATTGTGTATGGTAGTACTTAACATTTTTGGTTTATATTTCCACTGTTAGATACTGGGGAGCCACTGAGAGTTCAAGAGGAGAGGAGAGATGACGCCAGGCTGTGCTACACCAACACTGGCAATCTGGCAGCCTTGGGAGGATTGGGCTGGAGAGTTGCGGAGAGATGGTAGCTGGGGAATGGAGTGGGGGATGGGGGCAGAATTGCATAATGCTTAGGACTTAGGATTCTGGATTTAAAGAGCATTGAGTTTATAACTGACTACCACTACTTCTTTGCTGTGTGCATTTGGGTAAGTTCTTTGGCTACCCTGGGCCTTAGACGCCCATCTGTAAAATCGAGATAGTAACAGTGGTCCCTTCCCCAGGAGCTGCAGTGAGGGCTGAGTCGTGGATGGCCATGAACCATTTAGGCCAATGGCCAGCAAGCACTCCCTGTAGCAAGTATTGAAGAGATGGACTGGGGAAGTATTGCCTCCTTCTACCAAAACATCTTCACCTTGTTTGTGTCATTTCAGCTCCACAGAGTTCCTAAGCACCCCTGTGGGCCAGACCCTGTGCTAAGTGATGAAGATACAACAGTCTGAACAGGGACCCTGCACTCTGGGGCCTCCACCCTAGGCTGGAGAATGGCACACTGATCATTGCAAAGCAGAGTGGGGCACACACCCTTGACACACGCCCAGGTTCAAGAGCAGGACAGGCAGGGGAGGGCGAGTAATTGGCTAGAGTCTCCATTCCTCCCACGTTCTAGCCAATTCCAGATTATGAACAGAACTGCCTTTCATGCTGCTTTATTGTATATATTTAAAATTTTCTGCGTATTATGATGTTTTCACACCTTAAAAAACCTTTCTGGCTGGGGCAAGACTGTGTCTCTCTGGACCAGACAATTCTTAGAGGTAGGAAAGGATCCAGTATGTCTTTGATATGCAAGCTAACCAATCCTCCATCTGGTCCATACACCCCCGGAGACAATATCCCTCTGCCTTAACCAGCCCAGGACCAGGTACCAGGCAACTAGGGACCATCCCTACAGCCCAAAGCTCACTGAATTGTTCAACTAGCCAGTCCTAGGCTGTTCACTCTGCCCTTTCCTGCCTTGCCCTCAGAAACCCCAATAAAGGCCTCGGTCTCAGAGTTCACCCCGCTCCTGTCTTCTGCCTCCCATCCACCCTGGTGTCTTTCCCATGTGCCCTGCGCCACTTGCCTCCTGTCTCCAGCACCTGTGGGTAGAATAACCTTTGTTTTCCTGAGTCTCTCTGTGTCTCCTCTTGTGGTTGCACCTGACTGACCATCTCAGAAAAGAACAGAAAACAGCTACTTACCTCTGACAGTAAACTTTGAAAAACTACTAGAAGCTTTTAGAAAGTCTAAATAGTATGGGATAACTTTGGTCACTGGCCCGTTTAGCCCACTCAAGGACTTTGGTGGACAACAGCCATACTTCTGCAAGACGGCTAGGGCTTGGCCATCCCCTGCTGGTTCCCTTGTCCCTGGATTCTCTACTGAAGGATACCATTTAAGCACCTGCCATTTCTCAGAGGTATGTGTGCATGTGTGTGTGTGTGTGTGTGTGTGTGTGTTGGGCTGAGGACAGGAGAGAAGGCTGCAAACGAACTCCAGACAAGTTCAGATCCCAGCCCTACGTCAGTGACTTTGGATCAATCACCTAACCTCCCTAAAGTTTCAGTGTCACATGTGCAAGGAGACAAGAGTACCTCCCACACACATGAATGTGAGCTCGGAAATGGACCATGAAGGACCTGGCAGCGGGTGAGGCAGGGCCTCAGAGAAGGGAAGCCACTGTTACTTTACCTCTCAGGCACCTCATCCAGAACAGCACTTCTGTCCCCAAGAATCACTGGGAACTTCTGTTTAGGAAAAGAGGGGACTATTAAGGCTCAAGGCTGTCGGGAAATATGGAACTACCCACCCTGTAGCTGAGTCACAGTAAAAACTGTGAGTTTTTGCAAACTCGGAGCTCATGGCGTTCACGGTGTCTGTTCATGAAATGCTAGAGCAAGTCACTGGCAGAGTCCGCACTCAAAAAATAAATGCCGACTAGCTTGAAAGAGATGACAGTTATGTGAAAATAATAGCTAACGCTTATGGAGCACATATGATGAGCCGGGCATTACACAAAGCCCCTCACACATATTAATTTATTTAAATTCCACATCAATTCTACGGGACATGCTACTAATAGCCCCATTTTACATATGGGGAGACTGAGACACAGACAGGGTCAGTAACTTTGGCCAAGTCACACAGCTTAGGTATGTGTTAGTTAGGATGGTGGAGCTGGGATTCAAACCCAGCAACAGTGATGGTGGTTTTTATTTTACTTTATTTTTTTATAAATTTATTTACTTATTTTTGGCCGTGTTGAGTCTTCGTTGCTGCGCGCGGGCTTTCTCTAGTTGCGGCTAGTGGGGGCTACTCTTCGTCTCAGTGCGCGGGCATCTCATCGCGGCGGCTTCTCTTGTTGCGGAGCATGGGCTCTAGGCGTGCTCCACGGCATGAGGGATCTTCCCAGACCAGGGCTCAAACCCATGTCCCCTGCATTGGCAGGCAGATTCTTAACCATCGCGCCACCAGGGAAGTCCTACAATGGTGGTTTTTAATCAACTGAGCATCTACCAGGCATCAGATCCTTGCTGGACACCTAGTACTTCTGATCATCACAACAGCTTTCCAGGGAGGACGATCAAGCTCCTTTCACTGATGAGGAAACTGAGGCCCAGGGAGGTGGAGTGGCTGCAGCTTGCCCAAGCTGGAACACAGGGGTCAGAGAAAACTCTCACCACACTGAACCCTACCACATGGCCCTGAGCCTGCTGAAGCCTCCCAGAACCCATTCCAGACCTTTTAAGAACCCGGCTTGTACTTTGTGACATAAATCAGCTCAATGACCAGTAGCAGAGAGTAGACAATCCACCTCCTGAGTCAGTCATCTGAACTCGGAATTTCACCTTTGTTGCGGCACTTCCTACCTTCCGCTCTGTGTTCAGTGTCCTCTCAGGGACATGACTGACCTGGCTCTCCCGGCCTGGTGAGCAATATGCTCACTTTGTTCTTTTCAGCTCTACACTCCTCCTATTTTAATTTGATGTGTGTCTGATTCCAAAGCCTGTAAACTTCCACCTGTCCCTGCCCACCTTACTGAGAATGCATATTATTTTTCCGGTTGAACTCGCTGAAAAACAACCCTGGCCACCTTTCCAGGGAGGTTTGTGCTTGTGGTAGGCTGAATAATGGCTTCCCAAAATGTCCACATCCCAATCCCTGGAACCTGTGAATATGTTACTTTACAGGGCAGTAGAGACTTTATAGACGTGATTGGGTTAAGGATCTTGAAGTGAGTGATTATCCTGGATTATCTGGGTGAGCCTAGAGTAATTACAAAAGCTTTTATAAGAGGGAGACAGGGGACTTCCCTGGTGGTCCAGTGGGTAAGACTCCGCGCATGCGTGCCGCAACTAAGAGTTTGCATGCTGCAACTAAGAGTCCACATGCCGCTACTAAGAAGTCCGCATGCTGCAACGAAGATCCTGTGTGCCACAACTAAGACCCTGAGCAGCCTAAATAAATAAATATTTAAAAAAAAAAAGCAAGAGAGAGACAGAGTCAGACTCAGAGAAGGGGATGTGATGACAGAAGCAGAGAGACAGAGAGAGAAAGAGAGAGACCACAAGATGCTACGCTGCTGGCTTTGAAGATGAAGATGGGGCCACAAGCCAAGGGATGCAAGTGACGTCTAGAAGCTAGAAAAAGCAAGGAAACGGATTCTCTCCCTGGAGCCTCCAGAAGGAACACAGCCCTGCCGACACCTTGATTTTAGCCCAGGGAAATACGTTTTAGACTTCTGACTTCCAGAACTGTAAGAGAATTAAATGCGTGTTGCTTTAAGCTACTCCATCGGTGGTCATTTGTTAGGGCAGCCATGGCCAACCACACGGTGCTCTTACCGTCTCTGATTGTGAAGCTGTGGAGCAAGGCCAGGCCGTCGAACCAGTGGTTGTATCTGGTCTCGCCCACTGTGTGCATCCCAGGCCCATTGCGGAGCAGGGTCCCCTGCAGCCATGCTGGAATCCTGCCTGGTGAGAGAAAGAACATTTAGTTTCCAGTTCTGCACCTCAACCAAAAAGCTAAAAGAAGTGGTCATACAGCCCCTGTACCACTTGCTGCATCCGTGCATTTCCAGAAAGAATATGCCTGGCATTGTGCTAGCACTGAGGATACCAAGATGAATAGGCGTCATCCCTGTCTCCAAGTTGCTCCCCATCCATTAAGAGGCAAAAACAAAGGAAAACACTCAAAATACACTGTGCTAAAGGCAAGGCAACAGACTCAGCAAGGGTACTGCGGGGAAGAGAACTCCACCCTGAAATTGGGTGAGAGCAGGAGGGTGAGGAATGTTTCCTGAGGAGGTGACCTGGTTGAGTTTTGAGGGAGAGTAGGTGTTTGCCTTGCAAAGGCCTGAGGAGAGAACATTCTAGAGCTGTGCTGTCCAGTGTGGTAGCCACCACCCCCGAGTGGCAACTGGGCACTGGAAACGTGGCTAGTCCCAACTGAGATGTGCAGTAAACGTGAAACACACACCACGTTGCAAAGACTTAGTATGAAAAAGAAATGTAAAACATCTCATTAACAATTTAAACATTAATTACATGTTGGTCTGATAACATTCTGGATATGTGGTATTAAATAAAATATACTAGTAACATTAATTTTATCTGTTTCTTTGTTTTTTGTTGTTGTTTTTTAATTTTATTTATTTATTTATTTATGGCTGCGTTGGGTCTTCGTTTCTGTGCGAGGGCTTTCTCTAGTTGCGGCGAGCGGGGGCCACTCTTCATCGCGGTGCGCGGGCCTCTCACTATCGCGGCCTCTCTTGTTGCAGAGCACTGGCTCCAGACGCGCAGGCTCAGCAATTGTCGCTCACGGGCCTAGTCACTCCGCGGCATGTGGGATCTTCCCAGACCAGGGCTCGAACCCGTGTCCCCTGCATTGGCAGGCGGATTCTCAACCACTGCGCCACCAGGGAAGCCCTCTTTGTAGTTTTTTGAATGTGGCTATTAGAAAATTTTAAATTACACATGAGCAGGCGTTATGTTGCCATTGGACAGCATTGCAGGTGCTGTTGGGGTCCCGCCCACGTCCCCTTGGCATTCACCTCTCCCTGAAGGCTGCATTCTGCAAATGCCTACAGCTCTCCACCTGAGGGCTTTGTTCTCACTGTGGAGCAGCTCTCCCCACACGTGGACGAACTGGAAGCTCACTGGAGAGTTAATGTCCCTGAAAGCTGCTCTCACCCGAAGATGGATGGGGTGCTATGGGTCAAAGGCCACCACTTCCTTGCCCTCGGCTGACACAATGTGAGGCATACTTTATGCTTTGTCCAGAGGATTCGGCTCCAATGACTCCTGGTGGTCAATGGCTTGACAATGCCTTCTTCATTGGCTTCCCTCCCAGTGTTCCTTAGGCAGCATATCCCAAATAAACGACTTACACCTGAATTCTTTTTTTTTTTTTTTAATGTTACGTTTTTTGTTATTTTTTTAAATTTTTATTTATTTATTTATGGCTGTGTTGGGTCTTCGTTTCTGTGTGAGGGCTTTCTCTAGTTGTGGCAAGCGGGGGCCACTCTTCATCGCGGTGCGCGGGCCTCTCACTGTTGCGGCCTCTCTTGTTGCGGAGCACAGGCTCCAAACGCGCAGGCTCAGCAACCGTGACTCACGGGCCCAGTCGCTCCGCGGCACGTGGGATCCTCCCAGACCAGGGCTCGAACCCGTGTCCCCTGCATTGGCAGGCAGATTCTCAACCACTGCGCCACCAGGGAAGCCCCACCTGAATTCTTATCTCTGGAGAAACCTGAACCCAGAGATCAAAGACCAATTCAAAGATCAGGAGATGTGCAAGCTGTTTAGCAAGAGCTGGCCTGTAACTTTCAAGCGAGGACGTCATAAATATTGCGGCTGGAGAGTTAAGCAGGGCCAAGCGACCAAGGTCAACAAGACCACACCAAGCTTTGATTTGGTGCTCAGAAGAATGGGACACCTTTGATGGTCATAACAGGGAAAATAGGATCAGATTTTCTTTTTTTGCAATTTGAAAAACTGACATAAAATCCACCATTTCAAAGTGTACAGTTCAGGATTATTTTTTTTTTATGAATATTTACAATGTTGTGCAACTATCACCACTAACTCCAGAACATTTCCATCACCCCAAAAAGAAGCCCTGTTCCCATTAGCAGTCAATCCCCATCCCCTGCTCAGCCCCTAGCAACTAATCCACGGTCTGTCTCTAAGGATCTGCCTCTTCTCATACGAATGGAATGTGATCAAATTTGGGGGTTTTGAAAGTTATTTCTGGCTGTGGTGTGCAGTGTGGACGGGAGGAGGAGCCAGAGGGAGGTGGGAAGGCCAGAGGCAGGAGCAGGGTAGCAGCAGTGGGGATGGAGAGAAACCAATGGAACAAAGGGACTTGGAGTTTGACTAAATGTATGGGGAAGGGGAGGGGAACACTCAAAAAATGCAGCTGTGTCTCTTGCCTTGGGTGGGATTATTCACAGAGACCCAGGACACAGGAGAAGGAGCAGGTTGAGGCAGAGCAGGGAGAGATGAATCTGAGCATATATTAAAGCCCTAGACATAATAAGAAGACCATTTATTGAGCACTATGTGTTTTAATAGATTAAATCATTTAGTCATTGCGGCAATCTCATGTGGTAGGTACATGTTGACTTTATTAGACATGAGAGGAAACTGAGTCAGAAAATGCTTAAGTAACTCGCCAAGGAAGCCTCAGAGCCAAGAATGCACAGCTGGACGTGAAGCCAGAGCCTTGGCCTGGCCCCCCGGGGCAGACGTGTCCACACAGGCACAATGTTTAGTGAGCTGTCTGCCGACGGACACTGACCAGCTGATTAGACGTGACCCAGGGCTGGAGGCCTGCACTAAGCTGGAGCCCATCCTCTGCTGGCCGCCGGGACTCAGGCAAGTTGCTGCTTCTCCCTGGCCCTCGGCTTCACACCTGCCCAGTGGGGAGGCCTGATTTACAGCAGTGGTCCCCCGCTTGGAATCACCCAGAGGGCTGTAAAAACACAGGTTTCTGGGCGCCACCCCCGGAGTATCTGATTCAGAGGGTCTGAAGTGAGGCCGGGAATCTGTGATTCTAACAAGCGCCCAGGGGATGTTGATGCGGCAGGTCTGGGGTCCATCCTCTGAGAACAGCTGATCTAGGTCTAGAGGTTCATTCAGCTTCTCAGGTCCTAGGATTCTTGTTTTCTAAAATTTCCAAGCATTTCCATGCAGTCACTAAACATGAGCTGTAAAAGGGTATAATGGCAAAATGTCCATGGTACCCCAGAGCATAAAAGGATAGGCATCAAGGATCCCTTTTTTAAAAATAAAAAGTTAACAGTAAGTGTACATTTGTTTTTTGAAAAAGTATTTATATATAAAATCTATTAATAGATCTTTGTACTCTATATTTACGTATCTTTTAAAAACTTAAATAGGCTCAAATATTAATAGTGCTTAAGAGATGGAAATACAGCAGATTTTTATTTCCCTGTGTTCTCATTTGCACTTCCAAGTTTTATACGTAATATAGACACACATATAGATTGCACATTACCTCTGTAATCAGAAAAAATATACATAAAAGCTATTTTTTTTTTCTTTCAAAAGCCATCCAAGGCAATTCCTCAGCTGAGAAGCTCCAATCTGACTTGCCTCACAAAGGGCACTGTTGTCCTGTCCTTGTGAAAACTATGCATCTATCCAAAACGGTGGTGTGGCTGAGCCGACCCCCTCCCTGTTCTCAGCACCACTCCTGGGACGGGAGAGTTCGCATCCACTCACTGCCCTGCAGAGTCTAAACAAAACGGTCCCACGAAAGTGGCCACGCAGAAGAGGTAGAGAAAACCCATGAAACGTAGATTCCTGAGGAGGCTCCCACCCTGGGCTCTGCAGGTACTCGCATCCTGAAACCGCGCCTTCTAGGAAACCACATCGGGCTCCGCGACGCCCCCCAGTGCGCATGTGCAGCAGTGGGCGCTCCCACGCGATTCTCTTATTACTTTGAAATTAACTTAGGACGCGCACATCTTTACAAATATATCATGCACTGAGGGATAGAGCACAATTTGCAGAAGAATCCCATTGTCTGTATGCCAATTGCAGCAGTCCCGGGACTTTTCCCCTGGAAATAGTGAGAACGACTCTCTCTCCTTGAAAACCGTTACAATGCATAAAAACACACCTAGTTTTTTCACAGAGACTGTGTCTAGATTATGGATCATCTTCCCTCTATATACCGCTTTCCAGATTTTCCAAAAATAGTTTATAATAATCATTACTTTTATAAGCAGAAAAAAGTGTACATCTAAACATATAAGCACCCATCGTTTATAGAAAACGCTCACCTGTCACTCTGGCCCTCAAAGGCTCCAGTTGTTCCTTCTTATTTCTGCCAAATATTATATCCATCGTGCAGGGCGATGAGCAAGAGCGGTATTAACGGTGAACAGACGCTCCTCTGTGTTCAAGGCGACTGCTCCTGGCCCCTCCTTGTCTTCTTCTCCTGCTCGCCTGCAGCTTCCTTCACATCCCCTTCCCTTCTGATGCCACTCGTTTCTCCCTTTGCTTTCCGCTCTCCTAGGGCCTGGGATCTCTTCGTGCACACGGCGGCGGGAAGCTGCGCTGGCGTTATTTATGTTTGGTCAAAGGTCAATTCCCCAGCCATGTGTCCCAGCTAATCTCTAATTCGCTGAGTGTGTCCTCAACTCTCCCTTTCCACTTCCACTTTTGGTTGAACCAAGAAAAGCAAGTTTCTTGCTGTGTTTAAGCTGAAGGGATCCGGGGGGGGGAGGGGGGGGAGGGATAAATTGGAAGATTGGGATTGACGCATACACACTACTATATATAAAATAGATAACTAATAAGGACCTACTGTACAGCACAGGGAACTCTACTCAATACTCTGTCATGGCCTATATGGGAAAAGAATCTAAAAAAGAGTGGATGTAAGTGTATGTATAACTGATTCACTTTGCTGTACACCTGAAACTAACACAACATGGTAAATCAACTATGCTCCAATAAAAATTTAAAAAAACAACAACAGGTGGGATCATTTAGCAGTGCATTCTGCTTAGGACACCTGGATTAGGGGAGCCCAGAGGGCATCAATCACGTGAATCCCTACTGCACAGCATGGGAACTCAGTTTGCCAGAGAGGGAAAGTTTTGTTTTGTTTTGTTGTGAATGAAGGTCCCTGAGCTTCCTCACCACCCTCCCCACTGCCCAGAAAGAAAAAAATCATATGTAAAGAGCAACTTAATTATACTTCATTTTTTGGAGAAGTAAACATAAAATGTTTCATGTACCCATTTAAACAATAAATACAGGGAACCAAAAACTCTACTCAGGAACTACAAGGAATAGTAAAAAACAAACTTCAGCTCCAGCTTTCTGGCCCATCAAGAGGGAGAAACTATGCCTGTATTTGATTTTAAGGTTCCCCTATATTCGTGAATCTCGAGGTGATGCCATTGCCTAAAATCCATATTCAACTTGCTATGAATGTTGGGTGATGAGTTACTGGCCTCACCTTTGCTCATGTTGCTTCAAGAAAGAACCAGCTGTTCCCTCTCTGGGTGGAGTGAGAAAAGCTGGCCTTTATGCAGCCAGCTGGGTCTAGTAGTATCAGGGCTGGGCCCAGACTGTTCCAGGATCGCAGAGCTCAGTCCTGAGAGCAGCGTGGCCTGGCTTTGCTCCACCCTGGCTGCACATTCCAATCACCTGGTGGGAGCTTTAGCAATGCCCGTGCTGGGCCCCACTCCAGACCCGCCCATTCAGAGTCTCTGAAGGTGCAGCCCAGCCCTCAGTAGTCTTAAAACTTCTCCAGAATATTCTACTTTGCGCAGCAGGCCCTGGTTAAGAAGCCCTGGTCCAGGGGAAGATGCTATATGTTTGCGTTAATACCAGATTCACGTTCCTCCCTTTTCTGTGTCTGGGGTATGTCACTTACCCTCTTTGAGCCTTCCTTATCTGTAAAACGGAGGTGTAACAATATTAAAATCTCAAGGTTATTCAAAGTCAAGGGTCTAGCAAAAGCCCTCGTTCCCGAACAGTTAATGTTGGCCTTTCTTCCCTGCTGTCTCCGAAGGCACTTCCCTTTGATCCACATTTTCCATTCTGTCCCACAATAGCTTGCCAGTTTATTCTGCTGTCTGGTGTAAACATGGGTAACCATGTCAGGGTTATTTATTCCTAGGTTGTGAACGCTGAGTCCTTGTGAGGATTAAAGGAGAATGTCTGGCATACATTGAGTGCTTGGGAAAAAATTACACTACCAAGGGCGGCATCTCTGGTGCAGAAGAAAAGAGCTCAGGGCTTATGGGGATCAGAAGGCCTGGGCTGGAATCTCAGCCCCTATGATCTAAAACTGTGATTTGTCACATGACTCCTCTGAACCTCACTTTATTCTGCAAAACAGGTTGGCGATGCCCCGTCACAGGGTTTGTTGAGAGGATTAGACTGAAGTTACATAAGTGAAAACATGACCGTATTCTCCTTTCTTGTCCATTTTGTGTATTCAAAAGAGAAATGGTCCCCATCCATCAAGAATATTCTCTGAGTCAAGTAGTTGGTGAAGCCCTCTGCATGTACTGGCTTGCTCTGGCCTTATATGATTCTATGAGATGGGTGTTCTTAGCAGTGTTTTGGGGATGAGAAAACTCAGGGAAGGTAACCAGGTTGCCTTAGATCACACGGCTGCTAAGAGATCGAATTAGGAAGCAAAGCCAGGAAGCCTGACTTCGAAATATATACTCTGACAATTCCACACAGCTCCAGCGCATGAGGGATGTTTGCTAGGTTTCTACTGAATGAAGTAAAGGGTGGAGGACCAAGAGGGCCAGTCTTGGGTTGATATGATTGCCCTGTTATAGAATACTGAGCAAGCTCTCTTCATTCAGGTCCCAACTGCTCCCCAGGGGCAATGTTATGGTGAAACAAAGGACTTTTTCACGATGGTGATAATAACTTGATCATAACAATAGAGATCTATATATTTTCTAGGGCTGCCATAACAAAGTAGCACAGAAAGTAATTTTCCCAGTTCCAGAGGCTGGGAAGCCCATAATCCAGGTGTCAGCAGGGTTGGTTTCTTCTGAGACGTCTCCTTAACTTGTAGACAGTCTTCTCACTGTGTCCTTACATGGTCCTCCCTCTGGATATGTACATCCCTCGTGTCTCTGTGTGTCCACTTTTCCTCTTATAAGGATACCAGTCAGTTTGGATGAGGGCCCACCCTAATGGCCTCATTTTAACTTAATCACCCCTTTAAAGGCCCCACCTCCAATACTGTCACATTCTCAGGTACGGGGGTTAGGACTTCAGCATATGAATTTGGGGGCGAACACAGTTCAGCCCATAACAATATCACGAAGGCACAATGAGTTAATGCAAGATGCTTTGGCTGAAAGTAACAGAATATCTGCTGACACACCAAAGATGTGCATTTATCTCAGACATCAAGTCACCTAGGGCTCCTGGCGGGCTCAGAAGCTCATTTGGGTCATCTCACCAGGCTCCCACCTCCCACACTGTCATCCTCAGAGGGTTGGCTTCTCATTCTTGGGCTTGTTCAGTTTTGCTTATGAATGATTGCCTTCCCTCCAGGACTCATGTCCTTGCACAATAACTACAAAAGTAAGGAGATAAGATGGGGACGAAGCAGGCATTTTCTTTTTCCAGCTTTCTCTCTTTTTGTGCTAGAGACAGCTCTTTCCCATAATCCCCTGAGCAGATTTTTCTCTTAGTTTCATTGGCTGAACTGTGTCATGTGACCGCCCCCCCCACAGGCCAATCCCTGGCAAGGAGGAACAGGAGTGCCCTGATTTCCTTAAACCCATCATGAGTCACCCCTGGGGAGCACGTTGCTACCTGAATCACATCAGGATATCATTAGCAAGGAAAAAGTAGGGAATGGCTTGGGATAGGCAACCTACAGTGTCGTCTGCAGGTAGTACAACGTTCATGCATCCTCACATTCATTCACGCAACATATATTTCCTCAGCACCTACTATGTGCTGGAAATACAGCTGTGAGCAAAACAGGAAAACAATTCTGTGCCTTCTCAGAAATTACACCAACTACATGCCAAATTTTGAGGATATAGTAGTGATTAATGAGAGTTAGTCCCTGCCTTCTTGGGCTCTCACGATGTTCTTTCTGTTTTGGGGGTGAGTCTGCATATCCCAAAAAACATGCATTTCCCAAGGCAGTTAGAGGCAGTGCAGGGGTTCATAGGACTGCCTTCATGTCAAACCTCCATCCTCCCTCTTTATAAACAAAAATAACAAGCAGCAGCTGTTCTTTCCCAGGAAGCTCTGGCATCGCTCTGGAACCATGAAAGCCTGACCCCTGCTTTCCATGTCTTTGCTAATATGGGAAGAGTGGGACAAGGGACTTGTCGCCAGTAGGAGCTGTCTCCTGGCCTGTCCTCTGGCCTCTGATGAACACCATTCACTGGATGCTTGACACGTGCCAAGTAGCATGCTAAGTGTCTTATTAGCTGTCTTTTAGTTCATCTCTGTGAGGGAGCATTAGCAATCTTATTTTTACAGCCTCAGAGACGTGGAGGAATTTGATCAAAGTCAACAGCTAGTCAGTGCATGTTCTCCCCCACTAGCCAGTAATGCTGCCCACATTTTGAAGCTGATAGTTGAGAACAGAGGAGATATGGGAGCTAAAGTAGGTGTTCCACAATTTCTAAAATGCATGTGCTGCCTTAAAATGGGACGAAAACTGGCCAGTGCATGAGAAAACAGGGCAATGGTAATGTGAAGGGAAGTAGCTCTTCATACACAAGAGTTTTGGTCATTTTTTGCTGTGTAACACACCACTCTAAGACTTAGTGTCTTCAACATACAGATGGCCAAAAAGCACATGGAAAGCTGTTTAACATCACTAATTATTAGAGAAATGCAAATCAAAACTACAATGAGGGCTTCCCTGGTGGCGCAGTGGTTGAGAATCTGCCTGCTAATGCAGGGGACACGGGTTCGAGCCCTGGTCTGGGAAGATCCCACATGCCGCCGGGCAACTAGGCCCGTGAGCCACAACTACTGAGCCTGCGCGTCTGGAGCCTGTGCTCCGCAACAAGAGAGGCCATGATAGTGAGAGGCCCGTGCACCGCGATGAAGAGTGGCCCCCGCTTGCCGCAACTAGAGGAAGCCCTCGCACAGAAACGAAGACCCAACACAGCCAAAAAAATAAATAAATAAATAATAATTAAAGGTGCTAATAATTAAAAAAAAAAACAAAAAACTACAATGAGGTATCACCTCACACCGGTCAGAATGGCCATCATTGAAAAGTCTACAAACAATAAATGCTGGACGGGGTGTGGAGAAAGGGGAACCCTCCTACACTGTTGGTGGGAATGTAATTTGGTACAGCCACTATGGAGAACAGTATGGAGGTTCCTTAAAAAACTAAAAATAGAGCTACCATATGATCCTGCAATCCCACTCCTGGGCATATATCTGGAGAAAACCATAATTCAAAAAGATGCATGCACCCCAATGTTCATAGCAGCACTATTTACAGAAGCCGTGATATGGAAGCAACCTAAATATCCATCAACAGAGGAATGGATAAAGAAGATGTGATACACATATACAATGGAATATTACTCAGCCATAAAAAAGAATGAAATAATGCCATTTGCAGCAACATGGATGGACCCAGAGATTATCACACTAAGTGAAGTAAGTCAGACAAGACAAATATCATACAATATCACTTATATGTGGAATCTAAAAAAAATGATATAAATGAACTTATTTACAAAACAGAAGTAGACTCACAGACTTAGAAAACAAAGTTATGGTTACCAAAGGGGAAAGATGGGAGGGAGGGATAAATTAGGGGTTTGGGATTAACATATATACACTACTATATATAAAATAGATAATCAACAAGGACCTACTGTATAGCACAGGAAACTCTACTCAATATTCTGTAACAACCTATATGGGAAAAGAATCTGAAAAAGAATGGATATATGTATATGTATAACCGAACCAGTTTGCTGTACACCTGAAGCTAGCACAACATTGTGAAACAACTATACCCCAATACAAAATAAAAATTAAATTAAAAAAAACACTGTTAAACAAACAAACAAAAAGACTTACTGGCTTCAAACAACAAGCATTTGATCACGTCTGTGGGTTCTGCGGGCTCAGCTCTGTGGGTTGACAGTGCTCTGTGGGCCAGTTCTTCTGCTTTCACAGTGTGGGGTTCCTGGCGTGGCTGTGAGTCAGCTGGCAGTTGACTGGGACACTAGGAGGGCAGGGCTTGGGCCTCTGTCCCTCTCCATGTGGTTTCAGGGCCTTCCTTGACCCTCTCCCTGAGATCTCTCTAACAGGATAGCCAGACTTCTTCCATGGCAGCAAAAGCCCCCAGAAGTAAGTGTTTCAAGAGAGAGGAAGCAGAAGCTGCCAGTCTCCTTTAAGGCTGAACCTAGGACTGGCATAGTTTCATTTCCCCTGACTGGTTAGCATGAATCACGGGGCAAGGAGAGGCCACACCAGGGTGTGAATATGGGCCTGGGCTGGGTGGTCCCTTGGGGCCACCTTTGGAGACTCGCAACCTCAACAGACCCATTTCCATTAGAGCCTCAGCTCTTCCACCTGCTAGCTGAGTGCTGAGCTTTTGGCTTAAATCTCAGAACCTCAGTCTCCTGATCTCTAAAATAGGAATTATAATATCTGCCTCACAGGTGTCTGCAAAGTCTAAATTAAACATTGTAAACTCTAATCATGTATGTCATGGTGCTTAGAATATGGTAGGAGCTCATAGCATGTTCCTTTCCTATCGTTTCTTGGAAAAGAGAGAAAATTTGGAAAGGTCAGCCAGTATGATAAGCAGAAATATTAATTTTTTGGAGCAGCTACAATGTATACAACTCTGGTCTGTCCCTGGAAGGAAGGTAGACCCTCATGACCCAGTACAGGATTTTAAGTTTCTTCTCGTTTGGCTGTGAAGACACGTACACAGTAAGTAATAGCTAGTTCCCTATTATACCTGCTCTAGAAGAGGCACAGATAAGAAGTATCATGGGAGCTCTGAGGAGGGAAATCTTGCTCAGGCTGGGGAGGGTTAAGAAAGAAGGCTTCCTGGAGGACGAGGTGCACAGCCGAGCCCTTGAGGGTGGGAAGCAGTTGGATGGGCAAAGAGGAGGCAGGTGGGAGGGCCAGAGTGGACAATGGCGTGGAGCTGGACGATTCTAGCAGGCGGACAGGGAGGAAGCAGAGGCGGCGCCACCAGGGACTTAGTGACAGATAATGACAATTGTAGGTGCCATTTATTGAGAGCTTCCTACGTACTGGGCTTTCTTCTAAGGCTTTTGTACACGTGATCATGTACTCCTCACAATCACCGTAAGTACAGGTGTTTAGCCCCATTTTACAGACAAGGAGAGTGAGGCACAGAGGAGCTAAGTAACTTGCCCAACACCACAGAGCTAGGCTTCGAACCCAGGCAGCCTGGCTCCAGAGCTGTACTTGCAACCACTGTTCATTTCCACTGCCTCCGGGATGGAGGTAGTGGAAATGAACGGTGCACAATCTAATCCCTGTTTAGGGATTGGACTGTGCAGGATTGTAAGAATTTGGGCTTTACGCTGTAGGCAATGGTGTCCTAAGTCAAGGGGCCAGGTCCAGGAAGGCATTTCTGCGGGAATTTTGCTGTGCTGTCCAACACAGTAGCTGCTAGTAGCGGGTGGCTATTTAAACTTAAATATAAATTAATTGCAATGAAACTAAATTCCTTATCCACACTAGCCACATTTCAAGGGCTCTGTAGACACATGTGGCTGGTGGCTGCCATCTTGGCCAGTGCAAATCCTCATGCAAAGTTCTATTGACAGTGCTGAGTTAGCAGGAGAGCTGCCAAGATTTGTTTGTGGCTCAGGTGGACAGAAGCAGTTATGACTGCACAACAAGCCAGTTTAGAGAGTACAATTGTCAGAGAAGCCCATGGTTGTCAATAGTAAAAATGTGAATAGCCCACACGTTCATTCATTCATTCATTCAGCTGTTCCACAAATATGGAGGGCCACCCGTCTGGGGTGGGGTTGCAGTGGCACAGAAGAGGTGACAAAGAGGCATGAGTGAGAAATCCTCCAGGGCAGGGAGAGGGGTTTTCCAGAAGGCCTCCTGAAAGGGGCAATGCCGAGCCAAGAGCTGAAGGACGGCTGGGAGCTGGCCACGTGGAGAAGCTGGGAAGAGCGGTCCAAAAGGGCAACAGCTTGTGCGGACACTCAGAGGCATCACAGCGTGGCCACACCACCTCATTCCAGATTTTTGAAGGGGTGGGTGTGCAGGAGAGGGGAGCAGGGGCCAGGGGAAATGGCAGGCAGGAGAGAGGTGGGGTGGGGGAAGAGGAAAATTGTTCAGACTTGAGGCACTGGAGGCTGGGTTGCTGAGAGGGAGGCAGGAAGAAGACTGGGGTTCGAGGAGGTGTTAACTGGCAAGGTCCTTCTCTGAGTTGGGTTGAGTATCCCCTGGGCTTCCTCCCAAGTCACATACGTTTGCACAAGTTGGCTATGTTGCTTCCAGCAGTGATCCAGAGACTGTGGAAGAGGACTCCCTTCCAGAGGGTGGAAGGCATGGTACAGAACCACACACAGTCTGCCCTCTGGAGGATCTGAGAGGCTCTCAGGGTGAGCAGGAAGGCTTGGTCTCCTCCCTTGGGGAGGGAGAAGGATGGGGGTTCCCAGATGTGTGCCCCTGCTCTGTAGTTTGGGTATCTTCTTATCGTGACACAGACCCAGCAGGTACTATTACTATTCCCTCTTTATGGAGGAAGCAATTGAAGCTTTTGAGGTGGTACCCCTGGACCAGAAATCACACAACACGTGGCAGGGGTGGGAGATTGAACGTGGAATCCTCTTACCTTGTAATCTGGGGAAGGATGCAGGAAGAGGAGGCTACCCTTCCCCAAGGCCACTTTTTCCATGGAATGTGCTACATTCATTAAGCAGTCTCGAGATGAAGAAGTAAAGCTGAATTCAAAAGGAAAAGTTTTTGGTGCTATAAAAACAACCGCCTTATTTTGCAATTCTGTATCTTCTACTAACGAAGTTACAGCCTAAAGTGAGTTAATATTTCCCTTTTGGAGATAATGTTATCATATCTAAATTACTTTGCGGTTTTCCCATTAAGTTAGCTTTTAAATGGTGCCTCTAATGAGCCAGTGTGATAAGCTGAGCAGGATAATGTAGAAATCTCGGATAGCAGGGTTCAAGGTAACAGGCAAAGTGCCAGCAAAGGTGGCAGCTGCCTCCCCGAGGGACAAGCATTGGTGGTGAGCTCCAGAACACAGGATGTAGGGAGTGGTGGGAGAGCCTCCCCAAGACTCCCGGAGTGAACACTTCACCACTAAACAAAGACCATAAATTATGCCATTAACATTTAAGAGGATTCGTAATTTCCTCAAAGTTCTACTAAACAGCAGAGACTGGTGTCATATAGGGTATTTCAGACAGAAAAATGGGAAAGTTCTACTAAACAGCAGAGACTGGTGTCATAAAAGTTCTACTAAACAGCAGAGACTGGTGTCATATAGGGTATTTCAGACAGAAAAATGGGAAATCATAGCTCCTGACCTCAATGAGCTCAGAGTCTAACAAGGGAGAAAGGAATGCAAATAATAATAATAATCATGCAGAGGTGCTGTGTATTATCATTTATATAATACTAATTTGCCACACTTGGGAGAATTGACAAGACTGAAATACAGCGGACATCACTGGTAGAAAAAGAAGGGCCTTCTAACGCCTGAGCTGGAACGGTTCAATTTTTTTTTTCCACCATGTACTTCAGGGCCCAGTCAGTGAGGCTGGACAAAAATTCAATTTAAATAATAACCACTGAGTTATAGTCTGGACGATGTCTGACATTTCTACCTCCTAAATAATCTTTCACACTGCACCTCTCACCTCCAGCCCCCCAGCTACTATCCTCACTATTTTTGACCTCTTAGGCGCAGCTTCCTCATGGGCCCCAGTCCCACCCCCTCCAATCTACCTTCCCTGCTGCCACCAGGTGACCTGGCTGAAATTCAAAGCTGACCACATCACTCTCCTATTTAAAATCCGGAGATTAGCACAGTGCCCGGCACATAGTAGGTCTCAAGAGATACTGAATGAATGAATGGCACGTGGCCTCATTGGGCTACATCGTCATTGTATTAGTTTGCTAGGGCTGCCATGACAAAGTGCCACAAACTTGGTGGCTTAAACAACAGAAATTTATTCTCTCATGGTTTTAGAGGCCAGGCGTCTGAAGCCAAGGTGACAGTAGAGCCATGATCCTTCTGAAGTCTTGAGGGCAGAGTCTTGCAGCTTCCGGTATTGCTAACAATCTGTGATGTCCCTTAACTTGCGGCTACGTCACTTCAACCTCTGCCTCGGTTGTCATATGGCCTTCTTGCCTCTGTGTCTGTGTGTCTCTCTGTTCAGAGCTCCCTCTTCTTATAAGGACACCAGTCATCGTGTCAGGGCTCCCCTTAGCCAGCACGACCTCTTCTTAAGTTGATCACATCTTCAAAGGCCTTGTTTCCAAATAAGGTCACATTCACAGGTACCAAGGGTTAGAATTTCAATGTATCTTTTTGGAAGTTACAACTGAACCCACAATAGTCATTAAGCAAAACAACTCAAAAGTGGAAACTACGAAGGCTCTAAGTGGATTTATTTTTACATCTAAGTTCTTGTAGTTTCTCTCTTCTTCTCTCTTCTTCTCTTTTATATATACATACATATATATTTTTTTCTTGTTCTCTTTTTTAAGGCTGAAAACTTAAGCAATGCTAAAATGGAAGTAGATTAAACTGTTACAAGAGCATGGATTAAGTGGCAATTAACTCATGCAGAGGCTGAGGAGGCTTCAGAGAAAAGGTTTATAGTTGAGTTATTCTTGAAAAAGGGTGTAAGTGTGCAAGTGTATAAGAGACGACATTCTCAGTGGAGAAACAGCATGTGCAAACGTGTGGAGGTGTGGCCGCCCATGGCAGACCACCCGGGGGGATAATGTAGGGTTTTGTGGTTTATGTTGGTTCTGGGGTACTAACACGCAATAGGGACTTAACATTCTGGGGCCTCTCCCTGAAAACCCCTTTCTACCAGCTTTCCCCCCACCCCTACCTCCACCTCACCCCTCTCTTCCTGACTAGTCCTTTAAGATCCAGGTTACCAGGCACCCTATAGAAGCAAACAACAAGGCATACATGAGCAAACTTGGAAGCCTCACCTACATACATGTTTAAAAAATCAAGAGAACACAACCCACCATTCCAATGACTCAGGTCGTTATCAGTTGCTCAGAGCTGGTCCCCAGGTATAGAACTGAAAGTATCAGAAAAATGTGCAGGACATGACTCAGCTGTGTGAGCGTGTTTCCCAGAATTTGATCTGGCAGCCTGAGCCTTCAAGTGGGATCAGCAACATGAACAACAGAGAGATTGTTAATTTGGTTTAAACAGCGTTGAGTCCATAGCAAGAATCACAAAGATGTTTGTGCCCTGTGGGCAGGCATCCCAGCCCCAAGGATAGACTTGTCTGAGCTTGGCTCTCCCAGAAGCAGACCCAAAGACAAAGATTCCAGTGCAAATGGTTTATTTGGGAGGTGAACCCAGGAGTGGAGAAGTGAAACAGGGAGGGTAGACATTAACAGTACATTATCAAGGTCATTACCATCTCAGGAAACTGAGGCTCAGTCTGGTGGGAGACTCTGCAGGTGGTGTGAACATGCCTTAGAGTAATCTTTAGAGAGCTGGGGGACTGACCCAGCAACTTTGGTCAATAGGGTGAGAGTTTCTTCCGAGAGGCTCTAACTCCCAGGCATTTCCATTCTGTTCCTTGTGTGCAGAGGGAGGCAAAGAGCCATGGGTGCCTGCATTTAGAAGCCTTACATGGTAAGTGTAGGGTTAAGGCGGGGCATTGACAGTGTCTGCTATAACCCTCAAGAGATAACTCAGCCCAGGCTAAAGGGTAAGTGCAAGAAGATGTTCATAGAAGTGTTGACTAGGATAGCAAAAGTGAACAGATCACAAACAGGTGACGAAAACCACAGAAAACATCTAGCAAAATGGGAATGGTGTAGTCAGTGTCCATTCATTGAAAGGAGACTCAGCCGCCACCATGCGGATTTCAACGCCCTTTAGCAACATGGAAGAGGCTTGCTACCTAATGCTAAGTGGGAAATGCAGGATGTAATATGAGCTAGTTATACGTACACTACAATTGTGCCCGGGTAAACATCTATCTTTAAGAAAAGAAGCATCTGAAGAAACCACAAAGAAATGAGAATGTATTAGGGTGATGGGACCACACAAATTCTTTTGTCATGCTGTCGTTTTGATCGAATGGAAGGCAAAGATTCAATATGACTAACAAAAACACCAGTTCATATAGAATTGCACCCCCTCCCAAATAAGCTGCTTGCACTTGAATTCTTGTCTCAGCTTCTGAGGGGACCCAAACTAAAATGGGTCTATTCCCAGGACTGGGATGTCTGGGCTACAGGGCGTGAATTGCTTTATGGTTCTTTTTATGAACTCAGTGCCCTATTTAAACCAAACTTGCTCTCTTTCTGTTTTCATTTGCTGACCCTGCAATGCAGGATTTGGAGGCTTAGGCAGCTGGATTGGATCCTTGGAATCAGGCTCACATGGGTCCAGCCATGTCCTGCTTCCTTTCTTCACATACACAGAGGTTAAGGCACATTGGGAGCTGACATCACCAAGATGAATTCTGTGCCCAGGAGTCTGCAATTTATCAGAATATAAAGAATGTGGAAATGGAATTCAGCCTGCAGATTTGCGTTCCTTATCGAATGTCTCCAAGCATGTTCCATGAGGGACATAAGTTAAGCCTTTATCCAGGAGATACATTATCTCTGCGTGTGGCCTTCCACATAGTTTTCTAATGAAAGTCATTAGATGCTTGGCCCCTGGAGATAAGAGACCGGTTCTGCCCAGCCTGTGTTCCAGCCTGTGAGTCAGCGATGACATCAAATTCTACCCAGGGCTCTGCCTGGCAAGGCTACTCCAGGGGTCTTGGAAGGGCTTCTGGGAAAGGGAGGGGGGGTCAAGTGTCAGCCCCAGGGACCTGGGAGATGGGGCCAGGATGGCAAATGCTCACTGAGTCCTACTGCGTGCCAGCCAAGGGATAGACAGAGGTTAAGCGACATTATTCCTTCCCCCCAAGAAATTCACAGAATAAAATAATCCAGATGTCCATCAACAGAAAAAAAAATAAGCAAAATGTGGTCTATCTGTACAATGGGATATTATTCCTCAATAAAAGGAATGAAGTATGGATACATGCTCCAATATGGATGAAACTGGAAAAAATATGCTAGGCACAAAGGTACACATATTGTATGATTCCATTTGTATGAAATGTTCAGAACAGTTAAGTCCATAGAGATAGAAAGCCGTGGTTGCCAGGGGCTGGGGGAGAGGGGTGGAAGCGAAAAACAAAATAATGGTAACTTAGGTCAGAGCAAGCTAACAGCTTAAAACCAGACATTAGACAACTGTGTTCTCTAAAGCCTTTGTCCACCCTGCCACAAGGAACGGTTTATCTGACACCTTTTTTGAATGTTCCAGAGTCCCACCACATTGCATGGCTCCCTTCTCCAACCTCAAATTACTAATTTCTTATGAAGACCGTCTCTTGTTGTAATGGTACAAACCAGGCCCTTGGTGTCATCCCTATCACAACCCAAATGGCCTAATAAGTATTTTTCTAAAGAAAAAGTTCCCAAGAGGAACTCTGGCATTAGTAGTTAAAACAATTTTTCCCACCACTGAAGTATCATAGTAATTTTGGCAAGTTTAATTAATCTTGAAAGTTATCATGAACAACAAACATTACTAAGGAAGGCAAACAAAGAGCTAAGGTGGGGCTATATTAGTTCTGAAAAACCCTTCATTGAACATTTATTCTATAAACTTTTATGGAGTGCCAAAAAAAAAGGAATGAAGCATTAATACCTGCTGCAAGATGGATGAACTTTGAAGACACTCTGCTAAAGTGAAAAAAGCCAGTCACAAAAGGCCACAGAGTGTAGGATTATACGAAATTTCCAGAATAAGCAAATCCCTAGAGACAGAAAGTAAATTAGTGGTTGTCAGAGCTGGGGGAGGGAGGAACGGGGTGTGAATGCTAGTCAGAATATGGTTTCTTCGGGAGTGATGAAAATGTTCTAAAATTGATCGTGCTGATGGTTGCATAACCTTGTGTATATACTAAAAACCGTTGATATATATTTTAAATGGATGAACTGTATGGAAAGTGAATTTTATCTTAATAAAGCTTTTGTTATAAAAAAAGAAAAAAGAAACTCAGAGGAGAGAGGCATACTATTTGAGGCAAGTTCTACAAGGTTCATTAAGGAAGTGCTGTTTGAGCTAATCGGGGATCAGCTTGAGGGTGATCACAGACGGACTAAGGAGAAAGGGGTTCCTGCAAAAGGAAGAGCAGACAAATGCACAGAGACATGAAGGAAGGTCACCAGCAATGAATTATGATAGGATGATCTGTGACTTTGAGCTTCTGGGGGAATGATGGGCTCATGAGAATTTATAATTTTTGAACAGGTAATGCATTCACGTAGTACAAAATGGAAAAGTCTCAAAAAAGGCGGCCAATGAAACAAAATTCTCGCTCCTGTGTCTGTCTCCCACTCACCTAGTCCCCGCTCCCCGCACTGGGCAATCACTATTGCTAGTCTCTTGTATGTCCCTTATGAGATATATTACACATGTATACAAATAAGTATTCGTATGGGTTTTGTGTAAATGGGATTGGAACCTCATCAATGTCTCATACTTTGCTTTTAATATTAGCCAAAATCTTAGAGATCCTCCCGAATTTGTATACAAAGAATATGTTCGTGTTTTAGTGGCTATTTAGGATGTACCACGTTTTATTAACCAGTTTTCTTTAAATGGACGTTTAGGTTGTTTCCCATCTTTCCTTCTTACAAAATTCTGCAATAAATAACCTTATATATATATATATATATGACATGTCACATATGTATGAATTCATCTGTAGGTAAAGTTCCTAGAAGTGGAATTGCTCCATTACAGAGCTTGTACTTTTTAAAATGTTGATAGGTATTTGATAGATATTGTCACACTACCCACAATAGAGGTTGTACCAATTTATACTTGCATCAGCAATTGGTGAGAGAGCATGTTTCCCCACATTCTGGGGGTGTGTTTGGAAACATTGTCAGAGATCATTTCATATAGGGCCTTGAATACAAAGCCAGGAGGTTTGAACTTGATCCATTGACCATGGACACCTGTTGGAGGGTTTAGGCAGTAGGTGAGGATGGGCAGGTTTGAAGTTTTAAAAGCTTATTTTCATGATGACATCGAATAAATTTTGTAGGAAATTTTTATTCTCAAACAGGCATGAGTGGTAATGTGATGAGTCAGAGAGCAGAAAAAATCTCCATTAGGATTGAAGCCATGCTGGGGAGAATGTGATTGTCATCTGGGCACAGTGGCCACTGCAGACAATGGGGTTGGATATGAGCACAACTTGGTTTCTTTACCATCCATAACTATAGCTTTCCTGCCAGTTTTCTTTTATCGCATACTTCCCACAAGCTGATGGCTCCTCGTGAAACATTTAGCCCTGAAGGGTAGTGACATAAAAACCAATAACAAGGAATTTTTATCGGAAGCTAATGGTTGACCCAATGACAAGCAGACAAGTGATACAGCAACTTTATCTTTCTCTACAAGACCTTTTTGCAAATTAATTGGATTTGGAACTGCATGGAACAAAGAGCTGGGGGAAGCAAAAATGCAGACACATTCATTCTGAGTCTTTTGTCTCTTAGACAAGAAGTTAGTCACGATTATGTGATACAACAAGAGAAGGAAAGATGGATGGCAGTCAGTTGTGAAGGCACGAGCATATGAAGGACCTGAGAGCCAGGCCCATCCAGATGCTCCAGCCGTGGTTCAAGGATGAGCACCTTGGCCTTGGTACTCTTGGGGCTTGCTCTGGGGTTTAGGGCCATTACGGCTAAGCCAGAGGATGGCAGCTTTTGCCCTAAGAGCCAAGTGGCTTTCAGAGATGCTTGTTATGAATTTGTGCCTCTTGGCCGCACCTTCTATGGTGCCCAGAGCTGGTGCGAGGAGCAAGGAGGCCATTTGGTTTTTATTCATGGAGAAGGCACCCAGCTATTTCTGCAGAAGCACCTCATCCACGACAGGGAATGGTGGATTGGACTCACAGGGAACTTGGCTTGGAATGGAACTACAGAAGGTAGGTGCCGTGATAATTACGTTTTATGGGGAGCTTGTGGCTGTGATTCTCACCATAGCTTCTTACCCAGAACTCCATGGAACAAATTAGTATGTCCCAATTCTCATGGTAAGGAGACCCTCCTTTTTGGTTGTTTTGTGGATCAAATAAAATAATTCTTGTGCAGTACCTAGCACAGAATCCAGCTTGTAGCTGACATGCTAGAAATGTCCCTTTCTTTGCTTGTGCCTAAGACTAGCTATGGATTCTTCAGTTCTTGCTAGAATAGTGCCTGGCACTGTCCTGAGTGCTTCACGTCCATTTTCACAGTGAATCCTTATCATAACCGATGAGACAGTTACGATTGTTGTCCCTATTTTACAGATGGGAAAACAGAGTCTCAGGAGATAATGACTAAGCTATTTTCAAAGCACTTCCACATGTCCTTCCCCGACTTGTTATGAGGCTGAAGTGGGTTAAGTGCTTAGCACAGCTCAATTCACATTAGACAGTCTCATGGTAACAGTCGTCCTGGAAACGCTACCTTATCCTTCTCTCGGTGAGGACCCCTTCCTCCACCCCCCGCACGTTCAGGTGAGTCCTCCTCTTTGCACCTGTAGGATCTTGTCCACACATTTAGGAGAGCACTTTTGGCATGACTTCAGTTTTTAGGTGTCTTCCCCCCAGACTATGAGCACTTCAAGGGACGGAACCATTCTTCTGGCCGTTTTTGTTTTCCCAGTGCCCGTACACAACAAAAAATGGATGTCCGTATTTAAGCCTTACCCCTGCCCCATGAGGCAAGCACTGCTACTCTTATTTTATGAATGAGGAAAATAAGTCCAGAGGGATGAAATGACTTGTTCAAGATGACAGCGTCCTGCTACCTCCCATTGCCCAGTAGAAGCTGCTGGGTTTTAGAAATGAGTAGCTTGGTCTGGGCTGAACACCTGTAGAAATGTACCAGCATGGATGGAAATACTTTAATAAAGGAGCAGCCGGGGAAGCTCATTTTAGGAAACTCACAGCCAAGGGATTTGAATTCTAAAATGCACCTTCAGGCAACATCTATTGAATGGTTTCTTGCTTTGTGGATGCAGAAATTGTGGATTTCTGTATATCGGACACCCATTCACATGCAGTTAAAGGAGCGTGTCTATTTAAAATCTCCAAGGGATACTGCATGGCTGGTACAGAAAATGGGGTAGATCCGAGTAGGCTGATACGTCCTAACCTCCATCGCTCAGTGTTATTTAAGAAGCAAGGGACTGTCCTGGCTGTGTGCGATATGATGGCATTTGTGTAACTAGATTTCAGGCATTCATAAATGTTGATGTATGGAAACAATTCATCCTGGAACAATTTTCAAGAAACATAACAATAATGGGAGTAGTCCATAGGTTGAAAGAGGGAAGATGTTTTCACTTTATACCCTTTTGTGTTCTTTGAATTTTTTTAACCATATGTATGAATTTCTTTTCCTTAAAAAAACGGTAAATGTATTTCTGAGTCTTCACAGTAAATAGTTTATATCCAGTGTTTTCTGGATCTCTGGTGTACCTCTGTATTACACACACACACACACACACACACACACACGCACACACACACACACACACACTTCTTCAACAATCATGTTGGTGTATTCAAGGCTCTGAAGAGTACCAAAATCATGAAAATTGCTTCCACTTTAACTCAGTGCTGCCCAGGTATATTTGACAAGGGCCCCTGCTTCTCTCTGGAGTATCTCTTGCCATCCCGAGGCACACTTCTGTGCTCTTTTTTACTTTATTTTTTAAATTAAAAAAAATTTTTTTAAACCTTAAAAAATTTTTTTTAAATTTATTATTATTTTTTTGGCTGCGTTGGGTCTTCACTGCTGCGCACGGGCTTTCTCTAGTTGCGGCGAGCGGGGGCTACTCTTCGTTGCGGTGCGCGGGCTTCTCACTGCGGTGGCTTCTCTTGTTGTGGAGCACAGTCTCTAGGCGCGTGGGCTTCAGTAGTTGCAGCATGCGGGCTCAGTAGTTGAGGCACGTGGGCCCTAGAGCTCGCGGGCTTCAGCAGTTGTGGCTCACGGGCTTCAGTAGTAGAGGCTCGCGGGCTCTAGAGCGCAGGCTCAGTAGTTGTGGCGCACGGGCTTAGCTGCTCTGCGGCATGTGGGATCTTCCCGGACCAGGGATCGAACCTGTGCCCCCTGCATTGGCAGGCGGATTCTTAACCACTGTGCCACCAGGGAAGGCCTGTGCTCTATTTTAAATTGTGGTTAGACATTATTGGAAGCATCATCTATTTAATCAAACCTCTTTGTATGGGCTCTTGTGCTCGGCACGCCGGTTTGTAGGCTGAGACCTTATCTTGGAAGAGAGTGGCTAGGTGATGCCCCTTCACTGGCATGGGACAGAGAGGCCTGCAGCCTGTCAGCACTGCCTGAGCACCCGCTGCACACAAGGAGTGGAGCTGGGGCAAGCTCTGTACACACCAGGATCAGGAGGACCCTTCCAAGTCCTGGTGGTCATATTCCCATCCCAGGGCCCAGGACCTGGCTGGACACCTCAAACGTGAGCTACAGCCACTGGCGCCGAGGGCAGGATGCTTCTGTAACCAACCCCTGCGGCTACATTGGGAGAGACCCTTCCTTTGGGTGGTCGTCCTCGGAAAACTGCACGCAGGAGTTCGCCTGCATCTGCGAGTTTGCTGAGCTGGCCTGTGCTGTGGGGTCTCCCTCCTTCTTTCTTTTTCTGTCTCTCTCTCTTTGTCTCTATCTCTCTGCATCTCCTTCTGTCTTGCTCTGTCTCTCTTTTTCTGTCTCTCTCTGTCTCTGTCTCTCTCTCTAAATGCCCACGGTCTCCGGCTGTGTGATGCTCCGTGTCTCACTTCATCTCTCCAGCCCATGTCCCGCTCTCTCCCTGTCCACTCACCTGCCTACCCGCCCTCTAGTCTCACTTGTCTCTCTGTCTTCCCCCTCATAACCCACATTAGAGGGGAATGCTCAGCCCTATTTCCTCTCCTTTTCCAGTCTTCCCATGAAGAGACATGTGGTCCCAGGAGGCTGTTCTCACTCACCCTTGACTCCCGCTCCCTGGTCAGCCTGGCTTTGAGCCCCTCACCCCCGCACCCCACTCCCAACTCCCAAATCCCCCCACGCTCTGCTCTTGTGCCCTTTCCAGCTGCTGCCTATGGTAGGCCCCTTTTGTGGGCCCTGGGAACCCCTTCCTGGGGACTGTGTGTGCGAGTCCCCGCAGGAGTGGCCCGAGACCCACACGGGGTCCTGCCTGCCATGGGGGGCCTGGTCTTGGAGCTGAGCTACCTCGTGGTCCCCTGACCCTCAAGCCAGCCTTGACAGAAGGTTCTGGGCTTCCGGGCCCAGTCCCTTCCCTGGTTCTAAGCCCCTCATTGGAGACTCTGGCGCCCAGGCCCCAGTCTGGGTTCAGACACTTACTGGGACCCCTGCTCTATCTCCCCCATGCTCAGCTTTATAGATGCCATGCAAGCTTAACTTTCCTCCCTGGCCGATTCTGAAAACTCGAAAGCTTTGTGGACCTGTGGGTTATGCAACTTCCTCACTTCTTACCAAAGCTCCCACTCAAGCCCCATCCCCTTCCCCACCCCCACTGCAAGCCTGTCTCAGCACCGTCAGCCGCCAGGGTCTTGCAGCCCCTGGCACGAGGTCACACTAGGAAGTGCTAACATACATCCAGCAGGAGTTCCACGCACTGAGCTGTACATGCCTCTGTGCACTTATTCATCACACAGTAGAAATACCTCCATCATTCTGTCGCAGGCCCATGGTAAAGCTAAGAAAGGTGATGCTCAGAAAGGGTAAGTTCCTTGCCCAAGGCCACACAGCTGGGAGGTGACAGGGATGAGACGCGAAGATCAGAGAGAGAGACTGGGAGACACTGTGCTGCTGGCTTTGAAGGTGAAGGAAGGGGCAGCCTCTAGAAGCTGGAAAAGGCAAGGGAATAGCTTCTCCCCTAGAGGCTCCAGAAGGAACCAGCCCTGCCCACACCTTGATATTAGCCCAGTAAAGCCCATTTTGAACTTCTGACCATAACTGTAAGAAGATAAATTTGTGCTGTTTAAGCCACTAAGTTTGTGGTCATTTGTTACAGCAGCCATTAGGAAATGAACACAGATTTTGATCTCAACCACTGCCCTGTGGCGGTCCCACCAGGCAGACGGGCCTGAGTCTGAAGCCAGTGTTTCCCACTTTCTGCTGTGCACATCTGAGCCAGGTCATTCTTTATCAACAAATGTTTACTGAGCATAGACCACATGCCAGGAGCTGGGCTGGAGTGGAGTCTCAGCACAGTGACCCCACAGAGCCCGATGTTACCACAGGGGAGGATAATAGTGCAGCTCACAGGACTGGTATGAAGACTCAATGAAATCACTCATGCATTCAACAAATGCTTGTTTAGCATCTATGATGTGCCAGGCATTGTTTTCAGATAAGTCTCAGGGAAGGCACTCGAAACAGGTGGAATGATAGTTGCCACTTTTACAGCCCTGACCCTACACGTACAGACTCATTTGATCCTCCTAATGACTCTATGGGGTGTGATATTGGCTCCCCCCCAATAAAGAGGAGGCACGGAGAAGCTGAATAACTTGCAGAAGACCACACAGCCCGAGTGTGGCTGGGCTGGCCCTAACCCTGGGCAGTCTGGGCCCAGAGCCATGCTCTTGCCCACCACATTGTTTCTCACCCCTGCTGAGTCAGCTCCCACTGTGTCCTTGCATCTCACAGTCCTGACCCCTGAGACCCCTCTGCTTCCCATCACCTGGCCACTTGCCCATCTGTGACCACAAGCCCTCCTAAGGTGTCACCTTACCTTTGCCACAGCTGTCAGCCAGAGTCTGGCCTGCGAGAGCCTCAATGCCACCATGCACTGTGGCTCAGGGGAGGTGATCCAGATCCAGGATGCTTTCTATGGGCGCCAGACTCCTCATTATTGCATCCAGGACGCCGGGGACCCCTCAGACCTGGAGGAGGAATGCAGCTGGGTCAGTGTCAAGGACAAAGTGGCAGGTAGGGCCCAAGGGCTCTGTAGCTCTGGCTGCAAGTGCAGGGCACTTCCTGGTGTCCTGTGCCCAGCAAAGGGGTCTGGAAGGATTGAACAATCTTCATATCTGACCTTGGGCCTCCATCATATAGGAAAAAACTGGCCAGTCTGCCCACAGCACCAAGCAGGGGAGTAAGGGGGCCGTGGCTCACCCTTCACCTGACATCAAACCCACCCGACGGGTCAGGTGGACATTTTGCTCCCCACCCCAACTGGGTGCAAAAACGTTGCTTTCTTTTTTTTTAATTTAAATTTTTAAAATTTCGAAATACTTCAAACGCACAGACAAGAATGAAAAAAATTTCAGTGAAATCCCCTGGACCCACTACCCAACTTTGTCAAATCTTAGCATTATGCCATATTTGCTTAAGATTCTCTCATTACAGAAATGAATAAAACATTAGATTCGTATCATCTGTCTTAATACATGTTGTACTAGTTTGTTTCATTTATTATGTAACTATATCATAGTTTGTCTTTTCCTCTATTGAGAGATGTGCGGATTGTTGCTTAATCCTTGCTATTATGAATAGTCCTGAAACAAACAAACGTTCCAGGTTGTATCTCTCCTGTTCTGGATGGTATCTCTCCTTCATGTGGGAGAGTTTCTCTAGGGTCTTATTTTTCTAAATCAGATTAAATCTGCCTCTGAGCCACGTTTGTCTGGTGACAAGGATTCTCCCTTGGAAAGAAACTTGCACCTCTCCCCGCCACGTCTGACCCACATCACCCCTGCTCCCCTTAGAGCAGGCGTGGGGGAAAGAAATGCCGAAATCAGCCAGTTGGTTCTCTTTGGCTCGCCTCGTTGCCCCAGCATTCCTGAGGCTGTGGCCCCCCAAGGAGGAAAGGCCTGGGCTGGACGGGCCGATGGGTGTGCCTCCCTCACAGATGGAGCTCAGTGGGCTATTTCCTCAAAGGCCCAGATGCAAGCTTCCAAACCTTGTAGCCACACCCAGAGGGCACATTGGATAGGAGCCCTTCATCCTTTTGGGGAGGGTTGGAGGAGATCTGGGCAGAGCCCCAGGGGGTCTGTTTGTACCTAAGCGTCACCAACACTCATTCATTCAGTCAGTTTGCTGATAGACGTTTATTGAGCACCAAAATTGTGCCATGCACTATCTTGGGCTCTTTGGATGCAGGGATGAATCAAATACAATCTGTTCTTCGAAGATGTCACAGTCTAATGGGGAGACAGATACAAATACAGGCAATTACCTAGCACTGTGCTCAATGTCACACAGAAGGGAGAAAAGGTGCTGTTTAGTTACTCATGCAAGACTCATTTTGTACCTGCTATGTATCAGGTACTGTTCTGTGTGCTGGAGATAGAGCAGTGAACAAAAACAAAGCAAAACAAAACATTCCCTCTCTCTTGGAGATTGTAGTCTAGTGCTGTGGATGCACCTAGTAGGGTACAGATCTCACACTGAGGGGTATAGCAAACTGGGTCCCAGCAGGAAAACAGAAATCATGCTAGGTCTTCCAACAGAGGGAATTTAATGCGGGGAATTGGTTACCCAAGTCATGGAAGTGCTGAGAAGCCAAATAGGGGATGATGATCCAACCCTGAGATTAGAGGAGCGGAAAGCCGCTACCACCCCAAAGGGCTGGAGGGACAACCATGGGGGAATGTCACACCAAAACCAGAAGTCAGGGCCACCCGGCAGGTGCTAGAACCATGATCTGCCCTGTGGGAGCAAGGACCACGGAGGGAGGGACTGGCCAGAGGGAGCTGGAGCTGTGGAGGAGATGTGGTGAGAGAGAGGGCAAAAAGCACCCTGCCCTGTACCTCTTCCCATCTGGCGCAGGCAGACTTTGAACCCCCAAATTCCCACCCTAATCCCTGGAACTGCGGGTATGATGAGATGCCATGCCCATGAATATGTTAACGTACGTGGCAAAAGGGTCTTTGTACATGTAATTATGGTTGATAATCTTAAAATAGGGAGATTATCCTGGATTATCCAAGTGGGTACAATCTAATCACCTGAGCCCCTCAAAGCAGAGAATTCTCTCTGGCTAGAAGCATACGAGAGGTGTGGCAGTTGGAGAAGTCAGTGAGATTCAAGTATGAGACAGATCTGATGCCTCACTCCCAGCTCTGAGAGACAGGGGGTCACATGGGAGGACTGGAGAGAGGCCTCTAAGAGCTTAGGATGGTCCCAGCTGATAGCCAGCAAGGAAATGGGACCTCAGTCCTACAGTCCCAAGGAACTGAATTCAGCCAACAAGAAGAATGAGACTGGGAGTAGATTCCTCCCCAGAGCCTCTGTGACACCTTGATTTCAGCCCTGTGATACCCTGAGCAGAGCCCAGCTGAGCCCACCCAGACCTCTGACCTCCAGAAAGGTGAGGTAATAAATGTGCTGTTTTATGCCACTACGTTTTTGTAGTTTGTTACAGCAGCCATTGGAAGTTAATACGTCGTCTTCAGTCTTCCATCAGTTCCTGCCAGTGTACAGGGCAGTTTGGGAAATGTAGTTCCCTGCAACGTGGAACCAAGTGGGGTGAGGGTGGATCTGTGGGCCAACGGTCAACGGGCTGGCCACCTTCCCAGAAGAGGTGAGATCTAAGCTGAGACCTGAAGATATGATAGGAGTCACGCAGGAAAAGGACAGCTGGGTGAATGGGGACAGGTATTCTGGGGAGAGGGAAGAACCCATGCAAGTCCGAGGAAGAGCGTGGTAGGTGCAGGGAACTGCAAAGCACTCAGCACGGGGGGAGGTGGGGCACTAGTGCCTGAGGAACCCAGACCCTAGCCCCAGGATGTTGGGGAGGCACTGGAGGGTTTTGAGCAGGGGAGGATCACGGCCAGGTGTATTTTAAAGCTGCCTGAAGGCTGCTGTGAATCCAAACAAGGGAGGCTGATGCCAGAAACCCAGGTGAGAGAGGCTGGAGGCTGGAGGGCAATGCAGATGGAGAGAAATGGACAGATTCCAGAAACAGAAGGAAGTACTGACAGGACTTGTCAATGATGGGAGTCCAGGATGACCCTGGCATTGAGAGGAGAGGCTGGGGGAGGAGCAGCTGGTGGCAAAGGTGGAGGAGGCAGATTGTATTCATGTCCTAGGGCTGCCTTACCAAGTACCACAAACTGGGTGGCTTAAAACAACAGAAACACATTCTCTTGCAGTCTGGAGGCTGAGTCCAAAATCAAGGTGTCAGCTGGACTTCTCTACCTCCGAAACCTGCAGGGGAGAGCCCTTCCTTTCCTCTTCTAGCATCCGGTATATGTCGGCAATGCTTGGCCACAAACCCTTGTAGGTGCATCTCTCTAATCTCTGCTTCCAACTTCACATGCCCTGTCTCTGTGTCCAAAGGACAGCAGTCATACTGGATTAAGGGCTCACCCTAATGACCTCATCTTAACTTGATTATGTTTGCAAAGACCCTGTTTCCAAATAAGCTCACATTCACAGGTAACAAAGGTTAGGACTTCAAGACACCTTTTAGAGGGGACACACTTCAACCCAAATCAGAGATCAAGACCTCATTTCAGGATATGAGAAGCCTGGGGTGCCCTGTGACGTCCAAGTGGAGATGCTGTGTAGACAATTGGACATACAGGATAGGAACTCAAGAGAGAGCTAAACAAGAGACATAGATCAAGGAGTCATCGGCCCATGGCTAAAAACCGGGTGAGGGGGACACAAAACCATAACAGCTGGGGAGGAACCAGGGCCAGAAGAGCATCTGAGGAGGGGGTGGGGCTTGCCTGACTAAGCAACCGGACAGGAAAAGAGCATTTAAGTATGCCAAAGCCTGGAGCAAGCATGGGTTTCTAAGATGCGAAAGACAACAAGGAAAGTGATGTAGTGCAGGGCAGAGCCATAGGATGCTCTCAAGCCAAGGAGGGAACCAGGGCCACAGCACCTGCCTGTCCCTTCTCCAGGCCTCTCTGTAGGCATCTATTACGTCTCCATGGGCGGAGGGAACGGGTGTTGGGATGACCCTGAAGCTTCTGGCCTGGGGTCTCCACACTCCTCCCTCCTGTGGGCACCTGGTGCCCCTGGCAGACTCAGGGTTCCTAATCTTGTGCCCTCTTTGCCAGTTCTCAGGGTGTAGGTTTCTACCTTAGACCATCTGAGTAGATGCCACTGGACCAGTGGTTCTCAAAGTGGGGTCCCTGGGCCAGCAGCATCGACATCTCCTGGAAGTTTGTTAGAAAAGCAAATTCTCAAGCTGCCCTCCAAATCTACTGAATCAGAATCAGGGTCTGGAAATTTGTGTCTTCACAAGCCCTCCAGGGGGTTCTGGTATTCCGAAGTTTGGGAACCATTGTGCTGGACCCTGAGATATTTGAGGGCAGGAATCCTACTTGTTTCTCCCCCAGCACCGGGCTCAGTGCCCCGTCTTCAGTAGATACCAGCAGGTACTTGTTGGGGGGATGGTGGGTGAATGAACGAATGCGAGGTCACTCATCTCTGTCTGACCCTACCCCTTAATGTCCTTCACACGGTTTCTGCTTCCGCTGGGATGTGGGTGCCTCCCAGGCCAGTGCCAGGGGCTGCAGGCCTGCCAGGTGGCAGCAGATGGGACCTACTTTGGAGACCTGTGCCCCAGCCGGGGCAGTTACCTGTGGGTGCAGCACCAGTGCCGGGAAGGTGAGTCCCCAGCTCGCCTGGGTGTGGGAATTCCCTGCTTGTCTCTAGCCCTCCTTGGAGCCGAGGGAGCAGCTATCCATGGGGGTGGATCTGCTCAGCACTAAGAGACCTCCTCGCCCAAAACTGCTGCCCTGTGGCTTGCCCTCCCCACCTGGCTTAGCCGCAGGGTAAAGCATTGGAGGTTCAGTTGCAAAACAAGCCATCAAGCCGGAAGTTGAAAAAAAACTGTTTTAACCCCAGGACCCTTCAAATTAAATCTCATGGGGTGACCCAATAAACACAACAGACAAAACCAAGATTACTTGATTGGAAGGATTCCCACATGCCATACCCACTCAACCACCACCCTCCCTGTAGACTGCCATTTTAGAATGCACAGGGGCTTTTACAAATCTAAAAAACCATAAAAATAACCCATATTACCAGAATTTATAAAAGCTTTATAAATCAAGAAGGAAGAATCCCTCCCTTCAATTCTACAATTCTATTCCTCATAAAGAAACTACTCTTGTTTAGAATAAATTCTTCCCTGCTTTTTAAAGTGTTTTCATAGACATGGCTGTGTGTGACTGTATAGATGTATATGTCTACAACTCAATTTTTTTCACTTAATAATATATCCTAGACATCTCTCCAAGTCACTACCTTATTCTTTTAATGACTGCATAGTATCCCATCATAAGATTATGTCAAAATTTATTTAACCCGTTCCCCTCTTGATGGACATTTTGGTTGCTTCTGAGTTTTTGTCGTTATGGATCACTCTGCAGTGATCTCTTGTGCGTTCTTGTGCATATATCTTGACGTGCGCCTGGGATTATTTTTAGAGGAGAGATCCCTAGTAGCAGAAATGCTGGGTCACAGAGTACGTGCATTTTAAATGTTAGTAGACATGGCCACATTACCCTCCAAGATGGCTGTATCGAGTTCATTCCTGTAACAGTGTGAGTGCAAATTTCCCCTCAAGCTGGGACACCACATTATGCCATTGTCCAACCAATTGATCGGTCAGAACGGCAAATTCTACCGAGTCCGTGAGTAATGGTTCAAGGAGCTCTGAAGGGGAAAGATGAGTCAGGGAAGGTTGGGGTCCCCAGGGGCCATCCAGGAGAGCGGGGTCCTTGGGGACAGGAGGAGGAGGGCTACACGGAGGAGAGGGTGCAGGAAGGTGGGGTGGCACTAGTTTGCAGAACACACTTGGGTGGAATAAGAGTGAGCAGGGTGTCTTGTTCTATTTTCTGGGAAGAGAGGCCACATGGTCTGGCAGCACTTTCCATTAGGTGGTTTTGCTCCTGGACAAAGGGTGCCCTTGGAGATCTGCCAGTTGCAGCCTTGCTGTCATCAGACAGACGGGTAGCTTAGGGCTATGGGGTGAGTTGGGTCTGGCTACCATATGGACCAGATTTTCTGTCCTGACTTTGATTTCAAATATCTTGTCCCTTTTGAATCAGTGTGTTCTGATCACCATCAGTTTCTGATTTCTGAAGGGAAGGACTTCATCCAGCAGTATCCCCTGCCCCCAACCTCCTGCCTCTGTGCCCAGAAGGGCCTGCTGCATCCTGAGTTTCCTCGGATGATCATGAATCAGTACCAATCAGAACCACAGTGGCTTTCGGACCATCTCAAGAAAGTCCTTTTCATTTGCATTCAGCTTCTTACATATTTTCCCTTCTCATTTAAGTCAGAAACCAAAAGATTGTGCTGCACCAATCAGCCCATGGCTGGGTGAACCACCACAAATTCTACCCCTCACCCCATCCTCCAGGCCAACTTGTGAAGCTCAAATTTGTAAAATTTAATGTGCACTAAATTGCTAACAATGATTCATCAGCCACCCTAGCCAAGGAGATTTTCCTAAAGGTGCTTTGCCTTTTGCCTTTTTAAACGTTATAAAATACATTTAGACAATCAATGGATCCTGGTTAAATAAATTAGGGTACATTGTGCAGCTATTAAAGAGTATAAGGCAGCTCTAACTGAATTCATATAGAACATCTCCAAAATACACTAAGCGAAAAAAATGGAAGGTGCCAAATAGTGAACAGAGCACCATTTGTATAAATAGAAAAGTATGTACATGCTTGTGAGTGTGTAGGTATCTCTGGAAGGAGACCCAGGAGACTGGTAACAATGGCTGCCTCTGGGGAGCAGAACTGG
The DNA here is from genome assembly GCF_028021215.1 of Eschrichtius robustus. NCBI lineage: Eukaryota > Metazoa > Chordata > Mammalia > Artiodactyla > Eschrichtiidae > Eschrichtius > Eschrichtius robustus. Next base: position 7,800,957 of record NC_090842.1, read on the forward strand.
GGGACTGAGGGGTAGCAGTGGGGGAGGGCTTTCTTTTCACTGTAGACCCTTTTGTACATTTCAAATTCTGTATCTGGGTCATGTATTACCTAGGAATGAAAAATAAAGTTCAAAAGAACTTTAAAAAGTAAAAATAAAATTTTTAAAACTTTAAAAGCCCCACTGAAGATAAAGGTCAGGTAGATAGAAGAGAGTAGGTTTTAAACAGAAACATCTGCTTTGCAACGGCAAATGGTATTTTGAGTTTTGATCTGCAGGCCTGAAGCTGACAGTGTCCAATAAGAGTTTCATCTTTGACAATGTCACCATCTCCCTTACATGGTTCTTCTCTCCCTACATTGGAAACCTGTCCTGTATAATTAATATGGGGGATGGCCACACTTTCTACCCCTACTACCCCACAAGGTAAGAGGAATTTCTGAGCCTTGAGTAAAAATGTATCAGTCAGTTTCTGCTGCATAACAAAACACCCCAAAACTTAGTGACTTACAATAATAGTTATAATTTTTCATGGTTCTTTGGATCAGCTAGGTGTCTTTTCTTGCCTGGACTAGCTCAGCTGGATGGCCTAGGAAGGCCTCATTCTTTTGTCTGGCAGTTAGCTGGATGTCAGCTAGTGGCATGTGCCACTCATCACGCAACAGGCTAGCCTGGGCTCATCTGCATGGTGGCAGAAGAGTTTCCAGCAGGGAGTGAAAGCAAGGCCCAACGTGCAAGCATTTTTCAAATCACTACTTGTGTCACATTTTCTAATGTCCCATTGACCAAAGCAAGTTCCATGGCCAAGCCCAGATTGAACAGGTGGAGAAATAGTCTCCACCTGTTGGTGGAAGGAGAGGCAGAGTCACAGTACAAAGGTGCATACATACGGAAATGGGAGGAATGGTGCTCACAGATTTTCTCAATGGAGAAGGTCACTCAAATAGTCATGGAGAGCTGGGTCCTTTTAGCTCGGCTCTGTGGAATCTCCCCTGAGTCACTGTCCAAGGAGTCAGTAACGGGGTGAAGACAACGCTCACCTGGGTGTACGAATGTTTTTTGTTGATAAGGATAATAAAAATAATAGTAGCAATATTAATAACAGTCCAGCTAAGCAGCTTTCACACCCAATCTCACTTAATCCTCACAACAACCCCACGAGCAGGACCTATGCTGTCCTGAATAACAGCCACTCACCATATGAGCTACTGGGCCCTTGGAATACAGCTACTCTCAACTGAGATGTGCTGTAAATGTAAATGCACGTGGGATATTGAAGATGTAGCTCCCTTCCCGTGAAAGAATGGAAAATATCTCACTAAGTGATGTTTTGATACTGATTATACATTGAAATGATAGTATTTTGGATCTATTGGGATTAAGGAAATAATTTTTTTAAATTAATTTCACCTGCTCCTTCTCACTTTTTTCAGTGTGACCATTAGAAAGTTTACAATGACACACGTGGCTCACACAGTTTCTGTTGGACAGTGCTGAACTACATAATCATCTTGTTTTACGGACAAAGCTACTGAGGCTTAAAGAGGTCCAGTAGCGTTGCCCAAGCCACGCAGCTGGTGAGTGACAGCATAGCCAGGCAAGCCAGGACTGCCTGGAATCAAAGCTCAGGCTCTTAGGCTCTTAGGCCCTGGTGGAGAACACAGCATGCAGCAACGGCGCCCAAGGGCACCAGACGCTGCATCCTCCAGGGAAGAGTAGCTCCCCAAGCTGATGGCAGCTGAACACAATTCATAACATTTCAAAGTCCTACCTGGGCCTGGAGTAAGCTCCATTCTACCCTGCTGGGTGCCCCAGCTGAAGGGGTGCCCCATCAGTTCCAGATCCTCCTTGGCATCTGGCTCATTTCAGGGAAATCAAGGATCCCCAGGGAAATCATGGAGGCCCATAAGCACCTCTCCTAACCCTGAAACATCTCTGGTTCTACTCTGTGTGGGCTAGAGGTTCTGAATCCAGCCCTGTGGGTGCCTGCCATTCCCAGAAGGCCTGGGTGGGCTGGGGCAACCCAGGGGCCAACCCGGTCCACAGTCCAAATCTGATCCAGTGAGTGCGGGTCTCAAACCCAGAAGTCCTCTGGGGTCTCAGGCGTTGTGCCATGCCGCAAAATAAAATGTGTCCAGAGGCTGGGGTTCTTATCCCAGATATGATGTGAGACCCAGAGTTGTACAATCTCTGGGTTTCCATTTCCTTCCCTATCACATTTATATTGATGGCGATCTTAACTGTTTCACAGAGTAAAATGAGAAATTATATATGAAGTTGCTTTGGAGAAAAAAAAGGTTTAAGTGATAGAAATACCCATGGCATTATTCTGCAGGTTTCTTCCCGTTTGCTACCATTTCATCAATAAAACAAGAAATGCTAAGTTACACAATCTTTCAGCCCCCAAATTTTATACAAATTGCATTTGGCATAAGTCAAAATTGACTGACTGTAGCCCTGCTAAGTTCTTTAGTTACACAAGGACATTTCAGTAATATACAAATGTAGTTAAAAACTGGAGCAAATGGGACAAAATGCAAATATTTGTCCACTCTGGATGGTGAGTCCAAGGTTGTTTATCATATTACTCTCTGGAATTCTCTGTGTGATTAAATGTTTTCATAATCTAAGAGAAAGAGCAATAAACAATGCTTTACGTTTGCAAACCCTCTGGGCCATTTGCTGTAAGTGAAAGCTACTGCATTTATTTTTCTCTTTCGAAAGAAATAGATGGTGATACCCTCCACCATCACTCCAAGCCAATAACCCAATTTTGTCTACTTTAAAGATCTGTTAGACCTTGAAACCACCCACTCACCTTCTGCTATCATTTTTATTAACATTGGGAGATATATTTCTGATGCTTTCTTATCAGCACTAGCAGCCTCAGAACTCAGTTTACAGTGTGAGAAATAGCATGAATTTCAAGTATACAGAAGTCACATACTTCGTGCAAACGTCACTATGCTTTTTTAAAATGTGTTTGTATGGACGCCTACTTTTGCTTAACTCCTCATTAGGCTAAGAGGTGGATTTTTCAAATCAGACTCCATCTCCATCCTAGATAAATCACATGAGCTAATGGATAGGATTCAACCTCAAATAGAAACAGCGTAAGACGTCAAAGGATTTCTCCTTTAAAAGCTCCTTCTAGCCTTGCACTTCCCATGTCTTGTGTTCATTTGCATGGCAAGCTTTTTTGTTTCTCTGTTTGTCGTGGGAAACTTTCTACATTTCTGAAATTATATTATGTGCCTATAGAGACAATTTGAATAAAGTGAAATTTGTCCAAGTCCAGCGTTGGGTAATTCAGCGCCACCTACTGACAGATCTGGGTATTGCCGTAATTCTTGGGTCTTTATTTTAGAGTCACCTCTGGACAGAGCTGAGTCTGGGGGACCTCCCATTAAATTGTATCACATTCACGTCAAGTATCAAAGCAGTGTATACAAATCAGTAAGTGATGGAATTTTGAACTAATTTTTAAACTTTTTATTGAGGCATAAGATATGTATAGAAAACTGCACAAAAAGATACAGCTCAATTAATTTTTATACAATAAACACATCCATGTAACCAGCACCTACATCAAGAAACAGAACATGACCCAGTACCCAGAAATCCTCCACGGGCCGCACCCCCACAAGGATACTGATTTCTAACATCATCGATTACTGTGACCTGTGTTTGAAAATTATATAAATAGAAGCGTAAAGTATATTTTCTCTTGTGTCTTACTTCTGCTCAGTAAGTATGTTTTTGAGATTCATGCATATTGCTGTGTATAACTGTGATTTCTTTTTTCTCACTGCTATATAACATTCTGTTGTATGAATATTCCTCAACTTATCCATTCTAGTGTTGATACGCATTGGGGTGGTTTCCCATTTGTACTACTACAACTTGTGCAGCTGTGAACATTCTAGTACATGTCTTTTCATGCACATATGTACACATTTCTGTTGGGTTTATACCCAGGAGTGGAATTCCTGGGTCATAGGATCATTAAATTTAAGTTGTTGTCTCCATTGCTTTGTACTCCAAGCACAGCTTCTCTTTGTTGGCAGCAGTTACTAAACCACTTTGCACTCTTCTCTCTTGGGTGAGATCACTGGGAGACAAATCAAGAAAAATCCACTTCTCTGCTTTTTAGTCCTGGGCAATTTCACTTGGCACCAGAGTTTAGAGAATGGAATAAATTGCTTCTTCCAGACAGATTGCTGAAAAACAGGTAGGATTCAAGGTCATCTTCACATTTCTACCGTTAGTTTTCTTGTTCTGAAATCGACATGGTTTGATATTAATAATGGCCACTCCAACATTCTTTTGATTAGCGTTTGCTGTTACATCTTTCTTCCATCCTTTTACTTCTTTTTTGTTGTTGTTAACTGTTATTGTTTTCTCAAAGTGATTATTTTTTCAAAATTTTTATTGGAGTATAGTTGCTTTACAATGTTGTGTTAGTTTCTACTGCACAGCAAAGTGAATCAGCCATACGTATACATACATCCCCCCTTTTTTGGATTTCCTTCCCATTTAGGTCACCACAGAGCACTGAGTAGAGTCCCCTGTGCTATACAACCATCCTTTTACTTTTAACCTATCTATATTGTCATATTTAAAGTGGGCATCTTATAGACAGCATACAGTTGAGTCTTGGTTTTTTAAAATCTCATCTGGCATGATAATTGGTATGTTTAGACTGTTTACAATTAATGTAATTATTGATATAGTTAGATTTAGGTCTACTATTTTGTTATTTGTGTTCTGTTTGCACCCTCTGTTTATTTTCCCCCTGTTCCTCTCCTTTCTTCCCCTCTTTTGGATTATTTGAATATTTTCAGCATTCCATTTTAGCTTATCTATTGGCTTTTTTGGTTGTTTTTCTTTGTATTACTTTTTAAATAGTTTCCTTGGGGATTACAATATACATATCTAACCTTTCACAGTCTACTTAGAGTTAATATTTTCCACTTCAGGTAAAATGTTACATGAACTTTTTTACCTAAAAAAAAAAAATGTTATGGCCTTACCAGCATATAGTTTCCTTTGCCTGCCATCTTTTATGTTGTAATTGTCAATTGTGGGACGTTTACATACATTGAAAAGCCCTTTCAACAGTCATACATATATTAAAGAACTTAAGAGGAGAAAAATAGGCTACATTTACCAAGATATTTACCTTTTCTTGCACTCTCCCTTCATTCCTGAAGTTTCGAGTTTCCCTCTGATATCATTTCCCTTCAGCTGGAAAAACTTCCTTCAGATGTCCTTTTTCATTTTTTTTTTTAAATAAATAAATTTATTTATTTATTTATTTATTTTTGGCTGCATTGGGTCTTTGTAGCTGCGCACGGGCTTTCTCTAGTTGTGACGAGCGGGGGTTACTCTTCGTTGCAGTGCGCGGGCTTCTCATTGCGGTGGCTTCTCTTGTTGTGGAGCACGGGCTCTAGGCTCATGGGCTTCAGTAGTTGTGGCGCGTGGGCTCAGTAGTTGTGGCTCATGGGCTCTAGAGCACAGGCTCAGTAGTTGTGTCACATGGGCTTAGTTGCTCCACGGCATGTGGGATCTTCCTGGGCCAGGGCTAGAACTGCATTGGCAGGCAGATTCTTAACCACTGAGCCACTGGGGAAGCCCAAGCATTTCTTTTAAAGTAGATTTTACAGCAACAAAGTCTCTTACAGAATTTCTTTATTCCTGAGAATGTCTTTATTTTGCTTTAATTCCTGGAAGATATTTTTGCTGGCTATAGAATTATGTGTTGACAGCTCTTTTCTTTCAACACTTTGAAGATGTCATTCACTGTCTCTGACCTCCAGTTTCCAAAGAAATCTACAGTCATTCAAATCACTGTTTTCTCTACATGTAGTGTATCATTTTTTTTTCAGACTGATCTCAAGATTTTTTTATCTTCAATTTTCAGCACTTCACTATATGTGTGGGCAAGGTTTTAAGGTTTTTTTTGTTTTGTTTTGTTTTTGTTTGTTTGTTTTTTACACTTGTGGTTTCACAGAACTTCTTGAATCTTTAAATTTATGTGCTTTGCCAAATCTGGAAAGTTTTCAGCCATTATTTCTTCAAATATATTTTTCTACAGCAACCTCTTTCTTCTCTCTGGTGCTCCAATAATACAAATGTTTTACTTTTAGATATTGTTACACAGATTGCTGACATTCTGCTCATTTTTTAATTTTTTTTTTTTTTTTAATTGGTGAGTGACTATCTATTTATTTATTTTATTTATCATTTTTGGCTGTGTTGGGTCTTCGTTTCTGTGCGAGGGCTTTCTCCAGTTGCGGCAAGCGGGGGCCACTCTTCATCGCACTGCGCGGGCCTCTCACCGTCACGGCCTCTCTTGTTGCGGAGCACACGCCCCAGACGCGCAGCCTCAGCAGTTGTGGCCCACGGGCCTAGTCGCTCCGCGGCATGTGGGATCCTCCCAGACCAGGGCTCGAACCCGTGTCCCCTGCATTGGCAGGCAGACTCTCAACCACTGCGCCACCAGGGAAGCCCTCATTTTTTAATTTTTAATATTTTTTTCTCTATGTTCTTTAGATTGGATAATTTCTCTTGCTCTGTCTTCAAGCTCACTGACTTTTCCCTCTGCCATCTCAATTCTGCTATTGCATCCAACCAATGAATCTTTTATTTCAGACGTTGTGTTATTCATTTCTAAAATTTCCATTTGGCTCTTTTTAATAGTTTCTGTTTCTCTGCTGAGAACGTCTAGCTTTCCATTCATTTCAAGAGGGTTTCCTTTTACTTCATGGAGCATAGTTATAATAGTTGGGTTAAAGTCTTTGATATTTTAATATCTGAGTCACCTCAGGGCTGACATCTACTGATTATGTTTTCCCTTGAAATTTGGCCACATTTTCCTGGTTCTTTGTGTATCAGGCAATTTTGGATTATATTCTGAACATTTTAGGTAGTAGGTTCTGACACTCTGGGTCCTTTTAAAAATACTCTGGAAAATGTTAATTTTTTCTTGTCTGTTTGTTTTGTTTTAGCAGGCAACCAACCCAGTTAGGTTCAGACCACACATTCTGACTTGCCTTCTGTGAGCAGTGGTTCCCATTCCAGTTCAGTTTCCAAAGCCGTCAGGGTCTGTTCCATTCATGTGCCACTCGGGGTGCTGGTTTATGTTGTACTTTAGTCCATGAGGCCTTTGCTATATTTCTTTGGGTCTGTCCTGCACATGCGCAGTTTCTGGGTGAACTCATGATTCATGCTGGGCCATACACAGAATTAGGGAATCATCTTCTCTCCATCTCTCCTTTTCAGGACTTTCGCCACAATCTCCAGCTCCCACAGGCCCCTTTCCATGGATCCTCTGGATAGAAAGATCGGTTTTCTCTTAGGGATTTTGGGGTCTGCATCACCCCACACAGTCAGTGAGGCTCCAAGAGAGAGGACAGGCTGGGGTAGGTACAGGAGAGAAAAAAAAAAACCAACACAAAACAAAAATGGGTATTTCCTCTGTAGTCTCAGACTCACTGGGGCCCTTTTTCTGGTTCTCTAGCTAAACAGAGGGTGTTTCTCTTGGGGTTTTTGTTTTCTTTACTCACTGTGCAGTACCATGACCCAGACTACCCTCGGGACAAAGTCAAGAGATAAAGGAGATTAAACAAACAAAACCACACACACACACACACACACACACACACACAAACCCCAGAAAGAAAACAGGAAACTCCCGTCTTTATGGATGATTCTTAAATTTTTGACTTTCACCTGCAATCTGCCTACTGTTTTTTACTTTTCAGAGTCCTTGGGTAGTTTCTTTTTGTGTTCTGCCCAGGTTTCTAGTTGTAATTAATGGAAGAAATAGGCTATAGTGGGCTAACTCCATCTTGGCCGGCACCAAGAATCAGGTTACTGTTCTCCAAGCTTTTTCACAACTGTATCCATTTGTAAACTATTTCTCAAGCCCTCACTATGTGCTAGGCTCTGTGCTAGATGCCAGCTATGAAGGGAGAACTTGACAGACACTGTCTGCGCTGACAGCCCCACAGGGAAGAATGACAGTGGATAAGCGAGCACAAAAGGGGTGAGTGTCTCCTAGGAGAAGCAGCAAAGCTATGGCGGTTATAAAGGGAATCTAAGGAGCCGCCCCTGAGGAGGTGAGGTTTAAGCTGAGAACTGAAGGAAGAGCAAGAGTATGAGCAAAGGGATGGGCAAGAGGCCTCCCTGTAAAGAGCGCACACTTATGGGCCTTGGGGTGGAGAAGGAGTGACATGTTCTATGGACTGGAGAGAGGTCTGAGCTACCAGTATGGTTATAGAAGGGGAGTGTGGCAGGAGCTGAGGAGGAGGACAGGAGGGGAGGTCACATGAATCTTTTGGGGCCATTTGAGAGATTTTAAATTAGTCCCCTCGGGAAAATGAGAAGCAAAACATACTCACAATTTTGATATGTTTGGACTCATCCCATTTTACAAATGGGGAAAACAAGGCTCAGAAAGGTAGGCTGGGGCATAGTATTTTACAGATGAAGCAAGAAGGCCCAGAGAGGGGGTGTATATGAGCCACAGAGGGAGAAAATGGCAGACAATGGACTTGCAGCCAAGTATTCGACTCCCTAGTTAGTCAGAGCTATTTCTTCCATTTCTCACCTGCTCCAGGAGTCTCAGTGTAACCTTCACAAACACGGAGAGTGTGGCTTGGTCGTGTACCATCTTTTTCTTCATTGCTTTTCATCTTTGCAGAGCGGGGGAGATGTGTGGTGGGAATGCACACATGCACACGTGTGAATGCGCGTGTGTGTGAGCCCAACACTGGTAACGTTTCTGACCGTTGCTGGCAGTTTGTCCAGCAGTGTTTTCCACCAGTTCACAGCCCCTGGGGGATTCACTGTGTTTGCCGAGTGTACAACCAGCGAGTGGAACGTGATAGCTCAGAAGCAAGTGACGATGTGGGACAAGATGGAGACGCTCTGTGAGACTGGGTGTTCTGGCCTCTCCACATCAGGAACCAGCCCCCTCTGCTGGGCAGTCTTCAGGGACCCTCTGCGGATTCAGGTGGAGCTTGATGGAGGTGAGTCTGCAGAAATGGTCAAGGTCAGGGCAACCTTGATTTGCCCCCGATCTATCCATCCAGCTCCCAGGCTTCAGTAAATACTAACAGCAATCACTTATGGAGTTAGTTTCTTAGCCATTCATTTATTTAGCACCTAGTGTATACCAGGAACTGGTCTAAGTGCTTTATATAGTAGCCCGCCCAGTACATTTTACGGGGGAAGAAATGGAAGGAAGGTTGAGAAATCTGGCCGAAGTCACAAGGCTAGTAAGCTAGTGAGAGCAACCAGCCTTCTGAAGACCATTTGCACACCCCTAGTCCCATCACAAGACTTGGACTTCCAAGCCATTCCCTGTTGGGGGAATGTGAATCTCAGCACAGCCAGCACTGACCAGCTTGACACAATCACGTTGCCCCCAGTTAGGGCTGATAATCAACTGCAGCAGCTGCTATGGCTGGTGTCCATGCTGATTGCTCACAGCTTCTCTTCTGATTGGTCACAGAGGCCCTTCTGATTGGCCATCATGTCCATTTTGATTGGTCAAGGTATCCATTCTGCTTTGTCATGGCATCTATTCTGATTGGTCATAGCAGTATTTCTCACTGGTCACAACGTCCATTCTAATTGGTCACAGCATCCATTCGGATTGGTCAGTGTCCATTCTGATTTATCAGAACATCATTCTACTTAGCTGGTGCCCATGCAGTTTCAGTTGTTAAATATTTTGAATATCACCCCTTCTGTCAATAGAGACTCTCCCATCCTCACCGAAGGCAGTATCTTTCCTCAAGGCACAGGTCCAGTCTGAGATCTGGACAGAGGCCTGTTGATATAAACTGAGTGGCACAGAGCTGTGGAGGTGAGGACATGTCTCAGTCCAACCTCTTACCACCCGGAGCCTCTCTCAGAGCGGTAACTTCATGGATCTACAACGGGACTTTAAACACAGTGCTTGGGGCTCCTTTCTGTTCTGGTGTGCTTGTTGGTTGAAGATGGCTTGCTAGGTGCACCTGGAAAAACTTAAGATAATCTTTTTTCATTCTACAAATATAACTGAGTGACTACTCTTTGTCAGGTATGGGGGGAGGCAGCAATAAACGTGCAAGTCAGGGCTCCTGTTCTCAGAGGGCTTACATCAACACCATCAGCAGCAACAGGATCACTCAAACAGGAAATATACTACCTTGGTTTCTATTGGAAAGAATCTTAAATTAGTGGTTTAAATCATATTTTTTAAGAGTCAACCACAATATTTAGCATCCAGTTAGGATAACCAGCCCCAGTCTGTAAGGGAGCCCCATCTTAATGTGAACAGGCTGAGCTCTCTCGTTGGGCAGGGTTTCAGGCAGTTAGCCGTGGAGATGGAAAGGGCTTCACTGCTTCGGCTTAAGACAAGACTGGAGGCTAATTCTCATGCATAAAAACCAGCCACACCCTTAAGAGATGCTACCTTTTGAGCCTTCCTTGCCACAAGGATATCTCTATCAACAAAATGTTCTGACGTTTTTACTACAAACTTTTAAGTTTACGGTAACACATGCATAGTATAAATAATTAGAGGGACTTCCCTGGTGTCCAGTGGTTAAGACTCCGTGCTCCCAATGCAGGAGGCCCGGGTTTGATCCCTCATCAGGGAACTAGACCCTGCATGCTGCAACTAAGAACCCGCACGTGGCAATGAAGATCCTGTGTGCTGCAATTAAGACCCCACGCAGCCAAATAAATAAAATTAAATTAAAATAAAATAAATAAAATAATTAGAATATGCAGGTGAGCAGAGAGGGCCCTGAAAGAAAAATCATTCATGAACCCAATACTCAGAGATAATCTATTTTAATATTTGGGTGGGGAGGATATATCCTTACATATGTCTTTATATCCATATCTATGTCTATATGTGGAATCTGACTTCACAACTGGAGTCTGAACTATCTCAGTATAATCTACTGCATGACTGACATTCTTAAATGTGTCTTACTCCACCTAGGAACAGGGGTGACTTACACTGTGCTGTGAGGTAACACAACCCTGGCTGAGTTCACCACGCAGAGGGGCCCGCTCCCCTACAGTCTGACCCTGGATGGAGCAGTCCAGCAACGGATGGGCCCAGGGCTGCACCACTTGGAGATCTGAGCCACCAGCAACACCACCACCTCTGCCCCCTCCAGAAACATCACCATCCACTTCGTGGAGCCCCTGTCAGGCCTGCAGGCCTCCTGGGCTTCTGGCAACTTGGAGCTTGGACAGGACCTACTGGTCAATGTCTCGGCAGCTCACGGCATCCCGGAGAGGCTGACCTTTGAGGTGGCAGGACTCAATGCAACCTTCTCCCATGAGAAAGAGAGCCTTGGGGGGCCATTTGGGACTTACCACGTGGCAGCTCCGCTTGAAGGTACTTGGAGTTTGTGGCTCCCCTTCCAAACCTCCTTCCTCTTCCCTTCCTGACTTGGTGTCCAGGGTTCTGCCAGCCAGTTTTTCAGTGTGTCCTAGACAAAAAGATGGTTCACAGCATCCAGCCTGGGTCACAAAATAAGGAAGAGACAGATATTACCTGCAGTTATAGAACTTATGGTCATAGGGATTCTCAGCTTTGGCACTTCTGACATTTGGGACCAGATAACTCTTTGCTGCGGGGACCGTCCTGTCCACTGTAGGATGTTTAGCAGCATCCCTGGCCTCGACCCACTAGGTGCCAGTAGCCCCAGCCCCCAAGTCATGACAACTACAGATGTCTCCAGACATTGCCAACTGTGCCCTAGGGAGCAAAATCACCCCCACTGAGAATCACTGGAGGAGAGCAGGAGTACTTGGATTTCTTCCATCATTTCTAGAGGAGGATGTGTTTCGGGAAACTGCAGTCCACGCCCTGCGGGGGAGAGATAGGTAAAAACTAAAGGGTGGGAGAGAGAGGAACAAGAGAGGAGGTGTCAGGAGGCTGGCTGGAACAGAGATAGGGCAGCAGACTGGCTGGCACCAGCCAGGGCAGGAGGCCACAGCTGACGTGCATTTAATCTGGAAAGAACAGAGCGTCTCTGAGGGCAGTGTGGTGAGGTCAGCAGGCAGGAATGTGATGAAGGTGGCAGAGTCTCCAGCCCACCCAGGTCCGCTACCCTGGACCTCAGAGGTGTGTGAGAAAGGGGGTAATGATGTGCAGGTATGGGCTACCATGCCCTCAGCAAGGGATGTGGCAAAAGAGATGGCAGAAGGAACGACAGAGTCAAGAAGAGAAACACTGCAATTTTGCCAGGTACCAAAGGTACAGTTTGGAACAGGAAGAATCTGGAAATGAAATGGAATGACAATGGAAAATATAATACAGAGGCTGTAATTCAAATGCAAATTAATTTTTGTCTCTTATAAAAGCTACTTGGTAGGAGGTAAGAGAGAAAACCTCCATACACCCTGTGACTTTGGGGCTCACTCTTAGATGATAAGCGGTCTTCTCTTCCCCATGAGAAAAACAGACTGGATGCCTCCAGGGATGAAGGGAGTGAGGGGAGAAGGAAAGGGAACCAGGTAGGACAGGAAGGTCCTCACTTGGTGGCGCTGGCCTTGCTCTCACCGCCCAGCAGACGTTTGCAGCCGCCTCTCGTAGGAGCTTCTATGGGCTCTTGAGGTTCCCTGCTGGGCCCCTGGGACCATAGCTTCCGGGGTGGGGGTGGTGCCTCTCCGTAGAGGCCACGTCGGCTCAGCTGGTGCTTCTCCTGTCACCAACAGGGCCCCTTTCTCTGTTCTCATCCTCTCTACCCTCTCCAGCAACCCCCCCACAAGGCTAACATCTGGTCCATAGAAAATTCTCACCCAGTCCTCGGCTGCTTCCAGCTGACTGTAGTCATTTCCCAAATGCAGAAATGCTGCCTTTCCTCTCTCCCCTTCCCTCTCCCTCCACCCGTCATAGATCATTCCTAGGGCATGAGGAAGGAACCTGTCCACGGGGGTTCCCAGAGAACACACACCCAGCTCACCAAGGGCCCTCTCTGAAGACCTTCCCTCCAGGCTTGAGAAGAGAAGAAGGTAGCACCCGCCACCTCTGCCCCACGGGGGAGGCAGGGGCACGGGGATACTCATGTAGCAGCGGCTCTCTCCAAGTCTTCTGACAAACCCTCCTCTCCCCTCCCCACTCTCTCAACCCTGTTAAAACCATGTCGTGGGCCTCCTCCTGCTGGAATCTCCTCTCTCATCGGGCAAATGAGCACCTGCTCATCCTCTGAACTTCAGCTCTAGCCCCTGCCCCACCTCATTAACCATTTCTTTCTCCCCCAGGGTAGAAGCAGACCCCCAACCCCATGCCCACACTGCCTCCCATGCCGATTCCCACCTTGCAGTGTCCCACACGCCTACCAGACCATAAGGCTTTGAGGACAAGGACCATGCTTCATTCATCTCTGTGTCCCCAGAGCCTTGCACCGTGCCTGGCACACATCAGGGATACATTACATTCTTCGATGATCAAAGAGTCAGATACTGCCATCAGAGGACTGGAGAAGCACAGGCTGGGAGAACTGTCTCAGAGCAAGTTAAACAATTTATTACAATGCCCATAGTTCTCCACCCTCTGCATTGCAGGCACCTTTCTGGTCACTGTGCTGGTGAGGAATGCCTTCTCAAACTTGAGTTTGAAAATTGGAAGCATCACTGTCACAGGTAAGAATTTTCTGCAAGGGGGTATAAAACTTGTGACCAGGAGTTTAGGGCATTGCACTTCCTCGGGAATCTAGTGAGGGGCCCCTCAAAAGAGAGCTTTGAATACTTATTTTGTTCTACAGATATTAAGAATTCTCTGGTTACTCTAAATAGGCAATAATGTAAGCAGTATAACATCCAACCATTGATACAGAATTCTAAAACATTCGAATTTGTATTAGTTACACTGCTTTAGGCTTCAAATAATAGAAAGCCCAACATAAGTGGCTTTAAGTTCAAGTCTTATTATCTTATATAACTAAGAAGTTAGTTCCAGGGTTGGTTCAGTGGCTCAGTGTCACCAGCGAGGACCCAGGCTCAGTCTGTCATTCTGTTCTGCCATCCTCAGAGCTTTCGCTTGGTCCTTAGGCTTGTGTCTCATGCAATCAAGATGGCTGCCGCAGTTCCAGACATCACATGTCAACCCAGCATTATCCAGCAGCAGCAGAAACCCATTTCCCCCTGTGCATCTCTTTTTATTAGGGAAAAAAATCTTTCCCACTAGGCCCCAGCAACCTTCCCTTCAGATACCATTGGCCGAAGTAGGGTCAGGTGCCCAGCTGTAAGGGATGCTTTTTAGGCTCTGTGGGAGAAGATGGATTCTGACAGCCAAGAGGAAGAGCAGGGTATTGGCTATTGGTAGGCAGCCAATAGTAGATGTCACTGTCTTAACATTCACCTTGACTGTGTTTGCCAGGACTTTTGAGTAGCAAGAGAAAGAAAAGCAGTTCAAAATGGCTCAAGCCAAAGGAAATTTTATCAACTCAGAAAATAAAAGTCCAGGGTTTAGGCACAGCAGGACCCAGCCACTCAATGTCTTCAGAAGTCTGCCTCTCTCCATCTCTTGGTTCTATGTTGGCTTCAGTCCGACTCCCTCTTCCCAAGTAGTAGCAAGATGGCCGCAGGCTTCAGTCCTTAACCCCAGAGGAGAAAGAGCATCTCTGGGTTGATATTTTCAGAACAAGTCCTGAGGCTGCCTCTCACTTGTCTAAGCTTGGTTCACGGTCCCTCCTAGACCTGTTGCTGAGACCAGAGGGAAGTGGTACTCAGGGCAGACCAGGATCACACGTCCACCCCGGAACATAATGTAGGATCAGATTCATCCAAAGGACTAAGGGTGGGGAGGGATGGTCCCCCAGGGAAAATATCATCTGTAAGTGCCATTAGCAAAAGAAGGGGACATGGATGCCTGGACGGGGGAAGAAAATATGAGATGTCCGTTCTACTTACTGTCCACAGTCCTCCTAGGAGTTTCCACGTATAGAATTTGAGGTCCAGGGAGGTTAATTGACTTTGCAAAAGTCACTCAGCTAATTCATGGCAGGATCAGGGTAGCAACAATTTCTCTGGATTTCTTCACTCAGGGTTATTGGACCATCTTCCTTCTTACGGTTAAGAAAGATCTCTGTGTCTGGCATTTTAGCTTTGTTTTGTATAATTTTACAGACCTTCAAACTTATCATTGTGAGAATAAGAATTCACTGAGAGGGAATTTTTTAAAGATCAGTAATACCCTGATCTTAAAACACCCAAGTCACCAGGGCCTAGCGAATCACATGGAATGACCAACCCTAAGTGCTTAGCTTAATCACTACACTTTAATTAGACATTAATCAAACTCACATTTCAATATCTTCAGAGCATATCAGCTGAGAGTGCCTTTTCCACGTTTTTTAACTTGACACACTAATATTCTTTACAGAGAATAGATGACAAAGCAATAATACATACAGCACAGCATTCAGTCCTCCTGGAGTTTTGAGAAATAAGGGTTGCCTTCAGCCTTCTTTACAGATCAGGCACCTAAGACTCAGAAAGAGTAACTAACCTGCCGAGGTTCGCACGGCCATTAAGAGGCCAATGAATGGATCCAGAAACACACCATGGTGCGCTGAGTCCAGCTCCTACCAGCCTGCCAGAGCTGGTTGTGCCCATCTCTTCCCACTATGCATTCAGTGAGGTCAACTTGGTATCCTGAAATCTGCCTTTATGGGAATATTTGCACCACAGAAAATAGCATATGAGATGAGGGCTCCCCACCCTCACCCTTCAGCTGGCAGGTAAACATTACTGGCGAACAGCTGCAAGTCTGACCTTAATCTTGTTCTACCTGCCATTGGCAGCTGCCTGCCTCTTTCTTATCTGCCAAAGAAGTGTCTATAGCCCAGCGGTGAACATCACGGTTTTGCTTTTGACCCATTTCTTACAATCTGAATATTCTCTGTGTGTCCCTAAACAATTTCCAAAGACAGGCAGATACTCCCAGGGCAGCCTCAGCGTACCCTCTGACTCTGCCCTTTGGTGACCTTATAAACACCACCAACGTCTGACACCCATCCCCACTGTGTTCATAGCTCCTTCCAGCCTCCAAGAACCACCTGGAACAAAGGCTCAGGAAAAGAATGTATTTTTTTTTAAAACACTTAACCTCACAAGAAAAAGATGTCTAAATACTCTGTTTTAGCTTTGAATTTGGGCTTTTGGGTGCTAACAGCCAGAGCACTAGCAATCGCTGAGGCTTCTTCTGTTTAAAAAGAAACCCAGGGCTTCCCTGGTGGCGCAGTGGTTGAGAATCTGCCTGCCAATGCAGGGGACACGGGTTCGAGCCCTGGTCTGGGAAGATCCCACATGCCGTGGAGCAACTAGGCCCGTGAGCCACAACTACTGAGCCCGCGCGTCTGGAGCCTGTGCTCCGCAACAAGAGAGGCCGCAATAGTGAGAGGCCCACGCACCCCGATGAAGAGTGGCCCCCGCTTGCCACAACTAGAGAAAGCCTTCTCATAGAAACGAAGACCCAACACAGCCAAAAATAAATAAATAAATAAATAAATAAATAAACTTAAAGTCCAAATTTATTAAAAAAAAAGAAACCCAGAAGGATTGAAATCAAATGAAGCATGCCCTCTAACCACAACAGCATCATGTTATAAATCAATAATAAGTTATCTAGGATATGTAGATATCTCTCAGACACCTCGGAACTTAAACAGCACACTTCTTAAAAAAAAGATCAATGGGTCAAAGGAAAAAAACACAAGGATATTTTAAAATATTTTAAGTGATAATGACAATACAACTTATCCAAATTTATGGGATACAGCTAAGGCAGTGCTCAGATGGAAATTCATGGCTTTTAATGCTTCTATTAGAAAAAAGGCCCAGGTCTTTTGGTATTTATAGCAAGACCAAGTCTTTGACTCCTTGCTGTTGACATTGCTCATGCATGCATTTATTCAATAACAGGATTTATTGTGCCTCTACAATGTTCAAGGGTTGGTATTAGGGGCTGGGGAAACAATGGTGAATAAACAGACGTGGTCCCTGCCTTCATGAAGCTTAATGGGTGAGACTAACAAATTAGCATATAATTAATAATTGTGATGCGTCTAACTAGAACCAATACAGCGCAGAGACAGCAACTAACAGAGGGTGGACTAGCAAATGTGATCGGACACGGGCTCCTGAGAGGCAACATTCAAGTGGGGACCTGGAGATAGGACAGTCAGCCATCCTGGAAAGCAGAACCAGAGCTGTCTACGTATGTAGATGAGAAGGCCCTGAGGCCTGTTGTTGGAGGCCGGGAGGATGCAGGAGATTATAGAGATGGACAGAGGCCAAATCACATGGGGTCTCAGGTGCCAAGGCAAGGGGGTTGAGTTTTATTCTCAAACCGTAGAGACCCCTGGGGACTGAGTTCTGCCACAGCCTCCTGTTATTCCCAGGACAAGCCCTCTGGGCCTGAGCTGTTTAACAGGTCTAACCGGAACTGATCCTGGAACACACCACATGCCTGCCAACCCCTTTCCTTGAATCCATGTGCTCTCCATTGTTGCCCCAGCTCGCCCTCACTCCTCCTCCTTCCCCGTCTCGATGGCCCTGGGGTCCTGTCCTCTGGGAAGCTTGCCCTGACACCAGCTGTCTGCTGTGTAGAGGTAATAGCTCGGCACTGTCCTCTGCTCCAGATGCAAGAGGAAGCGCGTCACTCGTTTTTCTGATCTGATCCACAGCAGCCCCAGGAGTCAGACACTGTCAAACCCTTAGGGGGAACAGATGTTCTTAACCTACTTCCTCCCTCATCTATTATCACCATCCCCTGAGCCCTCTCTACTGCAGCAGTTAGCACTCTGAGTTTTAATTGTTGGTTTCCTTGTCTGTCACACTAGATATAAGGGGTCGGGGTGGGGGGGGGGGCGGGGCTGGGTCTCTATTCCTGTATCTCCAGGCCTCAAGCACAGGGCCTGGCCCAGAGCAGGCTCTGTTAATGCAGCTGAACGCGTGATGAACCCTGGGCACCCAGCCCGCACTCGGCCGAGTCACTTACCCAGTGATCCATCCCCTGCAGGCCAGGGGGATCAGACAGGCCTGTCTCCACTCCATGCCTCACGCTGTGGCCACCCCTGGCACAGACTGCTCTGGGGCGCAAGGTGGGGTGCCAACTGTGGAGGGCGTCTCACCAGCCAGCTGCTTTTTCTGCAGAGAGATAGAGGGGATGTGGAGCTGTGCGTGGAACCTGCTCAGTACTTGGATCCTTTCACAACAGTGACTCTGGGCTGGCCAGACAGTAACAAGGACTTTCGCTTCCAGTGGGCATGTGGTAGGTGACCTTAGAACTCTGAACCGTGCTATCTCACCACGGAGTGATGGACAGCGGTCAGCTTTTGCTGCTCTTTTTCTTAACCTTCACACCAGGATTACTCATGCTTGACATTTTGTGTGCCTTGTATGTGCCAGAGATTGTGAATTCCATGGAAATGGGAGGTGGGGGGAAGCAGTGGCAAACCACGATGGGGGTGGCCCTGAAGGCAGGCAACCAGGAGAGGCACTATCTGTAGAGAATTTAGGAACAATAGTTAAAACCCTAAAACTCAGCCTGCTTTTTTATTATCACCACAAACAACGTTAGTGGTAAAATACTCCTCCCCTCTTGGACTGAACCCGTCTTTTAACCTCCACACTCTTGGTATGCCACTGAGAAAATAGTTTAGAAGGAGGAAGTGATGAGGCCTTTTCTGACAAACCAAGATGGTAGCACTAGCACTTATTTTTAAGAAATGGTTGCTCTCCTTTTTATAGGGATATATCCTAGCTATGCACACACTCTTTTAGAAATAAAATGAATGCCATTCATACTGTACATATTGCTTTTGTTACCCTTTTTGTTCATTGAACAATATATCCCACATATTTTCATGTCTTGGAATCTTCTTCTCCATCTTGATTTTCATAATAACTGCATAATAGACTGTCAAGTTGCTGTATGATCATTTATTTACCAGTGCCCTCTTTTTGGACATTGAGGTTGTTTCAAATTATTTGCCCTTATAAACAATGCTGTAATGAACATCCTTACAGTTCAATCTTTATTTGCGACTGTGGTTACTTTCATAAACAATTCCCAGAAATGGAATAACTGGGTCAAAATCATGCAACATTTGAAGTCTTTTGATATTAACTGGTAAGTGCTCAGGACATCCTTCAGCATGTTAGTTCTTGTTATCTGAATTAATAGAGGATACAAATATGGGCTTTAGGTGATTGAGCTGATGACCTTGCTCAGGCATATCCTGTGAATGACTACACATAGGGGTAGTTGAGGTAGTGGATACACATTAATCAACAGAGTTGAAGGGCAAGGGACACAGAGACTTACTGGGTTGGTACAAAGCAGGAGATGACATGCAGCCTCCCAGATAGAGATACAGCCTCCCAGGTCCCCAGTGTACCACACAGAGACAAACAGCTGTGGACAATCACTTACACCAGGGACAAGAAGGTGCCTTCTCCCAGGCGGGGCTGTATATCCTCTGGGCGCCTCTCCTGCTCTGCGCTGGCCTGCTCACCAGTGCAAGTCACTGATGCAAAACAAGCCAACACATCCTGCAGGTTTGCTCAGAGTCTGGGTGAAGCGGGGGGTCATTTTCCCAGAAACATTCTTCCGTGGCACCATTCCTTCAACCTGAAAGTAAAATTAAAAAAAAAAAAATCTCTATTTGGAACCAATTTTCTTATCCATGACCCATTTCCCCTAAAAACCCCAAACCAGAAGGTAGCCACATGTGTCAAGTTCAAGGTTCCTGGATGGATCACAGTGTTGGCCCACCTCTCTCTCTCAGGGCACTGCTGGGCTCAGTGGAGTGACTGTGTTGAGAGGCAGCTGCTCCGCACAGACCAGAGGGAGCTGGGTGCCACCGTCCTGCCTGCCGACGCCTGACTCTGCTGTTACCCTGCGCCTGGCAGTCTGGAGAGGCTGGGGGCTGGAGAACCTGGAGGAGCAGTGCCTCTACGTGTCTGCCCCCCTGGAACTCAGGCCGCGAGTCAGGTGGGAGCACAAGAGCAAACTCCTGCAGGGCTGCCATTTGGCCAACACGTACTGAGTGCCAGCTCTGGCTACACTGACTAAGGGGCAGGACGTACAGTGGTGGGTAAAACCAGACCCAGTCTCAGTTCTCACTGGGGTTACTTGGTGATCAGCAGTGGTTCACACAAATGAATGGAAGGAGAGAGCGCGCCTCTATGACAACTTCCCCGACTCGGGGTCAGGGAAGGCTGCCCTCAGCAGAGATGTGAAGACAGAAGGGGAATTAACTTGGCCAGGAAAAGGGAGGGCGGGAGAGAGAACAGACAGTCAAGGGAGGGATACAATAATCCGGAAGTGAAAGAGGCTGGTGTGGCTGGGGCGTGGAGGAAGAGCAGGCAGGGCCTGGCTCCGGCAGGGCCTTGAGGGTTATGTCAGACACATGATTTTGGTCTTTACCCTAAGAGTTCTGGAAAGCCACCCAAGACTTTTAAGCAGGCTGGGAACATGATCACGTGTTGCTTCCAAACGCTCTGGTAGCAGGGTGGAGAAGTGGCTGGGGCGGGGTCGGGGGGCGGCGAGAGAGGACTCAGGGAGGCTGCTTAGGCACTTGCAGGAATCAAGGTGAGAGTTCAAGGTAGCGCGGCTATCAGCTGGGTCCCTGAAGGAAGCAGATGGCTCACTCAAACTGGGAAAGGAGGGGAGTTGGATAAAGGGTCTATTTACAGACAAGGGCAGGGATAAGGGGATCAACCAGGGATGTCAATGCAGGACTACAACAGGAGGAAGCCATTGTCCCTCGTAGGCCTGCAGGGGTAAGAGAAGGGGATGGCATCACTGGAACCCCCTTGGGAGCTGCAGCTGTGGGAGAGGTGCCCCAGGCATGAGCTGTGGCCTTGGCCAGAGGAACACGGCCTCTGCCAACTGCAGTCCATTTGGTAAGGAGCAGGGAAAGTGGTGAATAACTATCCCAAACCTCTCTCCTCTCAATGCTCCCCATTGGCTGGGCCCATTGGCTGGTGTGGAGACTTGGTGATGCAGTCTATGGAGATCAGTCCCTGGCGCACAGAGCCACAGAGCTGATGGCAAGTGGGCTGCAGGGGCAAATGGAGAATGTCTGGCTCACTTGCACTAGGGTAGACGTGAAGACAGAAGTGGGGAGATTCGAGAGCTATTATAAAGCTCATACTGAAAGGACTGGGGATGGGTTGGACACAGCAGGAGTCAGTGATCTCTCGCTGGCTCACGTGAGGGAATATGACATTACACAGAAGGCCCAGGACTCGGGTCCAGACGTGTGGGACCATGTTCCATCCCCCACTCAGGAGTTGTGTCACTGGAACTAATCACACAACTCTCTGAGCTCAGTTTGCTCGTCTGTGATATGGGGATTCTGATAGGGTTGTGGTCAGCACTGGCTAAGCTAATAACAATGGGATGTGGCATGTGTGCTGTAAAATCACAGGATTCACTTATCATTATTAGCACTCGAAAGAATCATGGAAATTGACTGCTCTTATCCCCTCACTTTACAGGTGAGGAAACTGAGGCTCAGAGAGGTTAAGTGACTTGTGCAAAGCGGTCACTCACAAGTGGCAGGGGTGGGGTTGGAGCCTAGGGTCCTCTCTCAGCCTCAAGCACTTTCCGTGTCGTTCTCCTGTGCAGTGAATGAAATGGGAATTCAGGCAGGAACGAATCGCTCCATCTTCGTGACCTGGTTTTGGTTGGGGCAGAAGTTGTTTTTATTCCATCTTTCACTTGACAAAGCCATTTCCTACCTTCTCAAAGGACTTGAGAAGAACTGGACAAAAGACCAGGCGGGCGGCCACAACGTCTGAGGGAGCATCCCTGCTCCGTTCTCTGTCTCCCTTTCAGCTGTGAGGAGAACTGCAGGCCAGTGAATGCCAGCAGGGACATTATGCTCAAGGTCACCATGGGGGACAAGCCTGCAGCAGCCGTGTTCAGCTGGTATTTAGATGACACCCTGCTGGAGAAGGTGAGGACATGGACAGCCTCTCAAAAACAGAAACGTCTTCCCACTTTGATTGACCAGACCTGAGTCACATGCCCAGGACTGAGCTGGGGGTTGGTCAACTCCACTCAGAACCCAAGGAGTAGGAGTCGGGGGCTGGGGAGCATTGGTCAGAAGACAGAACGGATGCAGCGGAGCAGAAACAATAGGGAAACATCGCAGCAGAAGCTGTGGGTGCCCCAGCCCATCCTTACCAGGCTGATGCAGGCATCCCCCAGCTGCGATGGGGCGGCTGCTGGCCAATAACTGTGGGGTCTAACAGCCCAGCCCCCTGGGCTCTGAGTGAGACAATTTCTGTGGTGCAGCTTATGCACCAGAGCTCCCCATGGGATCAGGCTGAATGAAGCTGGATGCCTCCCGAAACCACTTCTTTGCCTTGTTTCATTCTCCACCCCATTCGGCTTCCCTCCCTGCTCTCCTGGTTTTGCCTGGGAGCCCTCCCTCGTAAATGCCCTGCACACAAATCCTTGTCCCAGGCTCTGCTTCCAGGGAACCTGGCCAAGGACGAACACCCTAACATGGCTGGAGATGGGCTACTTGGGCTGACCTCAGGAAAGCAGGTGATACTGCCATCCATCCATTGGAGACAAATCCGAAAGGCCTCCCAGGGTCAGAAGCCACTGCCCTGCTGAGTCCTGGAGGCTGGCTGCAGCCTCAGGGGCCCTGGGCTGTGCTCTCTTTCAGGCTGAGCCCCTCCCGGCGGCCTGCAGACTCCAAGGATTCTGGCTGCGTTCTTTAATCCTCCTTCAGAGCGACACCGCCACCCTGCTGCTGAACAGCTCCTTCCTGAGGACCCGCAGCCAGGCCACCGGAATCAGAGTCAGAGGTGGGAAGGCCTCCTTCAGTCTCTTGTCACGGATCCTGTCTCCTGCAGACAGTGAGCAAGACAAACCCAGGAGCGCTGAAACAGGGGACATCAGTGCAGGGTGGGGACCATACACAGGCTCCGGTGTGAATCCCACTACCGCCACCTTCTAACTGGAAGACTTCAGGCATCGGATTCAAGCTCTCTGTGTCTCAGTTTCCTCTCATGCAAATGGCACAACAGAAACACCCGCCTCTGAACTGTATGATGCAGGATGGATGATACACCACCAGTGGCAAAAGCAGATCATCCTGGGGTGTGCAGCCTGCGCGTCCTGCCAGGCGATTCAGCGCTTCTCACTTAAAACAAGCCCAGAGCAGCAGGAAAAGTAGACTCTCAAAAAGATAAATAATGGGGTAATTAGTCTTTTTCAGATGCATTCCTTTGATTCAATATTTCTCAAAGTGGCCCACAGACCACCCGCCCAGGATGACCTGGGGTACTAGTTTAAAATGCACACTCCTGGGTTCACCCCAAACCTTCTGAATTAAGTGTAGGCCAGAGGATTCATTTTAATTGATTAAAATTCTCTATGCCCAGCTCTTCCAGGTGTGCACTCCTTTTGAAAAACCAGGTGATTATAACAGGTGGTGTGGGGTATTGGCGCAGGTTAGCTGGGGGCTCTTCATGGTGTTATGGGAGCCCATGGTTTTGGATGAGTTCTGCGTGTTTCCAGATCCTGGCTGTGGCCCGTCCTAACTCGATCTCTTGAGCAAGTCTTGTTTCCCGATATACTCCTCCTCACTAAAGCCCTGGGAGGAAGCTATTATTATTAGCCCCATTTTACAGGTGAGAAACTGATTCTTAAAAAGGTCAAAGCCAAGGTCACATGGATAGTAAATGGCAGGACTGGGACTCTATCTCTGCCCAGTTTCTCAGAGTGAGACCCTGGAGCGCCCTGCATCAAGGGGGTGAGGGGGTGGGCGTGGGAGTTGTTAGATATGCAGATTTCTGGGCCCCACCCCAGAATCTACAGAGGTCTGAGGCCCTGGAGAGAGGCCCGGGAACCTGCATGTTGAACAAGCTCCCAGGAGATCGTGAACCATGGCGGAGTTTGTGCGCCTCACACAGCCCCCCAAGCACCCTCTGTCTCCTCTCCCCAGCGGTGACCAGGCGCGCCTACGGGGAGGGCACCTACGTGATCAGCTCCCTGCCCCTCCCGGAGGTGCCCACCTGCACCACTGCCCCGGAGGAGGGCACTGTTCTGACGAGCTTCGCCATCTTCTGCAACGCTTCCGCCGCCCCGGGGCCCCTGGGGTACTGCTTCTGCCTGGAGTCAGGTACCGGCTCAGGACTAGCTCTCCGCTCAGCTCCTGGGCTCATCCTCTCCAAGAATAGGTGCCCGTCTCTCTCTGGGAGCTGCAAAGAATATGTACCATGTGTGAGAGAGGTTTGCAGGATGACCCTGAAGCCCCGCCCCCAGGCACACGGACCCTGCCACACATCTCAGCAAGGTGAGAAGCAGTAACTCCCTATCTCCTCCGCAACTGTGGAGACCAAAACGACCTCTACTGTGGCATGAGGGACGTGGAACGGGCTAAATGGAGGAGGATATGCAAAAGTGTGACCACGTGGGGCCGCTACCAGGATACCACTCCTCAGTGCACGCTTGGAGTAGCCCCGACCCCTGGAGCTATTCAGGACAGGGATGGCCTGGTTCACAGAAGGGTCCACGACGTTACTGACCCCACTTTGCGGGGGGCAGCCGGGAATGGGTGATGTCACAGAGCATGCTGAGCTGAGACGAGACCTGTTTGCACAGGTTTACAGGAGAGGACGGAGCATGCAATGCCCCAGCCAGTGTCCTGTCACCACAACCCACACCCACGACAGCAGCAGGGCATCAGCAGGAGAGACGGGGCGAGCGCCCACATTGCCTCTGCTCTTCCGGTTTGGGGGTGGTTGGTCCTTGGCAGGCCCATTTGAGTCCTTGTCTCCTCCCAATGGCCTTTGGCATCCTGTGACCCTCACAAGAGCTCTGAAAATGTGCTAGTCAGATTGGGACCTTCCTGCAAACCTAGGCTCCAGGAGTGTTGCAGGGGTGCTCCCCAGTGTCCGGCATTAAACACCACAAGGACATAAACTGAACCCCTTGACTAGGCAAAGGTGGAGGGGTCCCCTCCTCAGACCCAAAGGAGTGTGGTTTTCATGGAGTGCCCGTCAGATGGACGTGGAATGCAGGGCTGTTCAGAGGGCCGTGACTGGGTCTGAGCCTGGAAGGGACCAATTCAAGGAAGGTAAGTAGATTTCATTTCAAACCTGTGTCCCCCTAAATGGAGACGCCAGGCTAGCTGCTCCAGTAAGGGGCAGGGAAGTGTGACCATATAAAAATGAATTGTCAATTACAATTCAAGAACGTCGTGATTGTCCGCACACTACAATGAAGTGATTCCAATGATAGGCAGGTCCCCTTTAAGGATACGAAGGATATTCATTCATTCATTCACTCTTACAGCAGACGTATTGAACATCAGGCTCCGTTCTAGGTCCTAGATATACAGCAGTGAACAAAAGAGAGGAAGTCTCTGACCTCACTGTATTTATAATTAGTGGTAGAGATAGCTGGTAAACAAAGACACAGGACAGGGGCGCTGTTTTAGATAGAGCAGCCTGGGAAGGCCTTTGTACAGGAAGTAACATTTGAGGGAGTTTGGATACATCTTGAACCAATTGTTAAGATCTTTTCCTCCTCCTCCTCTTTCTCCTTCTTTTTGTAATTTGGTTTACCACCTTGAATTTTTCTAAAAAGCTTGTAAGTGGGGGATTCTTTTTCTGAAAACTTTCATGGATTTTAGTAAAATTCTTCCAAAGTCACAGCAGCATGTGATTACTTAGAGAGGACAGTGGATCGGCATAAATGGCCATCTTCTCCCAGGAAGTATGGAGTCCACGAGTGCCTGCCGTGACTTCACGAGCTGTGGCTTTTGTGTCCTTGTCATCAGGCTCTACCTTGGTGGGTTTACAGTCTCCCTGGGGCCTGGAGATATCCCCCTAATTGTCCAATGTCCATTTGCCAGGTTCCTGTCTACACTGTGGCCCTCAACCTGCCCTCCCATCAGTTTACCTGCCACTTGGAACAGAAAACAATGACTTCATGCTGACAGTGGTCATTTCTGTCTGCAATCACGTGGGTGACAGACAGCAGACCCAGGCAGCAGTTAAGGTGGGTGGCAGCCACTGTTTCTCTACTGAGACAACTTCTTGACTTGTCTAAACCTCAACAAAAGGGTGGCCGGGTTGAAGGGAGCCGAGGGTATGACCAGATGAGTGGTTGATTCATTCATTCCTTCAATATGTATTTACAGAGCACCTACTATGTGCCCGGTCCTGGGGATGCAGCCGTGGACAAAACAGATGTGGTCTCTACCTTTGTAGATTTTATGACTAGTGGCCAGTATAGGGGAAGGGCCTGGGGGACTTGGGGTGGGGGACCTGAGGGAGATGGGGGCAGAAGGATCCAGAGATGAGTTAGGCCAAGCGCCTTCAGAGTCCAGAGGAAGGAGGACCAAGATCAGCCAACAGGTCTATAAGGCAGAGGCTGGAGAAAATCTCAAGTGAATTTCAAGGGTCAGAGCGTGGTGGAGTGGAAGGGCCTGAGAGCACGATGAGGAGGGCAGTGAGGGGAGAAGTAGTGACCTGCCTGAGACTTGCTTTTGGTGGCCGCTGGCTGCTGGCACAAGTGGGTCCACTGCCCTCCAGCCTCGGGAGAGCCCCCATGCCAGGTGCCAAGCCATCCAGCCCTGCTCTGCTTTACCCCGTGCAGGCCAGGAACTTCAGGCTCCAGGTTCTGGAACAAAAACCGATGGGCTGAGATCCTCCTGCTCTGAGCATGTCTCTGGTCTCCCGTTAGGAGGGACGTGGAGGCACCCGTGTGGAGGACGAGGCATTTCAGGCCGCAGTGTGGGACAATGTCACCGCCACTCTGCAGGGCGGGCGTGGCCCTGAGCAGCTCTTCCAGCTGGCCAGGTCTGTGTCATCCGTGCTGGACTAGCAGTGCCAGGGGCCGGGCTCCAGGCAGCCGCTGAGAGTGGACGCCAGACAGAAGGTGCTCCTGATGGACTCCTTTGTCCCTTTGCTGGGGCCCTGGGGTCTGTACGCAGCCATTCGGGGTGGGCAGTGGGGTCCACGGATCTGTGGAGAAGTCTTTGGTGTCTCCCGAGTTGTTGATGTCACCTCCCTCTTCTGGTCCTTTCAGTGAGTGACATAGGATGAAGGAAGCCTGCTTTCTCTGCTCAGCCTCACGGAGCCACAGGTTTCCAGGGCGGGAGGGAATTTAGAGGGTACCACTCCAGTCTCTTCCTACTAAAGAGGATGAAACCGAGGCCCAGAGGAGGAAAGGGACCCCATCTTGGTCATACGGTTAATGGTTTGATGTTGTCCCAGCTCTGTCATTTACCATCTCTATTGTCACAGGCCTGAATCTCTCTAAGCCTCAGTTTCCCCACCTGGAAAACAGGGACAATAATAGTATTTTCCTCATAAGGTTGTGGTGAATGTTAAGAATTACATTCACTGTAGCTGTGGGTCAAATCATATGAAATTGCCAACATTCAACCAGTTTTAATCCACAAAAATGGCCATTCCATGTATTAAAACCTAGCATTAGAAACAACTCTGGCAAAAGGTATGATTACTTCCTCTCCCAGTGTGTGCTCCCAGGCATGCTACCTGCGTGCACGACACACAGCATCACACCTGCTGGGCACGGAGGACAGAAGACAGGCTCCTCTGGTTCCTGAAGGGTTTGCCTGAAAGTCCTCAGCATGGTGCAGAGAATGTGAGCAGCTTTCCCGGGTCCACATTTCCAGTAGGTGGTGAAGACAGGAGCAAACCCATGTTCGCTCTTCCCCCGTCCACCTCCAGCCCTCTCACCGCAGCCCCTTCCTTCACCTAGTTCCCCCACTCCCACCTCCCCCGCCCCCACACCCCACCTGGCTCTCATTCACCCTGAGCATGACTTACAGCAAACTACCCTTTGGATGCCCTGGGGTCCTAAGCACACAGACTGCACAGCCCGAAGCAAGGTCTTCTCATGAAACACCAGAGTCCTGTCGGGAGACAGATGTCAAGCTCTAACTGGGCAATGGAGAAGATTTTAAGACGGGCTCTGTTGAGAAAACTGGGGGTAAGGTCTCAGAAACAAACGAGAGAGAACACAGGACCCCAGGGGCTCACCCTGAAGTGACCAGCATCCTCAAGGGGTAGCTACGCGTGGAGGGGGCTCCCTGATAGGAGCGGTGGCTTTGAAGGATGAGGCAGGAAACCCCGGCAGGGAGGGCGCCGGGAGCAAAGCTTCCAGCTCTCTCTCCTCCTGCCCTCTCATCTCCCGCTGAGTGAATCCATGGGCCAGAGGCTCAGCAGCCAGTGACATCTCCATGAATGCAGCCTCCAGGATGGTGACCAAGGATGGGGAAGAGCTGCAGAGGCAAACATGAGATTATCCATTACCTGACTTTCCTTCCAGAACGTTCTGACAGGAGTCCCCTCATAGGGCTATTCTTTCCTCCATCCAAGCCATGCCCTGAATGGAAGCCTGGCTGCACCCTGAGCTGTTGGCAGACATGCTCAAACTCTGCAGCTGCTGTGAACGACTGTTAGACGGTTAGAAGAGTGAGTTGTGAGTAGCAAGCAGGACGGGAGGGTAAGAGGGATTACTCACCTCTGTCTGTGTTCTTCCAGATTGTTGCCATGAGCCATGTCTGGCCATGTACATTTAAATTAAAATTAATTTTAATGAAATAAAGTTAAAAATTCAGTTCTCTGGCTGCACTAGCCACATTTCAAGGGCTTAATATGTAGTCACATTTGGTAAGTGGCTATGTTACTGGACAAAACAGGGACAGAACATTTCTATAAACGCAGAAAGTTCGATGGGGTGGTGTTAAAATTATTTTCTTAGGTTTTTCTCTGCCTCAGCCAAAGCCAGCCCCTCTCATTAGGGCTTTGCGGCTTAGAAAGCATGTTCCCCGGAAGCCCCAGGAGGTCTGGCTTAAGGCTGGAGTTGGGGGATGGCTGGAGGGGTTCTTGTCCCCATTGTCCCAAAGGCACACAGGGACCCAAGTCTGCAAAAAGACCTCCCATCCATACTGGGCCAACAAAGTAATCCAATTTCGGAATTTCATGCCAGTTTAGTCACAGTGAGACCCTGAGACACCATTTGTTTTTAAATAATGCCAGATTTTACAGATTTTTTTTTTTGGCCGTGCCATATGGCACATGGGATTTTAGTTCCCTGACCAGGGATCAAACTCAGGCCCTTGGCAGTGAGAGTGCGGAGTCCTAACCACTGGACCGCCAGGGAATTCCCCAGATATTATAGATTTGATTTCAAGATTTGG
The DNA here is from genome assembly GCF_028021215.1 of Eschrichtius robustus. NCBI lineage: Eukaryota > Metazoa > Chordata > Mammalia > Artiodactyla > Eschrichtiidae > Eschrichtius > Eschrichtius robustus. The sequence goes on from NC_090842.1 coordinate 7,830,167, forward strand.
AGAAAGCTTGAGACATCCTGTATTAGTGTCCTCCTGCTGCTATAACAAATAACCATTAACTTTATGACTTAAAACAACACAAATTTATTATCTTACATTTCTGGAGGTCAGAAGTTTGAAATGAGTCTCACTGGGCTAAAACCAAAGCGGTGGCGGGGCTGTGAACTGTCTGGAGGCTCTAGAGGAGAATCCACCCATTGGCTTTTCCAGCTTCTAGAAGCTGCTCACATTCCCTGCTCCATTTTCAACACCAGCATCTTCAAATCCCGACCCCTCTCCCTCTGTCCCTCTCTCCCCATCTCCATCTCCCTCTCCCTCTCCACCACCTCTGCCTCCATCATCACATCTTCTCTGACTCTGACCCTCCTACCTCCCTCTACTAAAGGCCCCTGTGATTACATTGGTCCCAACTCGTTAATACAGGATACTCTCCCCATTTCAGAATCCTTAACTTAATCAAATCTCCAAAGCGATTCTGCCGAAGTGCCTTTTGTCATGTGAGTAACATATCCATAGATTTCAGGGATTAGGATGTAGCTATCTTTGGGAGGCTATGATTCTGCCCACCACACATCCTAGGAGACAAGAAGAGGTCTACCGGCTTTGGAAAACCCCACAGGAGCCTGGTCACCTTCTCAGACGCCACATCTTTCTGAAACAGCTTCATCAAGCCACTGGAATCACATTTCCTCTCCCCACCTTCCTATGTCTATGCCAAGGTCAGAGAGCGTATCCTCTCTGTCTGCGGGGTCACTGCCTGCGGTCAACGCCACCTTGGGGGACATGCAGAAGGTGCAGGAGCTGGCCGAGGTACTGACAGAGGCGACCCGCCGCAGTGAGGAGCTCACACCCTTGGCCCAGGTGAGTAGTTCCCACCCGCTGAGCCAGGCAACAGGACGTGCACCTCTGCGGTGGGTGGCTGACAACAGACCCCAACCCAGGTCACAGGTCCCTCAGTCACAGGGCCCCCAAGACTTCTGCCTTCTTGTTTCCAAGGCTCCCACATGGGCAATGCCAAGGGAGGGAAGGTGCCCCTCTCACAGCCCTGTGTCTCCCGCTGCTTGTGATGGCCTGTGTGCTCACACACCTCACTCCCCCGCCAGCCGGTGCACACCTGAATCTAACTAATCATTGGGTGGCCAAGGGTGTGTCCAGATGCTGCTGCTGACCCGACCATGGCCCCCACTTGAGTGCACTGCGATGTCCAGCTGCCAGCTCTTGCCTTTCTTTGCCTGGGGGCCTTCTCTGACCTCCCCTCCAGAGTCCACTCTGCCTGCCCACATGGCAGGTTGGACATGTCAGGGGGTCAATGCAGTTCTCAGTGACTAATGCGCTGGGGTACAGATACCCCGTCTCCCCCGTTCCTCTTGGTGGAGACCTCCCAAGTAGGACTGAGCCCCAGGTAAGTGGCTTGATCACACCCCCTGGACGGGCCTCCTACCCTTCCCTGTCTCACTTCCCCATTCTGCTTCCAGTGTTTCCTGGGATTATCTCCAAATAAATGACTGTTTGTCAAATTCTTGCCTTAGGGCCTGCTTCTTGGAGAACTCAAATTGAATCACCACGTTCCCAACGTTGTGGCAGCCAAATGTCAATAAAGAAGCCATAAGCAGTAAAGGGGAGAGCTGTCTTGGCTCTGCCCCACCCACTCTGTCAGGAGGTTGTCCCCCTCACGTTCCTGGTCCTGGAGCCTGCTATGCTGACCTTTATTTCTGGGACCCTGATCACCCTAATATCATACTTCCCACTTACACATCCATTTGCTCATGCATCCCTTCTATGCACATACATCTATACATGTACATATACATCCATCTCTCCACCCTTCCACTCATTTATCCATGCATTAATTTTTTCATTCATTCAACAAGTGCTCCCCAGATGCCTAGTATGTGCCAGGTACTATGCAACTCATTGAAAATTCATCAGCAAATCACATAGACGTGGCCTCTGCCTTCATGGCACTTTTAGACAACTGGGCCTGCCAGTTACTAAACCATTTCACAAATACATATATAATTACAAAATTGGAATAAGTGCTATGTCCATCCATCCAGCCAGCCAGCCAGCCAGCCTGCCAGCCAGCCAGCCAGCTAGCTATCTCCAGTCAGTGAATGTTTACTGAATGCCTACTATGTGCTGGGCATTGTGCAAGGCACTCTGGGAAAGATCCAGAGATGCATGAGGCTAGTGTCCTGAAAGAACTTAGCACGTGATAGGGAAGGAACACCTGGCCTCAAGTCAGCGACACAGGCAGCTTGTGTGATGGGCCCAGCCCAGATTTTCCCTGGCTTGAGCCCCCACCTTGCACAAAACCACATACGCACACTCATTCATGCTCAGATACTTATACTCCCACACCCTCAAACCACATTCACTCAGACACACATTCACACACTTACACTCACACATACCCACTTACACTCACATATACACACACTCAAATACTTACGTCCACACACAGCCCCCTCAATACACACATAAACACTCACATTCACGCACGTACAGTCACACACCCGTCAGACGTAACACATACACGCACGCACAATCTGTGCACTGATAGGAACTCTGCACAAACGTCCAGCCCTCCTGCTCCTCACGCCTGCCTTGGCTTCAGCGAGGCCACATCGTCACCCAAGGGTTTGGGTTGCATGGGGAGTGGAGTCTGAGCCCAGGTGACCCCATGCGATGGCTCTGCCTGTGACTTTCCATTTCCCCACGAATAAGACCTGGGCTGTGGGCAGATGTCAGGGTCCAACGGAGCAGCACGGACAGGGGCATAGTGAGCCCTGCCGTGACCCCGGCGCCTCCCCTTATCAGTGCGTGGCCTCCACAAGTCATCACTCTCTCTGTGTTTCTGTCTCCCCGTCTGCCAAACAGGGGTTGTAAAGCACCTGCTGGCAGAGGCTGGAGTCTTCTAAGTGCTTACTCTTGGCTCCCTACAGCACCTGGTGCCCAGTAAAGGGCCTTCCATCATGGTCTCCGCCTTGCTCCTCTGCCCTCTCCCCGTCCCTGCCAAAGGGCACACTAGCCTGGCGGCAGTAGCCAGAGGTGGTATACGGACACCAGTCCACAGCAGTGTCCCCTGTTTCCTTTTCCAGACAGCCATAGTGTCCCAGCTGCTGGGAGCTGTGGGGCACATGCAGGCCGCCGTCCTGCCGGGGGGACTGCCCGGGGGCCTTCCAGCCACGCTGGCCGCCCCCTCCATCTCCGTGTACACAAACAGGTAACCGGCTATACTGTGGTATCCCCTGACCTGGCTCATGCCACATCCACATCCCAAGACCCTGTGACAGGCAGAGCCCAGGAGACCTGCCTGGCAGTGGGGGAGTGATGGGACCTAAAGTGGAAAGGGCTTTTCACCAAGAGAAGGTCCCCGTGTTGGGTGTCTGTGCAGCACAGGAAGGGAGGTGGTGAGTGCCATGCTAGTGTCAGAGCCACGCATGTGTCCCGAGAGACGGGTCACGGTGGGCTGTGCAGGTGAGGGGGCAGAATGAAGTGGACTAGCCCACTTTTAACCTCACCCGGAGTGTGTCTGGCAAGCCTGCTGCTCCGTGGACCTGTGGGGATTCCAGAGGCACTTGCCTTGGGAGTTTGTCCGTGGAGCTCCTGCCTACCTCTCACTGAGCCCTCCTGCAGTACCTGGGGATGGCCTCCCCCTTCCATCCCTCCCCCTGACAGTCGTGGGCTGGACGACGCTGCAGGCACACTGAGAGCCCCGGCACCGAGCACCCTCCCTTGGTTCCTCCTGCCAGGGCTGCACTCCTCGATCCCAGGGGCAGTTTCCCAAAGCAGCATCCTGATCAGCACCAGGAACCGAAACCAGACCCCCAGGCTACTCAGATGTGATGAGGTCAAAGGCCAGTAAAGATGGTTTTATGGGAGCCCATGACATCAGAGGTCAAGTAGGTAGGGGAGGTAAGTCTGGAGAAATGTCTACAGCCAAGCTCATTTACTCATTCAACAAAATATGTACTGACCACCATCACGAGCCAGGCGCTGCTCTAGGCACTGGGGTGCCACAGTAGGCAAAGCTGGCCACAGCCCTGTCCTCATGGAGCTGCCAGCCCAGAGTGGAAACATTGGCTGCCTTTTATGCTGCTCCTACTGATGCAAATATTCAGAACTATCTACAGGGATCACAAAAGAGCCGCCCACTCTGATGCTAAAGCCGGGATCCCTGTAGAGCAAGAGGTGGGCAGGTCTTCCTCTGACTCTGACCTTCTCCCCTCTCTCCTGGCACCTCTGTTCTCACCTTGTGGAAAGAATACAGCCCCGGAGTTAGCGAGGCTCCCCTGTGCACGTTGCTGCTGCCAGCTCTGCGACCTTCACCCTGCCCGCTGCCCCCTCCCTTGGCTCCATGGAGGACGGTAGAGTGCCTGTGGACATAAGGGTAACAATGGAAGGAACCTCCTTGGGAACAGCCCTTTAGAGTTTGCAAAGCACCTGCACATATATTTGCTCATTTATGTTGATAACAACCCTGTCAATTATGGAATTATTATGCCCATTTTACAGGTGAGGTTCAGTGACTTGCCTGAGACCACAAGCAAAGTGGCAGAGCTGGGGCTCAGACCCAGGCCTCTGACTCCCCAGTCCATCCTCTTTCCACTGTGTTGTGGAATTTCTCCAGCAGCCCTGGTTTAATTAGTCATTGGAAATTAAGCTCTTCAGACTTTGTTCCATAGCTAGGAAACAGTAAACTCAGGGCTCTTTCCATTCCCAAATTAGGGCACCTCTGACTCTCTGCTCCTTGAGCCTCAGAGAAAGCAGACAAACTTCTTTCTCTTAGAGACTTGCTGGCTTTGCAGGAAGAAAGGCTCAGACTGTTTATAGCCCAGTAACTGCTCGGCTGTAACAAGTCCGATTGGGTCTCTAGGCCCAGCTTTCTGAAGCCACAACCCTGAAAGGGAGACACATACCAGGACAGACAGCAGCAGCTAAAGGCGGGGCCCTCCCAGTCACCCCACAGGGCAAGAGCCACTTGTCCATCCCATCTTAGGAAACCTCATCCTTCCCACAGGGACCTAGTCACCTTCCGGCCTTTGGGGCCCTTGGCTGACACTCTTTGCTCCTGGTTTCAGATGATGAGTTTCCCAGAGAACCCACTCCCAGCCTGAAGTCACTTCGACGTCAGCGAAACTGCTGGTGGCCTCTCTCTGTCAGCCCTGGTGGGCAGCTCATCCCTGTGAAGAATCTGTCGGAGAATATCGAGGTGGACTTGGGGCGCTCTCAGAAGTCAGGAAGTGCTTCTGTCTTCTTTTTCAACTTGGTCAGGACCAAAAGTTGGTCGGTTATGGAAAAAAAGAAAGATTAAAGAAGAGAATCATTAAAAATGATCTTCACCCTCCCTTAAGCGTTGTATTTTAACGTAAAACTATAAATGTACGTCATTATCAATCTTAAGGTGTACAACTGAAAGTTTCTTTAAATCTGTTGATTGGAATTTTAATCATCTTCACTACATAAATCATAGTTAGATTTTCTTTAAAGTGAATAAAAAATGTAGGCACACTGGTACAATACAAGTTCAGATTCTTTTGAGATTTTAATGACTTTCTTCCCAATCTTCTACAGTTTTCTCATCAGTGACTAATTCAATAACAATTTGTCCCCACTCATCTTTGAGTCTTCTCAAAGCCTTCAACTTAAGTTTTTATGCAAATAGTTCTTTTACACTCCTACTTTGTCAACTTATCACTCTATGAGAGCTATCATCAAAATGGACCCTTACGATCACCAGTACAATGGACGTTAGCAAGTGTGGGATCAGACACAACTGTCTATTGTTGAGCATACAGCCTGACAGGTAGGAGGGGCTGCCAGAATTACTAGAGAGGAGATGTCGTAGGTTGTGTTCCCTGGAAGCCGGCACTGAGAAGGTGTTCGTGGTGCAAGATGCTTGCTAGAGATCAACGCCTGTGGAGAGTGAAGAAAGAAAACAGGATTGGACAGAAGTCAGACTACAATCCAGACTCCACAAAGGCTCAGTCAACCCAGAGGGGGCTCTGCAGCAAGTAGCAGCCACCAGGGCTCTAGCAATCGTGTTTGCTATCTTCTGTATGTTATGATGTTTTGATATCTTAAAAATCTTGCTGGCGGGGAGAGACTGCCCTTCCCAGGGCCGGCCAGCTCTCAGAGAGAGCAAGGGCTCTGCCAGGGCACACCTTTCATGTGAAAACCAACCAGTCCTGAGTCTATACCCCAACCACCCCCTTTATCTCACTCACTCACCAGGCCAATATTCAAGCTCTGCCCCAAATCATCCCAGGGCCAGGTACCAACTAGAGACCAGCCTTATAGCCAAAGTCTGCTGGAATTATTCAGACTGGCCAATCCTAAGCTGTTTTCTATGCCCTGTCTTGCCTTTCCTGTGGAAACCCCAGTAAAGCTGTGGACTAGGCTTTCCCCCTTGCCTGCTTCTGCATCCTGACCGAGTGCTTCCCCTGTGGCCCTGCCTGCTGGCATGGCAGGTCCTCCGCTCCTAGGAAATATAAGTAATAAATTCTTCACGGCAGACCCTGAAGGAGCTGAGAGCTGGAGCCTGTCTGATGACCATACTCCCTGTGACTGGGTAGGAGGTCCTTCCTGGAAGGAAGAGCTGGGTGGCATATTCCTGTGTCTACCGTAGAGGGCCACCAGGAGCAAATAAAAAGTGCATGGTGGGCATTAATCAGTCTGTTTTTAAAAGGGGATGGAGGGCATCAGTTAATCTGGAGAGCTGATTAAATGGAGAGTGGTTGTGAGAAATTCTAACGTAAGAGTAAAAGCAGAGGAATAGCAGCAACTAATTGTTGAGCGCTATTGTGTATCTGGCACTTGACTCAGTATTTTGTATATGATAACATTTTGAATAATCACCATGAGTCTATGTATTCTACTGATGACAAGAAACTGAGGCTCAGGAATTCCCTGGCGGTCCCGTGGTTAGGACTCCGTGTTTTCACTGCTGAGGGCTTGGGTTCGATCCCTGGTCGGGGAACTAAGATCCCGTAAGCCGCGCAGTGAGGCCAAAAAAAAAAAAAAAGAAAGAAAAGAAAAGAAACTGATGCTCAAAGTGGTCTGTTAATTGGTCAGAGGTCCCAGAGTTAATATAGGGCAGAGCCAAGATCAAAGAGAGATCTCTGTGCCTCTGCGGCCTGTGCTCCTAACTTAATCTTACTTGTTCTACTCTTTGATCAACACCACCACTAGCTCATATGCCACCTTTGTGCAAACTAGAAAGATGCACCCTTGTGCACTTTCTGTGCAGATGCAGCCCCAAGCTGCGGTGAACAGCTTGATGAGCACAGGCTGAATAAAGGTCCCCAAGCTATCCACATCCTCATCCCTGAGCCGTGAATATGTCACCTGACATAGCAAAAGGGGACTTTGCAGATGTGATTCAAGTTAAACATCCTGAAATATAGAGATGATCCTGGGTTATCTGGGTGAGCCCAGTGTCATCAAGAGGTCCTTATAAGAGGCAGGCGGAGGGGGAGTTGACTCCAGAAAAGGAAAAGGTGATTTGATGACAGAAGCAAGAGGTTGGGTGATGCAAGGAGGGGTCATGAGCCAAAGGACTGCAGGCACCTCCAGAAGCTGGAATACGCAAAGAAGTGGATTCTGCCCTGGAGCCTCCAGAAGGAACTAGCCCTGCCAACTGCAGGGCTGCAAAACCTGTGAGACTGGTTTTGGGCTTCTGGCATCCAGAACTGTAAGAGAATAAATTTGTGTTGTTTTAAGCCACCAGGTTTGTGGTCATTTGTCACGGCAGCCCCTGGAAACTAGTGGAAAGAGCAGAGCGCAGGGTGGATTTCAGGTCCCCAGGGGCTCACCCTGCCCAGCAGCCCTGACGCTCACTGGCATTCCCGTCCTGGCACACCCTTGATTTGACTGTTTCTGATGACAGATCCTGCTGCCTCGGCTTTCAGAAAGACACAGTGAGCCAACTGTGTTGAACCTGACCAGACCTGAAGCTCTGTGGGTGAACCTGGCTTCAGGGGGCGTGGCTTTGGGGATCCAGCTGCACTGCAGACCTGACATCCCACTCGGGCTCAGCCTGGGCTACGGCTAGCACCCCAACGAGACCAGCTACAATGCCCAAGCTCACCTCCTGCCAAAGGCTGCTCCAGGTAGTCCCAGCACTGAGCCAGTTTCTTGAGCTGCTTCCTGGCAGATGTGACCAGCTTAAACCTTGAGAATCAGGGCCATAGGGAAAAAGAAAAAAAAGAGAAAAAACACTTGCTACATTCAGTGCGTATTTTTGTTGGTGGTATTATTACTATTATTAGGTGATATTAGGTGAACACTTATTATATGCCCTGAAGAAGCTGACAAGCACTCACAGAAATGAACTCATTACAATCCTCATAATAGCCCTTGGGGATGAAGATGAATGAAATTTCTACTTTTCAGATAAAAACAGAGAGGTTAAGTAACTGGTCCAAAGTCACACAGCCAAGAAGGGACAGAGTCAGAATTTGAGCCCTGGTCAGTCTGACTTGGCAGCCGTGCTCAGCACCCTGACTTGGGAGTGCCTCTTCTTCCATGCTCCTGGTCTCAGGAGGAGAGAGTACTCCTAGGACATCGGGGCGGCCATCAGGATCGGATTCCCTGCCAAGGCATCTTGGTGCCCCTCTCCCATCATGCTAGTCCAGTTTCCATGAGGCTTCAGACTGACCCAGATCCCCCCTTCCTGCAGATGGGCTGTCCACATGGATCCTGAGCCCAGAGGACCTGCATTTTGGAGAAGGCATCTACTACCTGACTGTGATCCCCCAGTCTGACCTGGAGCCGGCCCCCGGCAGGGACTTCACAGTTGGCATCACCACCTTCCTGTCCCATTGTGTGTTCTGGGATGAGGTCCAGGGGACTTGGGACAACTCCGGGTACCAGGTAAGGAAAGGGAAGCAAAGAAGAAGGTGGTAGAGCTGAGACTCAAACCCAGGTCTGTCCCCAGAGCACAAGCTCTAAGCGACGTGAGGCACTGCTTCTCCAGAGCTCACAGAGCCCTTGGAGGCATGTGGCCCTACTAATTGCAATCAAATCCCTGTCTCAGGGCAGCTCAGCTCTGCCTCCAAGGATCCAAGCCCATGACACTGTCCTGGTGACAGACATTGGCTCTGAGGCCATCAGAAGCCATCTCTGAGGTATCAGTGTCCCCCTTCCTTCTTCCATGCCTTTGCATATGCTGCTGTCTCCCCCAGGACACCCTTCTTCCCTACCCCGCCTGAAAAACTCCCATTCACCCTTCGATCTCCCAATCCAATGCCACCTTCTTTGGGTGGCAGATGTTTGCAGTCTCCCTCTGTTGCACTTCCATACCCTCCCCAAGAACAGCCACCTCCACATCTAGTTGAAATTTGTCACACACCTGTCTCCATCCCCTACACCATATACCTTCTTTCATTCATTCTACAAATATTCACCAGGTGCCAGGCCAACTGATAGGGATACAATGATGAGAAAAACCAGTGAGCTTTCAGTCTAGCAGAGGACACAGACAAGAAGCAAATGGCACATATGTCCAATGACAACAGTCATAAGTAGTGTAAGAAGCCAGGTCCCAGCAGAGCCACAGAAGGGGACTTAAAGCCAAGCTCCTTCCGGGTTTGTTTCTGCTGCATCTTTGGCTTCCTTGTCAACTCCTGCTTCCAGCTGTCACACATAGGGAGCCCCCCCCAAAGTGCCAAGAAGAGACGAAGGCACGTTGAGATGTCCAAGAGACAGTGGGTCCCCCACACCTGAAGCACAGGTCTTTGTACCTCGTGAACGAGACCCTGGGTGTGCTGCAACCTTTTAGGGTCCTTGCTACCAAAAGCTTGTCCGATCCCCACGTTGCTGGCAGAATACCCGCTGCAGGCTGCCTTCCGAGGCCGGGGGCTCAGAACAGGATGGTGCAGGGGCTGGCGGCTCGGCTCTGCCATCAAACAGACTTGGGTCCAATCCCACGTCATCAGTACTTGCAAGGTGACCTTGGACAAGGCACCCCACCTCTCTGAACTTTCCCATCTGCAAATGGGGATAAAGGATGGCTGCCACTTACCACAGGGTGGGACCTAGACGAGGTTAGGGGTATAAAGTACTTAATGTGGTGCCTGGCACATAGTAGGTGCTCCACAGATTAAAGTGATTGCTGTGTTAGACACTCTGAGCATAGAGGAGACAAAACTATATAAAATGGAAATCAAGGAAAACAATGGACATAGGATTCTGCATGTAGTTGGGTTGAGGGGGAGCATGGGGACAGATTGGGGGAGGACCACTTAGCTAAACGTAACTTATTGGAAAGTTCCTAGCTTTTGAGTGGAGTCCTGGGTTCCCAGGTGCTTATTATGTTATTAAGAATATACAGCTACTAATGCACACGTACACGAATGTGGGGTGTACAAAAGAATGTGGGAGTTGCGTTACAGTGCCAAAATTATATTAACCCAATATTGTGTACCTGATGCTCATTATAGATATAGATGTTGATACAGATATAGATGCTGATACAGATATACAGAGATCATTGAGGAACCATAAATAAGTGAATGGGGAAAAAAATAAGTAAATGGGATCACCAAGTTTGGATGGAAAAACACCACTGTATTCTCAAAATAACTAAAGAAAGTTCCAAATCTGTAAACTGCAGACCTTATCGGGGTGGGTAAATGCAGAATTATTGCAAGGGGTTTGAGAACTGCATTCTTATTTATACATTTTTCTTGAAGGATACTAAAGGTGAAACTACTGTCACAAGGGGATCTCATGAAAATTTTCTGGTCTTTCCAGATTAATTTATGGTTTTCAAAAGGACTCTCATGCTGGAAAAGACTGGGAAAGCCACTGTCCTCCAAGTCTTTGTGAAAACCCAGGAGGGCAAAGGTGTTAGGCATAAATCAGGTCTGGTCCCTGGGCTCCCAGCACTGAGATGGTCTTGTCACTGGTACTTGCTTGGGCTTCTTCTTTTGAACCAACCCCACCCCTCCTGGGTGTGCCAAGGGTTCCCGTAAGACCCACAGCTGTATGCCAAACGCTGACCAGGATTGGGAAACAGTGAGCAAACATGGAACTAAGACCCATGTGAAATCTGTCAATAAAGCAGTTGACGCCATAGCTGTTGGAGGGGTCAGCCTCTCTCGGTGGCTCGTTAAAGGTAAAAGAATTACCTGCTGGGCATGTTTGGGCTGCTGCGGGCTCTTCCTCACCAGATGCTGGGCACAGAACTTTCCGCATGCCAGTATTTTCTGTTGCCTCCTACCTTACCACCTCGTTGTGGACCCTGGAATGAAAAGGTAGTGCTGGGTTGTGGGTTTGAATTAAATCTTTACCCACCAAATGGCCCTGGGTGGATTGCAAGCTGGCTGGGGGCTTTAGGGAAGGCCTGCCCTGCCTCATCCCTGTCTCCTCCCTCCCCCAACCGCATTCCCCACACCACCAGGGACCTTGTGCCCAAGTTCCACCTACACACCCCGTTTCCCCACATTTTGCCACCCTTGTGCCCAGGGATGGCCACAGCAGTAGCCAGTCCTCCACAGAAGGACGATCCTGAGGAATGGGTCTGGGCAGGCCCTGTAACAGGGAATTCTGAGGTCCAGGTCCCCAAACCACCATCTAAAAGTGGGCGTCCCAGGGCCAGGACTAGGTAAGGCAAGTGAGGCATCTAGAGTGCAAAATTTAAGGGGGGGATCTTTCCTGGGGTCACCTAGGACCTCGCCCTAGTCCTGGCTGAGTGGTATGTGTTGTGGTGGGCATGCCCCGCCCCGCCCCCGACTCCTCATCCTGTGCAGAAGGGCGCAGCCTAAGGATGGCTAGACTGGGACTCTTCAAAGCAGGAGCCCAGGACGGGGGGCCGCAGGTGCCTCGATCTAAGGTGGGTAAAATTTAGAGAATTTTTTCCTGGTGCTGAGACACCAGCTTAGGATTTAAATATCTGTCCTTCCCTTTTTCTTGCATGGCCCTGCCCCAGCATGAATGGCCACTGAGAAGTTACTGAATGTCCATTAAAGCTCTAATCGTTCTCACTGCAAAAAAAAAAAAAAAAAAAAAAAAAAAAAAAGTCCCCAGTTTGCCCAGGACTAAGGGGGCTTTCAGTTTGAGAAGCAGGAAAGTCTCTGGCAATCTGAGATGAGTTGGTCACCCTGAATGTCCTCTCAGCACCTTGCCCATTGCCTGGCCTGGAAGTAGCACCCAACAAACACCTGCCTAGTGAAGGAGCACCCGGTGGGAGAATGTAATGTAAGGATGCACACCAAATGTGTGATAACGGCTGCTTTTGGAGGCTGGCAGACAGAAGGGACTTCAATTTTACCCGTAATACTTCTTACCTAAAAAAGGCAAAGCAGACTGGCAGGATGGACACAGTTGCTCACTGAGAATGACAGGTGCAAAGATGCTTATTATAAACATTATTCTCTGCATTTTAAAATTAATTTTTAACTAAGTAAAAAAGCCCAAAGGAATCCTCAAGCTGGTCTCCCAGCAGTCTCCCCAGCCCCTCCCCAGGACAGTGGCCACCCCTCACAGTTCTCCTCCCTTGAGCTCGAGCGGGCGGGGATGTGCTCCCTGAATACTCCTACCAGGGCCTCTTTGGGGCTGCAGGTGGGACCACGGACCATCCCCTCCCAGACACACCGCCTCTGCAACCACCTCACCTTCTTTGGAAGCACATTCCCGGTGATGCCCAATGCCGTGGACGTCCGCCAGACTGCTGAGCTCTTTGCCACCTTCGAGGACAACCCTGTGGTTGTGACCATCGTGGGCTGCCTCTGTGTGGCCTACGTGCTGGTGGTGATCTGCGCAAGGAGGAAAGACGCTCAGGATCAGGCCAAGGTGAGGTTGCACAGTCCCCGGGAGCAGGAGGGAGGAGCAGGGGTGTCCCCTTGCAGGGGCTCCAGGGGATGGAGCCCAGGTGGGGAGCTGAGGGGCCAGCTGCAAATCCAGGCCTTGACCCCTGGAGTCATCTCAGGTAAGCTGGCCGCTCAGCTTCTTGACCAGTAAAATGTCCTTGTTCATCAAAGTATCAGGAGGAGTATGAAACTGACCTCTTATTGAGAATTTACTATGTGCCAGGTATTAACCCCCATTTAATGCTCACGATAGCCCCAAGGGGAAGGTACTGTGTTGAGAGTCCCCAAGACCACCCTCGAGTTCAGTGATTTGCTAGGACTCACAGAACTTAAAAAAGCCACTATCCTTAGGATTATGGTTTATTATAGTGAAAATGGTGCAAATTAAAATCAGCAAAGGAAAGGGTCCAGGAGAGATCAGGCAAGAGCTTCTAATATTCCTCTCCCAGTGGAGTCCTAGGGACAGATGAATTCTTCTGGCAATGACGTGTGATAGCACATGTGAAGTACGGCCAACCAGGAAAGCTCCCCTGAGCCTTGGTGCCCAGGGTTTTCTTGGGAGTAAGTCCCACAGGTATGGAGCCTGCATGACTGACTTTAGTTAGTCTCCAGCAGCCACTGCTCCCCATCCCTGCCCAGGTCAGACTGATAGAGCGTGGCCCAAAGCCCTCACCACAGATCACATCGTTAGCACATACTGCCTGAGGTGGCCCAAGGCCCCACGTAGTCAGACACTCTTATCATGCAGGCTATTTCAAGGACTTAGAGGTTATCTTCCACGAGCTGGCCAAAACCAGTCTATCCTTTGGAATGTGTGGGGTTTGGATAACCCAAGCCTGCTGAATTCACCCTTTACTGCACAGCACCTCTATCATTTTACAGAGGAGGCAAGTGAGGAGCAGAGAGGGCAATTAACTAGTCCAAAGCCACCTCCCTCCCAGGGGCCAGAATTCAAACCCAGATCTGCCTGACGATAAGTCAGGTCTGAGGATAGAAACGAGACCAAACAATAACCATTTGTGCAACCAATTGTGACAACAAAGTTCTGATTATTTTTCTGATACAGGCATCATATCTGACACATAGTAGCCTTCAATAAACATTCATGAGTGACTGAGCACACAAACGAATACAAGGATGCATTGTCACAAAGCTCTGAAACTTTCAACATTCCCTACTGTCCCTATACACAGCAATACTTCTCAGGGTGTTAGGATGGTATGAAACCTAAAAAGATAATAGTTGCCCCATTTATCCTGCTGTCTTTGATTTGCCCAAGGGATTTAACATTAATACGTTAAGTCCCTCAGCTTTAGGTTGATTCCTGGGAAGCAGACTCTGAGATGGAGTTAAGTATGCAGGGTGTTTATCAGGGAGTGCCTGGGATCAGCCCCTGGGCAGGGAGGGAAGGAGGCAGGATGGGCAGGGGGAGAAGTCAAGCTGGGATGCAGCCCACTGACAGCTGGGTGACCCCTTGGGGAGCTCTATAACTGTCCTGAGTTGGGTTGAGAAGCCCAGGTCTTGATCTTGGGCAATGCATCAATCTGTTCTTAGATATCGGCCTCTCCAGGATGGGGCATGACTTTGACAGAGGAGACTCTTGCATCCCTGGCCACACCACCTCGGCAACTGGGAAAACAGCCCTCCATTGACAGGAGATCTGGGCAGCTCATCACAGAGCGCTCTGCAGCCTCTGACCAACTCCAGCTATTTATTTTCTGCTAAAACAACTTAACATTCATTCCTTCTAAATTCCCTTAGAGGCACAATCTGGTTACCAAGGTTATGAGGAATTATTTATGAACAGAGTTTGCATTCATCAGCTCAAGCATCAAACATTCTCAGCTTAATACCAAGTTCACTTCCAATTTGACTACTTTGGGTGATATTTAATACTGAATGTACTTTTTTATTTTAAAAGTTTGGTTTTCACTTAAAACCCTGCTGTTGTAAAGAACAGTTCTCACCTGATGGAATGAATCAATAGCATACATAGTTTTGCTTTCCCCCTTTAATTGTCATGAATGCCCGACTCACCCTTGGCTGCTGTGCGGTGGATGAACCCACCAAGCAGAGCCCTCCTAATGCCATCCTTCTGTCCAGGTGAAGGTCACAGTGCTGGAGGACAATGACCCCTTTGCCCAGTACCACTACCTGGTGACAGTTTATACCGGACACGGGAGGGGGGCAGCCACTTCCTCAAAGGTACCTGACCTGCAAGACACCTCGGTTGATCCGCACGTCCCACTCAGCAAAGCGCTTGCCAGTCCGTTGTTGAGTTACGTTAGCCCAGTGGATTCTGTTGTACGGTTTTTTCACTTTTGCTTTTTTTTTTTGAGAAAAGTATCTTTTTTGCCAGACAAAATAACACCCTAAGCCCCAATATTTAAAAATATAAAGGAGGAGTGGATTAAGGGAGAGTTGGGGTCTGGTACTGTACTCACTGGTCTTCTCATTTAACCCTACTAAAAAATAATTCAGACAGCTGGTTACCTGCACGCAAATGTGCTCACATATGAAGAACAGTCAGTAGACTGTTATCAATGAATAAAGGGGAAAACAGAATTTCTAAGAGAAAGGGGAGAAAGGAAAGAAACAAACAATGGCAACCATTTGAAAATGAGCCTTGAATTACATTTTTTAGGAAAACTGATTAGCTGGCATCCATCTGTCCCTGAGAAGGCTGACTAGAGGTAATAAGGACACAATTCCATTTGTTTATGAATTCTCTGAAATCCTTAAGTTTAGCTGTGGAGCATACAGCAGGTTGTCTCTGTCATGTCTCAGCATCCTTAGTTAAGTCTGGCCTCACCCTATCACTCATCAGACTGTAGCATCCCCTGCAGCAGCCTCCAAGCTTCCTTCACTGAAATTGTGCTCCATGGAACACAGTTTGAGAACCACAGGCACTGTGTGTACTGTCCCGGAGAAATCTCCATTGTTTTTTTGTTTTTGTTTTTTATTAATTAATTTATTTTTTGGCTGCGTTGGGTCTTCATTGCTGTGCGCGGGCTTTCTCTAGTTGCGGCGAGTGGGGGCTACTCTCCGTTGCAGCGTGAGGGCTTCTCACTGCGGTGGCTTCTCTTGCTGCGGAGCACGGGGTCTAGGCACGTGGGCTCAGTAGTTGTGGCTCGCGGGCTCTAGAGCGCAGGCTCAGTAGTTGTGGCGCACGGGCTTAGTTGCTCCACGGCATGTGGGATCTTCCCAGACCAGGGCTCGAACCCGTGTGCCCTGCATTGGCAGGCGGATTCTTAACCACTTCGCCACCAGGGAAGTCCCTGTTTTTTAAAAAATGACATTAGGCTCCGTGAGAGCAGGACATGTGTCCACTTACATTTTACTTTTTATTTTAAAAATCTTATTATTTATATCTTATTATTTTTATTTATGTTATTTTTATTTAAATTAAAAAAATTAATATTGCTGCATCTTAGGGCCTCAACCAGCTAACACAGAGTAAGTGCTCAGTAACGATTTGTTGAATAAATGCAGGAATCACTTTCATCCATCTAATGAAACATCCATCCCACTTCCATTTGACACTGAAGAGCTGACCTTACAGGGAAAGAAAGAATGAAAATCTGTGATCCACAGGCCATTTCTCTTCATGGAGAGTTGCAGTCACATTTCAATTGATACTGTCTTAGTTCGGTTCTCCTGGCACAGTGGTTCTCAACTGGTTGGCCCCCAGGGACAGCTAGCAATGCTGGAAGTGGTTTTGGTTGTCACAACTTGGGACAGGAAGAGATGCTCCTGGCGCCTAGCGAGGAGAGGCCAGGGATGGTGCTAAACATCCTGCAGCACACAGGACAGCCCCAGAGCAAGGAAATCATCCGAATGAGAAAGTCTACAGTGGAGACTCTGCTGTAGAAGCCGACTCTGAAACAGGGATTCAAGCACAGGTAGTTGATTTGAGAGGGGATCCCAGGACACCACATACAGGAGTGGGAAGCCAGGTGGGGAAGGGAAGGAACAAATAAGGGGCGCATAATCAAACCCATTACCCCTGTGGGCAACTGCAGCCCAATCCCACTGGGGAACTCTGGAAAACAGTAAGGAATGTGGGCCTCAAAGTCATCCCAGCTGAGGACTAAGTGAACTGGGTTAGTTATCCACCAATCCCACCAGTCATTGGTGGAAAATGGCCTGCAGGGGCCATCAGGTCTCTGCTACCTTCAACCTGCTGCTCTAACAGCCAAAGAAACCCCCAGGGAAAGAGGCACAGCTGCTGGCAGTTGGACATGGGAACCCCACAGTGGTGAGGCTGAGTGATGGATGTCAGTGGAGCATAGGTGTCATCTGCTGTAGTTGGTTTTGGCTCAGGAAATCAGGCATGGTCACCAGCCATCACCGGGATGGCTTCAGAAAAATACAGATTCCTGAGCCCTGTGCCCAGTATTCTTGGTAGGTCTGGAGTGGGGCCTGGGAATATGTATTTTCAAAGTAGTGGGCCATCATTCATTCCTGTCTCAATGCCGGGAACTCTGGGAGGCACTGAGAATATAATTGCTAGGGAGAAAAACCAGTTCTTGCCCTATGGCCCTTTCAAATAAATATTCGAGAAGTTTGAAAAGGTCACCAGGAAGCATTTTATGAGTATAACTCATCTCAAAGATGTGAATGCAGATAGTGTCACCCCTAAATCTTCACACAACTGAAAAATAACTCTGGCAGGTCCAAGATGGGAGGAGAAGAGGTGAAAAGGCCATGCTTTGTTGGGTTTCATTGGTTTTTCAACACCTCCAGTGAAACACGGGGCTCTGTTACCACGTGGAGTTGGTCACTACTGGTCTCTGGATTTCAGGGGACTGTCTCCCTATATGGCCTGGATGGAGAGAGCGAGCCCCACCACCTGTCAGACCCCGACATCCCGGTTTTTGAGCGAGGAGGAGTGGATGTCTTCTTACTCTCCACCCTGTTTCCCCGCGGGAGCTGAGGAGCCTGCGGCTATGGCATGACAACTCAGGGGACCAGCCATCCTGGTGAGTCAGGGGAGGGTAAACCACAAGGACCTACCAAGTGCCAGGTCCAAGGCTGGGCATTGTGCTTTTGCTGCTTTGCTGATCCTCACGAGCCTCTGTGAGACGCACAGAATGGATCCCCATTTCACAGATGAGGAAACCAAGGGTCAGAGAGGCCCACCAGTCCACAGGCCACACAATGCTAGTCCCTCCCTTGACACATCTGCAGCATCAACCTGTCATTTAGCCCTCCATTTCCCCATCTGTAAAATGGGATAGACGCCTATTGCAAAGACAAACTCTGCCCACTAGGAGGAAAGTACATGAGACATTGGGCTGATTCTCCAGGAGAAGACCTAAGAAGAGCTCTTCTGCAGAGCACTAAGTTAAGTCTTCCTGTGCTTTTCTCACTGGATGCTCACAGTGACCCTCTGGGACAAGCGCTGTTATTATCCTTGTTTTATAGGTGGGAAAATCTAAGCTCGGGAAAGATAACTGACTTGCCCAGGTCACACAGCTGGCAAGCTCAGAGCCAAGACTCCTTCCCACTGTCTGAGGCCAAAACTAGTGACCCAGATGGGTGGTCTCCAGACTGAACACTCTTCGGTGGCTGGCAGCTTTAGGAAAACACAGCATTTAGACCACTGTCTTTGACTCATCTAAGGCAAAAACACTAATACATTAATGCTCTAAGACCCTCAGCTGTAGGGTTGGTTCCTGGGAAGTGGCTCTGAGATGGAGTTGAATATGGAGGCTGTTTATCCAAGGAGTGCCTGGGATCAGCCCCTGGGCAGGGAGGGAAGGAGGCAGGATGGGCAGAAGGAGAAGAGCTTTGATGCAGCCCACAGACAGCTCAGCTGACCACACAGGGGGCTCTAGAGCTGTCCTGAGCTGGGCTGAGATGCCTGGGTTTTGATCACACCCAGGTTCTGTACCCAAAGGTCACTGGGGATGTCAGCTTCCCCAGGAGGCTGCGTGACCTCAACAGAGGTGGCTCTGGCATGCCTGATGGGACTACCCTTCCAGAAAGGAGAAAATGCATGTCAGGAGCTTCTTAGCACAGTCCCCATTGTGCAGTAAATGCTCAATAAAGAGTGCCTCTTGTTATCATTACTCTTATTTCCCTGTAAAGCAACTGCTGCTGGATCTGGCCTCCCAGCAGAGGCAAGATGATTTCATTTCTTCCCTGGGCCTCAAAGATCTAAATCAGGTTAGATGATCGCCACGAAGTGCTGAATGGACGGCAGGCTCATTCTCTGGATGGAAGCCCACAGGAGGACAGAGTTTCGTGTGCTCAAGCCTGCACCTCCCTGTACACACAACAACCTGGCCTTCCTCACTTGTAAAGCCCGGTGACCCTGGGCTTGCTGCCCTGCATGAGGGTTCACAGTTTCAGAATGCACACTTTTGCAGCATATCTGTGAAAACCTGGCAACCTCCAAGCTGGCAGTCTACACTAGCTGAACTCCCCACATGAGGCCAAATTCACCCACTGATTGGGGCATTTTGATCAAGGCACCAAGAGCAATGAAGAAAAATACAAAGTCTCTTTCCAAGAGTTCTCGTTCTTGGGCTCAGGTTTGGACCTTCGTGGGGTCCAAAGAAGTCTCATCCCCCCACCACATTATCCTCAAAAGTGTGGGTCCCTTCCAGGTACGTGAGCTGGGTGCTGGTGCATGACCTGGCAATGGACCGGAAGTGGTACTTCCTCTGCAACTCGTGGCTGTCCATCGATGTCGGAGACTGTCCTTGACAAAGTATTTCCAGTGGCCACAGAGCAGGACAGGAAACAATTCAGGTACTATATTTTTTCTTTTTAAGCAAATGCTCTTTACTTTGTCCTTTCATCTCTAGGGAAGGTGCGTTATAATTCAGTCACAGCCAAATAAAAGCACATTTCAGCTAGTGGGCCGGGGCAGCTCTGAGTGCGTGACATTAATAACCAGTTTTTCTTGTTGCAATTAAAGGGCCCTGAAGGGACATGGACCCTCCAAGACAGAATTATCTTCAGATGGTGATAACAGTTATAGAACACTTATCCATATTTACTTACGAATGTCACAGAATAATATTGTTTATATGAGTGAACAGACTGATCTGAACGGTGATTCAACATCTGGCCACCTGGAGCTTCTTCTTCATGTTCTTTTATCCTAGATGCATTTTTCAGCATGTTTCCCCTTGCTTTACTCACTCCCTCACCCCCTTTCCTGTTGCGCATCCTTCCACATCCGTCCCCAAACACAAATAAGCAGATACAAATGTACACACATGCACGTGCACACACACACACACAACACCACAGATCGTTATTTTATAACTTTTTAAATGGCATGCTACTCTAAATATGTTGCCTTTTTTCTTTAATGATATATCACGCACATCCTTCCAGGAGGGTATGTTTGGGTCAAATTTTCCTTATTGGTTGCGTGCTATTCCACAGAATGGATGTCCCACAGCCACTCTCCTATGGATGGGCATTCAGTCTGCTTCTAGTGCATTTACTGAAAGACGACTTTTCCTCCCAGCTGCCACCGTGAGCATCTCAGCCTCCAAGGGGGAAAAAGTCTGAATCAGAGAGACTTGGACCCCAACACAGGTATAACACAGACGTGGGCACGGATCACAAAGTCCCACACGCCTGCTGTTGACTTGCCGCGTGACCTTGGATACGTCACCGCACCTCTCCAGGTCTCAGCTTCTGCATCTGAAAAATGACGAGTTCAATGTGCCTGCCCCATAGGGGATCCCAGGTCCCATGAAACGATGTAGTAATGTGCTTGGCACACTATGCGGCTCACACTGAGTACTCAATTCCAGAAGCAGATATTATCTCCGAGTGCATCAGCACACGTGATGCCTAGAAACTCGGCAAGGAGCTCTCTGAAGGCAAAAGCTCCTCATCCCTCCTGTGAATCCCTGGTGCCCAGCAGAGAGCCTGGGACACAGCACCAGGGGCATCAAATATCTGTTGAATAAGACGAATAACATGGACAATCCCTGTTGTTGGCAACTGACCTCTCTCTTTCTGCACCTTTACTCTGAGTCCAGGCCACCGGCACACGCCCGAGTGACAGAGTATCGTACAACCCTGGAGGGTTCTGGCATTGACCAATCAGGACAGGCGGCAGCTGGGAATCTCTACTCTGGACACTCTTAGCAGAATCTGGGCCTTTGAACAGCTCCTGTGGTTAAACTACATTCTACTCATAGGGAGATAATACAGGTTCTTTAGGAGAATGTGGTGCCATTTTCAGAAACCCTGTCTCACAATTTTTATTCTCTCAAACTGGGTCTGAACCCAAAGCCTGGGATTTTTAACCACTATTCTCTAATGTCCTAATTATAAAAAAACAAATAACATTAGAATTATATATTATTATATAAAAATTATAGGGCTTCCCTGGTGGCGCAGTGGTTGAGAATCTGCCTGCCAATGCAGGGGACACGGGTTCGAGCCCTGGTCTGGGAAGATCCCACATGCCGCGGAGCAACTAGGCCCGTGAGCCACAATTACTGAGCCTGCGCGTCTGCAGCCTGTGCTCCGCAACGAGAGAGGCCGCGATAGTGAGAGGCCCACGCACCGCGATGAAGAGTGGCCCCCGCTCGCCGCAACTAGAGAAAGCCCCCGCACGGAAACGAAGGCCCAACACAGCCAAAAATAAATAAATAAATAAATAAATAAATAAATAAATATTTCCCATTTAAAAAAAAAAAAAAGTCATGTTCCTTGCTTTAAAAAAGAAAATTATAACAAGAATTATTGCTAACACTGATGAACACTCACCTATATGCCAGCTACTTTGCCAAATGCTTTACAAAAATTATCATTTTTAATCCTTTCAACAATCCAGTGAGGCAGGTTCTGTTATTACCCCCATTTTACAGATGAGTAAACTGAGGTACAAAGAGTAAAGTAACTTACCTGAGGTCACACAGTAGCAAGAGGGCTGTCTAGGGTTCCAGCCACTCCGTCCAGAGTCCCCATCGTTAACCTGAAGTGATGCTACTATGATGCTGTATTTCTTCTATAAAAGAAAAAAACAGATGATGAATTTTAGAAACAAATCCCTCCCTCTCATCCCAGGATTGCGCCAAAGAGACTAGGCTTCTCCCCATTCCTGTCCCCCTAAATGCCTGTCCCTCTCCCCTGGCCTGTCCACAGCCACCTGTTTTTCATGAAGACCTCCACAGGCTTCCAGGATGGCCACATTTGGTACTCCATCTTTAGCAGCTCAGCTTGGAGCAACTTCACCCATGTCCACCAGGTGTCCTGCTGCTTCTCGCTGCTCCTCTGCACCATACTGACCACCACCATGTTCCGGGCTGTCCCCAAGGACCCAGATGAGCAAAAGATGGACTTGGGTAACTCCCACTGTCATGGCGATCAGGGCTAGTGGCTGGTGGACACGAACTGTCACTGCCCCAGAAATGCTTTGCAATTCCAGAGGTCCCAAGACCACCCTCAGGTTCAGTGATTCATTAGAAGGATTCACAGTAGTCAGAAATGCCTTATTATACTCATAATTATTAGAGAAAGGATACAGATCAAAATCAGGAAAGGGAAGAGGCACGTGGGGCAGGGTCCATGGGAGACCAAGCATGGAGCTTCCAGTTACGTTCTCCCAGTGGAGTCTGGACAGCGCTCACTCCTCCTGACAATGACGTGTGACAACACACATGGAGTAATGCCAGCCAGGGATGCTCACCCGAGCCTTGGTGTCCAAAGTTTTTATTGGGGCATGCTCACATAGACATGGCTGACCCCAGTATGGCCGACCTTAGCCTCCAGCCCCTCCAGAGGTTGAGGTGATACGGTGCAACCAAGGCCCCCACCATAAATCACACTGTTAGCATAGACTATATGGAGTGGCCCAAGACCCCAGGTAAACAAAGGCATACCCACCAGGCAGGACAGCCCAAGGGCTCAGTGGTCACCTCCCAGGAGCCACTCAAGGGGCAGACCTCTCTTTGGGCAAGGTTAACCCTTACTGCACAGCCACCTTCTGGAAGGGGGGAGGGGACTCTCCCCTTGACCCCTTCCCTCCACTGCCCCAGGTAAAATCGAATTCACTTGGCAGGAAGTGATGATTGGGCTGGAGAGCTCACTCCTCATGTTTCCCAGCAACCTCCTGATCGTTCAGATTTTTTGGAACACCCGTCCTTGGGTAACCAAGGAGCAGAACGCTGGGAAATGGGATGGGGGGCCCCCTCAGCCTGGCCCCCTCACCGCAGCCTGTGGGGGATGGTCTTCTGACACCTGAAGCAGTGACCAAGGCGGGTCCTCAACCTCGGCAGTGTGGGGAGCTCTAGCCTGGGCAGAAGGGGGTGGGGACTGGGGTTTGAAGCCTACAACCCATGTTGTCAGACAGCATCAGTCACTGAGATTCATCAATTGCGTACACATGCACATACACATATGTGCACACAGTACACACATATACCTACACATGCATGCATACACACATGCCACATGTGCACACATTCACATACATCACACACACCTACAAACATGTACACATGTGCACGTGTACACACATATACACACACATATATCTGCACAGTGCACACATGTACACATACACACACCTACACATGAATGCATACACACATGCCACGTGTACACACCCACAGACATACACCCCACACCTACATGTACATGCGTGCACATGTACACAGATATGCATGCCTGCAAACACACCTGCACACATACAGGTACACACAAGTGCACACATACCACATACGTATGTTTACATGCATGTACACACAGGCACATATAAATATTCACGCAAACACCTACAACATATACACACACATGCACACACATTTTTGCGTACCTACTATGTACAAAATATTATACTTTCAAACAGATTGCAGGCTGGAAGCACACAGAAAGAATTCCATCTGCATTCATGCACACGTTAAGCATTTATTGAGCACCTACTTTGTGCCACACTTCAAGGAATACAGCCTGGAATGTATCAGTTGAAATCCTAGAAGAGGGATTTTTATGGAGGACAAAACAGAAGCTCAGGGTGGTCCAACGTCATGTCTCAGTAGGCAGAGCTGGGATTCAGACCCAGATTGTCCAGCCCCAGGGCAAGTGCTCTTGACCACTCTGCTGCCCCCTCACCTGTAGCTCACGTCCCCTTCCCCCTGGGTGACTTGCAGGATTTGTGGAGCCTCGTCAGCTCCTTGTTCAAACCTCTGAAGGTGCCACCCCCTTGCTCGGGCTGGGACTTCGCGAACTCAGTGGACCTCAACCAACTGCTGGCCTTGGTGGAAGACGTCGTCTGTCAGCAGAACGAAGCAGGGCAGGTGTTCTGGAAGGAAGCCAGCCAGACAGGGGGCCCTTTAACACTCACTCTTGGGTCTGTACAAGTGAAAGGTGAGTCCTAACATTTCTGGGCCGAGAGGGGGCATGTTGGAGCCAGGTGGATGCAGGACCGAGGGCCACGTCTGTATCACTATCACTAGGGAATCAAGAAGTCCTACCGGGGGTCTCCCTCACCAGCCTCCACTCCAACCACTCGCCACCGCCTCCCTCGCAGTACCACAGGCATCCTGCTCTCCACACAATGCCAAGCTGCCTTCCCACTAAGGCCTGCACACATGCTTGTCCTCTGATCTAGAATGTTCTTTCTCCTCTCTTCACTTGGCCAATGCCTACTCAGACTTTATTCTTGGCTGATGTGTCCCTTCCTCAGGGGAGCAACCCAACCCCCGAGCCCACAACAGGGTCTCCAACCATGTGCTCTTTAGCCCCTAAGCATCTCTTGCACTGCTTTCACATTGCTTGTGGCCAAATCATGAATTGTGTGAAGGGCTGCACATATGTATTGCACATTATTCTGGTTTGAACTAGTCTCTCTGACTCTGCTCTTGCTCCTTTCCTGTCTATCTTCCACCCAGATCGCTGCCTCCAGTGTTTAGATCAGGTTGTCCAATAGAACTTCCCACAGTGACAGAAATGGTCTATATCTGCACTGACCAATATGGCAGCCACTGGCCACATGTAGCTATTGACACTTGAAATGTAGCTCGTGTGACTAGGGAACTAAATTTTTTTATTTTAATTTTAAATTTTATTAAAAAAAACTAAACCATATATATCTTCCCATGAAAACCTGTTCCTCTTCCTTGTTATTCCTATGAAATCTTTATTCCTATGAAATACTAAAAATTCAGAATCACCTTCTCTTTCTCCTGCAATCCTCACTTGCAATTGATACACACCTTTGAAAATGTCTTTCGAGGGACTTCCCTGGTGGCACAGTGGATAAGACTCTGCACTCCCAACTCAGGGGGCCGGGGTTCAATCTCTGGTCAGGGAACTAGAAAAAAAAATTTTTTTTTAATTTTAAAAAGTCACATGTGGCAAGTGGCTACCATATTGGATGGTGTGGGTTAAGAATGCTGCCATTTTTAAAACACAAGGCTGGTCACAGTCTAAACCTTGTTTAGAATATAAAAATGGAGTCTATAGATTGGGGAGTTTGAATTCATAACTCTTGGCTCCACCTCTGATACAGTGAATTAAATTTTCTAAGGTGAGGCCAGGAATCTGCATTTTTTACCAGTCACTTTTGTGACTGTTATGCACACAGGATGTTGAGAGCCACTGTCCTCAAGACCAGGTCCCAAGTCCTTACTGTAGCACTCCCTCCTGGCCAGGCCTATGCGGACCCCATGGTCAGCCCTACTTTGACCCCCGTGTTCCAGCCACTCTGGAGGATTAGCCCTGGAGAGCTGGGCTTGGGCTGCCCATGAAGGTCGTCCCTGCAGCAGCTCTGCTGATGCCCACGCTGGACACTTGGCCCTGTTTGGGGTCTTTGGGGTTTGGGGGACTTTGGCATTCACAGCATGGGCCTTAGAACAAGGACTCTGGAGTTGGCCAGACCTGGGGCTCTCCCAGATGCAAAAGCAGCTGTGCAACTTTGGACAGTTGTTTAACCTCTCTGAGACTATTTCCTCTCCCTATAAAACGGAAGCGCTGATCCACCCAGCTCCTTGGCTTGTTCTGAGGACTGAATGAGATCATACGACACATGAAGCGCTTAGATCCGAGTCTGACACAAAGCAAGGATTCAGTAAGTGTTTATGATTGCAAATGATGGTATCTTCCGGAAACATTGCCAGAACGCTTACAACGCGAAGGCTGTTGATGCTGGAACCATTAGCTGTGGCTTCAGTGACGGAGGCCCAGGAGGGAGGGGGAGGTAGGAGGCCTGAGTCAGAGGGAGTCAGAGTCAACGTTGCCAGGTCTTTACCAACATCAGGTCTGAGCCATAGCTTTCTCCACATCACTTGTTATTTTCTCATTCACTTCTCACTAGTGAGTGGGGAGGGGTCCTGGGGTCAGGGTGCTCCATTTTGCCATGTTCTATATCCAGTCTCACGCACCCCTTGTGAAGATGCACACTGGCCAGGCCTGGGCCCTTCCTGTCCCAGGAGAATGTGCCCCTGGGCACCGGCCTCCCAGCTCAGGCTCCAGGGACCCAGGCCTGGTTCCACCTGGAGAGTCCAAGCTTCCCTTAGAACACTCGGGGAATAATGAAAAGGTTCAAATTAGTCTTTTTCTTGCAATGAATATGCATTACCTCTGTAATTTAAAACAAAAAAAACCTTTTTTTTTTGTTTTTTGGGGTTTTTTTTAAATATCAACTTTTTTTTCACACACACACTGTATTAAATATCAATTTTTAAAAAAATAAATTTATTTATTTTTGGCTGCGTTGGGTCTTTGTTGCTGCACGCGGGCTTTCTCTAGATGCAGCAAGCGGGGGCTACTCTTCGTTGTGGTGCACGGGCTTCTCATTGCGGTGGCTTCTTTTGTTGCAGAGCATGGGCTCTAGGTGCATGGGCTTCAGTAGTTGTGGCACGTGGGCTCAGTAGTTGTGGCACGTGGGCTCAGTAGTTGTGGCTCACGGGCTCTAGAGCGCAGGCTCAGTAGTTGTGGCGCACGGGCTTAGCTGTTCCGCGGCATGTGGGATCTTCCCAGACCAGGGCTCGAACCCGTGTCCCCTGCACTGGCAGGTGGATTCGTAACCACTGCGCCACCAGGGAAGCCCAACACCTTTGTTTTTTTTTTTAAAAAAAACTTAAGGAAACTGAAATTTGAACAAACGAACTGTAGAAAAACATTCAGAGATAACGGGGGGAAACTTCTCCACTGACTGGTTGCTTCACGCTATTAAGGGACTATCATTACTGTTTTAAAAATTGATAATGACACATTGTGGTCTTGTTTTTAAAAGGAGTCCTTTTCTTCCATAGAAGCATATTAAAATATTTAGTCCCAGGACGTGGGGCTTGGAATTTACTTCAAAATAATCCACATGGAGAGGGTGGGTGGGGTGCAGGCGAAACAGGATTGGTGACAGGATGAGGTGATAATTTTGAGCAATGGGTATAGGTTCATCTCATCATTCTCTTTACTTTTGTAATTTAAATTTTTTCATAATAAAAAGTTAAAAACAAAAGATTAAGACTTATACCATCTTTGGCAACAGGCAAACTTGGGTTCAAATTCAAATCTTGTACGTATTAAAATATTTGCTGATGAGAGAACATTATGTCTCGGATTTACTTAAGGTACTGCAGGAAAAAAAAAATTGGAGGGCTGAGACAAGACAAGATTGGCAAAATGTGGATAATTGCTGCAGGAGGGCAATGGGTGTACTATTCTTGTCTCTTCTACATGTAAGGAAATTTTGAAAATGCCCTTGATAAAAGACTAAAAGAGGAACATTCAAATCCTAACTGACCGTATGAGCCAAGTATCCCATCTTTCTGAACCTCAGATTCCTCATGGTTTGGCACACAGTAAGCGCTCGATACAAGAAAGCCGTTACTAACACTCCTGTTTCTACTGCACTCGGTCTGCTCTGTCACTCAGCACCAGCTGATGCTCTTTCTCTCCCTTGTCCTCCAGAAAAAAATGCAGTGCCCCAGGCCCAAGGTGGGCCCAAGAGGTGCTTGGAAGGACAGTGCCTACAGGCAGTGTCTCTACCTTCAGCTGGAGCACCTAGAGCAAGAGCTGCTGCTGTGGGAGCCCCAGGGCTTTTCCCGGTGCCAGAGCCACACCCAGGCACTGGGGCAGCTGCAGACCCTGAAGGGCTGCCTGGGGGGACAGCCCGGAACCCTGCCCCCAGCACACTCCAGGTAATACACTCCCTTGGGTGCTCCCAGCCTGGGGCCTGCAGGGAGAGCATCCCGGTCAACCTCGGAAGGTTAGTCATCCGAATCTCCCCAAGAAGCGGCGATTATGGACTGCACAAATTCAGGGAAGAGGACTTTGAACAGGGTGATTTTGCCAGATGACGGTTAGAGCCCTTTGTACAGCACTTTACAGTTTATAACCATTTTCACGTGGGTGTTTCCTAGCTGCACACCCTTGGACAAGCCCCTCATCCTCTCTGAGCCATAGTTTCCTTATCTGTAATATGGGAATGATAATGCCTATCTCCTGGTTCAAACCTAAGAAGAATTTAAAAGGGCCTGGTCCATGAAGAGCAGCATGTGGGCTAAGCGTGGAAGGGCCTGGAGACCAAAGTCTTCTCCAGGGTCCCATTGTCACTGCCGGCATAGCAAACATTTGTTTACCAAACATTTGCTTTCATCTCCATATGAACTGCCTTCCTCCCCTTTGAGGTCCCAAACCCCTACCCCCCTTTCCTCTGAGATGCCACATAACCCTCAGTTGCCTAACTTGTCCTTGAGCCTTATATTCTTCTGGAGCCCCTATACATATGTAATTAAATTTCTTTTTCTCCTGTTAATCTGTCTCGTGTTAATTTAGACCAGCCAGAAGAATCTAGAAAGGGTACAGGGAAATTTTTTTTCTTCCCCAACAACAGCACCATAATTCAGTGAAAAAATGACCATTTTTTTGAGATGTATTCTAAAATAATTGGTGATGATTTTATATTATGTATGAAATTTATTTTTAAATATTCCAGAAAAAAAAAGAAAGCATGTGGGGATAGATGATACACGTTTGACAAGGAGGTGATGGTTGTTGAAAGTAGTTGATGAGGGTTCACTGTACTCACTGATTCCCATAAAATGGGGAATTTTCATAATAAAAACTTAAGTACCAGCCTTCTAGGCTTGCCATGAGGAATAACAGAGAAAACCCGTATAAAGCAGTTTGCATGGGGACTGGCTCCTAGTAAGCACCGAATAAAGGTGACCTCAATAGAATATATGTATGTGTACCGGATAGAATACAGAATAGGATAGAGGAGAATAGTGAGGGTCTGAGGGGTCAAGGAGCTTGGCCAAGGTCACGCAGCTGGTAGGGTTGGGGCAGGGTTTGAACTGGAGCCCCAATGGTGCCCCCGTGATTACACCCATCCTCTCTTGCAGCTCCCTGCAGGCGAGCAAGCCCCCTGGAGGCCTCCCCTGGTGGTGTGTCCTGGTGGGCTGGCTCCTGGTGGCAGCCTTCTTCACCATGCTCTACGGCCTGCACTACGGGCGGGCCAGCCCACTCAAGTGGCTCATCTCCATGGCCGTCTCCTTCGTGGAGAGTGTGTTTGTCACCCAGCCCCTGAAGGTCAGGACCCCTAAGTGGCTGCCCTCCTGCCCTCCTGCCCTCCTGCCCTCCGCCCATGATTTCCCTCCTGCCAGCTGCCCAGTTCTTAGGCTTCAGCAACTCCTTCATCTATTCAATCTATTCATTCAACAAACCCACGTGGAGCACCACTTCTGGGTGGACCTGGGGCAGGAAGGTAATTACCAGGATAACCCACGCTCCCTCAGGGCCAGATGCAGACATTTCATCATCACAGTCACCCTTAGGAGGGGCCTCACCTCCATTTTACAGATGAGAAAACCTGAGGTTAAGAGGATAAGGTCACAAAAATATCTTGCCCTTAGGCCACATGTATAAATAGGAATGATATCTTACTTCCTCAGGTCTAGGATGCTTTTGATTGTGAGATGGGCCAGCAACTTACACAAACTTTACCTTCAGAAACAAGAACACCAAGCCATTAAATGTGTGCATGAACTGGAAATACGCTCCTATTTCTGAAAATGTAAAATCACGCAAGAGAGCAGTGAGAGTCAAAGAGACCCTGAGCCCCACCTGGAAGGAGCCAGGCCGTAGGAATACTGTGTCGGGGGAGCTGCAGAAGTGAGGGAATGTTTAGAGAAAATCCTTCCACCTACGAGGCATCACGGAATCCCCCACCCTCATTCTGCCCTGAACAGCCTTCATCAGAGACTTAAACAGCTCCTGACACCTCCCCCAATCTAGTCTGAGAATATTAAGAACAGTCCTGAACCTTTTTCTTCCCCAATCAAACCACAGAATCCTACTGTGCTTGTGCACTGAAGGCGCAGAGACAGTGTAATGGAAGGAATTACTTAACACAGAAAGAAAGGGAGGGAGGGAAAGAGGGAGGAGGCAGGTTTAACCCACTATCCTAGTAAGTCACCAGGCTGAGAGGTAAGAGAGAGGCCGAGCAGCAGGAGACCAGCAGGTGGGAGGGCTCAGAGAATGCCGGAAGCAGGGTGAGTTCAAGGATTTGAGTGTCTCTGCCTGGTTGGTGGCCAGGCACGCAAGCCCTGCCCCTGACCCTTTATGACCACGTCCCCTCTCTGCAGAGGATGGTTTCCCCAGAGCATGGCTCCTGCGCCCAGCACACAAGTGTGGCTCCCATTCCACCCC
Source organism: Eschrichtius robustus (assembly GCF_028021215.1). NCBI lineage: Eukaryota > Metazoa > Chordata > Mammalia > Artiodactyla > Eschrichtiidae > Eschrichtius > Eschrichtius robustus. The sequence continues at coordinate 7,860,619 of NC_090842.1, forward strand.
AGCTCAGACCAGGAATTGATAGGGAGTTTCCAACCCAGGCTTGGGGTTCACAGTGGGTGTTTTCCAGGTGCCGGGGTTCGCTGCTTTCTTTGCGCTGGTGTTGAAGAGAGTGGAGGACGAAGAGGAGCCTGTGGTCCCCCTCCTGGGATGTCTCTCTGGCCCAGGTAATGGTACCCGGGTGCAGGCAGGGGCCTGGAACCTGATGAGGCTGCGAAAGCCCCGTGGAGCCCAGCCACTGGGTGGTCCTGGCCTCAGACCTTCGCTCCCCATCAGCCTTCACCCTGACTGTTGAAGCACCCCCAATCCATCCAGGGACAAGTGACTCTTCCTCTGTCTCTTGGGCAACCTGTTCCTCCCCTATCCAAGCCCTTCTCTCTGACACCTAAGCATGAAGAGGCACTATGGGTTCCACGTTCTTCAAGGGCCATCATCCTCTGTCTAATCCCAAGCAAGCAGCTTTCTTCTCCAGGGCTCAGGTCATTAGACAACCAAAAAACGACAAGCCTGTGTGGGTGGGGTGTGTGAATGGGGGGTGAGGGAGCTATAATTAGGGTTCTAAGACAAAGGTCTGCCAACAACAGCCAGGGGGCCAAATCTAGCCCAGCGCCTGTTTTTGTAAAGAGTTTTAGTGGAACGCAGCCATGCTGACTGGTCAGAGGAGCCCATGACCAGCCCTCTTCCCCCAACCTGATTTCTCACTTCCCAGCCAAAACTCCTGAGCGTGCCTCCAAGAAGGGAATTACAAAAAACAAACAAGCAAACAGAACAGATTCAACACTCTAATAGTCTATACAGAGATTTTGACTTTCAGGGAAAGTAAAACAGGAACAAACAAAAGCCCACATCCCTACATCATCATGCAGTGTGGTGACCTCCTCATGGGACTGTATTCTTCTGCCCTACAATAGGGATTTGGCTTTGAAGATCCAAAAAGTCCACTAAAACCATCTTCCCAAGTCAAAAGAATAATTTTTCTCCAAAGAGACGACAGCCTCCTGACTGATCAAATATTCATTCAGTAATTCCTTTGGCAATTATCCAGGGAGTACTTTCTGTGTGCCAGGCAGTACAATGGCTTGGGAACATGATTTACATAAAATCCAGTCATTGTAAGTGTATAATTACTGATTTTAGTAAATTTATAGAGTCGTGCAACTATCACCACAATTCAGATTTAGAACAGCTTTTTGGAACTTACCCCCAAAACTTTTTGGAACTTACCCCCAAAAGTTCCCTCTTGCCCATTTGAAGTCAATCCCCACTCTCAGCCTCAGCCCTGGCAACACAGCACTGACTGGATGGAACAGGTTGCTGCTCTTGGAATGAACAGCCCATCTGGGGAGACACATTAAACAAGTAAATGCACAACACGACTTGTAAGAGAGAATGAGGGGGTAGAATAAGAGGGTGGCTCCTAGAGGATGGGAGAGGGAGGGTCTGAACACTGGGCATGTGCAAAGGCCCTGAGGTGGGACAAGAGCTTGTCATTTTATAGCAATTACTGACAGGGTGGCCAGAGCATGGGGAGCTGTGTGTGCATGGAAGGAATGCTTCAAGATGAGGGCAGAGAGGTGGATGGGGAGCAGGTCATGCAGGGCCCTGTAGGGCCTGGGGCAATGCCAGGGTTTTGGAGTGTTTTAAATAGGAGAGCAGCATGATCGGATTTGCGATTTTGTGACTGCTCTTGGAGACCAGAGGAATTGGGTCAAAAGTAGAAGTGCGGAGGCCAGTAGGAAGACTACTGAAATGGTCCAGACTAGAGATGGCATGCATTAGCAGTGGGGGTGGACAGAGGGGCATGGATCCAAAGGATAGTTGGGTCAATATACCCCTATCAGACTGGCTAAAAATAGTGACAACACCAAATGCTGACAAGGATGCAGAGAAACTGGAGCATTCTTACGTTGCTGGTGGGAATGTAAAATGGTACAGCCACTCTGGAAAACAGTTTGGCAGTTCCTTTCAAAACTAAAAATGGGCTTACCATACGCCCCAGAAATTACACTCTTGGGCATTTATCCCAGAGAAATGAAGAATTATTTTCATACAGGAACTTGTACACAAATGTTCACAGAAGCTTCATTTGTAACAGTCAAAAGATATTTAGCCACTCCTAGGAATCTACCCAGGAGAAATGAAAATATATGTCCGCACAACACATTCATAGCAACATTATTCTTAATAGCCCAAACTAGGAGTAATCCAAATGTCCATCAGCAGGTTAATGGATAAACAAAAGGTAGTATGTCCGCACAACGGAATATTACTCAACAATAAAAAGAAACTAACTACAGGGAATTCTCTGGCGGTCCACTGGTTAGGACTCTGAGCTTCCACTGCAGGGGGCCCAGGTCTGATCCCTGGTCAGGGAACTAAGGTCCTGCAAGCCACGTGGCGCGGGAGAAGAAAAAAAAAAAAGAAAGAAAAAGAAAAAGAAACTAACTAATATACACAACATGGACGAACACCAAACCATTATGCTAAGTGAAAGATGCCAGATACAAGAAACTATGTACATATGATTCCGTTTATATGAAAAGTCCAGAAAAAAAAATCATGAAGACAGAAAGAAAATTAATGGGGCTAAGGGTGGGGATAGAGTGGGAGTAGAGACCAATTTTAGGGACATGACGAAACCTTTAGGGGTGACAGAAATGTTCTAAAACTAGGTTGTGGTGATGGTGGCACAACTCTACAAATTTACTAAAATCACTGAATTGCAGGCTTCCAACGGGTGAAATTATGAAAATTATAGGTCAATAAGGTGGTTTGAAAAAGAAGATACTTGGAATTAGATATAACAGGACTTTGAGATATTAGTTACCTTCATCCTTCCAAGTTTTGGAAGCACTGGGATCCATCTTAGAGTTCAGGAACACAGAAAGACAGCATCCAGGAATCAGTAAGACTTCAGGTGAGGAAGGCATGTGTGCTTTCAGTATGAGAATTCTCCAGCTGGAGAAGAAGGGACGGAATTCTGAGCACTGGGATAGCACGGGCAGAGGCATGGAGGGTAGCGCTGGGAAATGGCTCCAAAGGAGGAGGAACAGTGGATCCCGTTGTACCTGGTGAGGGGAGTCTCTTGGTTGCAAACGTACGAGCTGGTTCCACTGCCCATTTGGGGGACTGTCCTTGTGCCCTTGCTTTCACAGACCCCTCTGCCTTGTTCCGAGCACAAAGAAACAGCAGAAGGGACATCTACCAGAAGCCTCGGGCCTCTGACGTTGAGAAGACGAAAACCACCCACCTCAAGGAACAGAAAGCATTTGCCGTAATCAGAGAAATCTTGGGTAGGCAGCCAAGATTACTTACGAGCAACCTTCCCACTCACTGGTTCTCAACATAGATTTGAGCAGATGTGGTACAATCTCTGACAGGCCCACACTGCTTCTGGGCCCATCGTCCCAGATATCAACTTGCCCCAGCTTCTCCCCTAAACTTAAAATCCTTCCGTGGCTCTTCCAGGCCCCTGGATAACGTCCAAACTCCCTGCTGTGCTCCACCCACCCAGGTCACCTCTCTCGGCCCCTTGTGCCCTAAGCTCCAGTGACACTGCGTCCTGCAGCTCCTGACCCAGGCCCTGTGGCATCTAGTCTGCCAGGAATGTGCGCACCCTCCTCCCTGCCTTTTCCTCTGGTTAATTCCTTTTATTCTTCAATTCTCAGCCCAAAGGCTGTGTCGTCAGAGAGGCTCCTCTGGCCCGCTGACCAGAGGCTTTCAAACCTCACTGTGTGTCTTAGTCTGGGTTCCCCCACAGGCAGATCTGGGCAAAAGTAGTTGGTTTGGGAGGCGATCCTGAGAAGCACTGGTAGGAAAAAGTGCAGGGAAAGAGAAGGAAGCCGATGGAAGGTGGTTGATGAGTGGGTTCCACGTGGGCAACTGGGGCTCAGTCCTGCTGAGACCGTGCGAGGGGCAAACGTAGTACATACCCCCTAGTTGCCACCCACCAGGTCACTGGTGAGGGCTGCTTCCGAGGAGGGCGCTGACCCTGCCGCAGCCCTGGCCTGCCCTCCCACGGGGAGCCCATGTGGCCAAACCACAGAGCGGCGGAGCTTGCGTAGGAGCTGCATGTACAGAATGAAGAACAAGACGGATGTGGGCAGAACCCAAACAAGTCATCTTGGAGCAGGGGTGCCAGAATGCATATTCCCAGGCCCAGAGATTCTGGTTCAGTAACTTTCTGCATCCCCCAACATGATTCTGATGTCGGGCCTCCTAAACTAAATCTTTGTACCTAATGGGCCCTTAGGTCACATTCACCTGTCTACAGGTGAGCTCCATGAGGGCAGGGAACACGTCTGTCATCTTTATTGCTCTATGCTCAGCACTGCAACATGGCAGAGCCCCCCCCCCCTTTTTTTTTTTTTTTGGCCACACCATGC